>NC_083340.1:73586874-73920978 GCF_019175385.1 Lycium barbarum | reverse complement strand
CCCTGTGATTGAAAAATGTGAGAAGAAGCTATCCAGGTGGAAGTCACAATATATATCTCTAGGGGGCAGAGTCACACTTATAAATTCAGTTATGGATGCACTCCTTACCTATATGATGTCTGTTTTTCCCATCCCTGTTGGAGTGATTGAAAGACTAGACAAGATCAGGAGGGACTTTCTCTGGAAGGGTGATCAAGATAAAAAGGTTTTCCATTTAGTCAAGTGGGCTAATGTTCTACTGGGGAAAAAGCAGGGAGGACTAGGTATCAGAAATTTAAAGCTGCAAAGAAAAGCTTTAAGACTTAAATGCTTATGGAGGTACTCACATACACCTCAACCATACTGGAGAAGAATGATCAAAGCAAAATATGGGGAAGAAAACAAGTGGATGACCAAGGAGGTGCACACTCCTTATGGTGTCGGTCTGTGGAGATCCATCAGAGCTCTTTGGCCTTTCCTGTGGAACCATTCCACCATTAAGGTGAGTAATGGCCACAAAAATTCTTTTTGGGAGGACAAATGGTTGGGAAACACTAGTCTAAAGGAATTATTTCCTGTCATTCATGGGCTGGCAGTAAACCAACACAAGAAAGTAGCTGAGATATGGGACAATCATGGATGGAACCTTCAGTTCAGGAGAAACTTCAATGACTGGGAAATCAACACATTGACAGAGTTTTTTAGGCTACTAGAAGAGTTTAAAGGCACACAAGAAGGTGCAGATAAATTGTGGTGGAAAGAAGACAGCAAAGGCATTTACAAAGTGAGCACAACATACAAATTTTTGAACCAGAGTAACCAGCAGGTGCAACTTTGGCCTTGGAAGCACATTTGGAAAGTGAAGGTACCATTCAAAGTTGCATGTTTCACATGGTTGTTGGCAAGGGAAGCAGTACTGACTCAAGAAAACCTAAAAAAGAGAAAATTCTCTCTTTGTTCCGGATGTTACTTGTGTGGTGAAGAGGGTGAGACAGTCAGCCATCTATTTTTACATTGTCGGATCACAATACAGCTTTGGAGGATCTTTGTGAATCTCAGGGGCATTGTCTGGGTAATGCCAAATAGGATTACTAATCTACTCCATATTTGGGAGGAGGCAGGAATAGGAGCCTCAGACAGAGATAGATGGAGGATTGTCCCAGCTTGCATTTGGTGGACAATATGGAAAGAGAGAAATTCATGGTGCTTTGAAGACAGTAGTAGTGATGTACAAAAGATCAAGCTAAATTGCGTCAAACTTTTTTGTTTTTGGTGCAAACAGATTTACCTTGAGGAGACTGAATCCATAATTGAAATCCTAGGCTCTTGTTAGATTTTCAGAGTTTTGGATCAGCCTTTTCACTTTTGCTGTAAATATGGTTCCAGTGCAAACTATGCACTGATCAAGTCAATACATACCAATGTTACATTTTCAAAAAAAAAATGAAAGGAAATATAGTGAGAGTTAGGATAAGAACTCAAGAATCTGCTGCCGTCTTTCCTTATCAAAAAAAATAAAATAAAATAAAATAAAAAAATCTGCTGCCGTCTTTGGGCTTGTCGCACTTTATTTCATGTTGCATTGGTTTCCTCCATACATGTATGCTGAACACTTGGTCTTATTATGTGCTCTTATCTGATTCTATTATTTCAGTTCAATTCTCAAAGCTCCTCTGTCTCTCCTCAACTTGGATTGGGAGTTGGTGCCCAAGGAGTTGGTAGTAACAACATTGCCTCATCTACATCTTTGCAGCAGCAGCCAGGTGTGTATGCACAACTTTTGGTGTCAATTTCTGTCATATGATTGCTTCTGTATTGAGCCTGTTTGGGGCTGGGCTGGGTTGAAATAGAATTTAGTTTGCGAGGCTTGATCCGATTTATTTTCTTTTGTTTCCTGTTTCTTTTAAAAAACCAAGTGGATTTCCTTTTTTTGCTTATAAATTTGGATCAATCTTTTTATTATACTTTAGATAAGTAATCTTTGTAAATATTTTTTTGGTTTATCTCATAGTTGATGCAAAATCATGGAGAAGGTCCATCTTTGTACTTGCTGTTTCTTTTCTCAGCCTTTACCATTTTGAAATTCTTTATTTTGTTTTTTCCCTTCCAGTTTGATATTTGCTGTTATCTGTTCCTTTCTTCTTGATAATAAGAAACACACTAGTATTAGTTAATCAAGTAACCATATTTCTTTTGTTTAAGCCACTTAATTATGTTCCTCGGAAAAAGGGAAGTAAGCTGATGAAAATAATGTGGAAAATACGTGTGAAGACTGCTTCTACTTCGATTTTCTCTGAAGGTTCTTATTTATAGGAATTTGTCAAGTGGTGTTTGGATTTTCATTATATTGGAAATGGCCAAGAGCGGATATATTAGTATTAGTAGTTGTGTCATTACTCATTATCAATACTAGAAATTCTATCGAAGTCGATGCATGGGCATATTCTTATGTTAAATGTTCACATTGAATAAATTGCTGAAATTTATTTTAAAGTGAATGACGGTTTAACGAACTAAGATCGTAATTTTTTTCGTATGCTCTTGTCTTGTATATCTTTTGTCTTAAACTATTAGATTTGTCACCCTTGTTCAATTTTTTTGCTTATCCTATTAGCAGAATAGAATCATTGTTAATTCTGGATGAAGTAGGAGAGGCTGCCTGTATCTTCTTCACCATCGACTGATTCACAGTTGCGAAGTCCTAGGAATGGGACTGCACGGAGGGAGGAGATGATCGAAGTGGTCTATTGTCTAGAAAATTATAGTTGGGAAATAGCTCGACTTGTAATAGTGGTCTTCTGCACCTAATGGACAACTGAATGAATTTAAAAAAAAAAACTACGGTTGTATCTTCTGTAGCATATAGAAGCAAAAGATTGTTGGTAATACTCTTTAATTACATGAATGCTTAAAATGCTTTTATGAATACAAATGGTTGCAGATGCGGGTCACTCAAAAGCTGATGAGTTGCAGCAACAACAGATTTTGCCTGAAGATTCTTCTGCAAATGCTGGGCTCGGGAAAAATCTTTTGAATGAGGATGATATGAAAGCTTCATACGGATTAGATACCCCAGTGAGTTGAATGTCCTTAACTGATCTTGCTCCCAATATTAAATTGATTAACTTTATCTCACATGATTGTTGATAAAATGGAAGATTGATCTTCAATTTTTGTTGATGACATGTTGATTCCTAACTTTACCGTATTTTTAGTGTCTCTTCAAATTATTTGTTATTAGTGATGTTAAGAGTCCCACATCGGATATGGGATGGTCAATTGTTCTCCTTATATGGACTTGGACAATTCTTCCCTCATGAGCTAGCTTTTGAGGTTGAGTTAGGCTCACGATCCATTTCTTTACATGGTATCAGAGCCAGACCCATCCAATTCTCTGTTCACTAATGTTGGGCCCCCATATTATATGGTCCACGCTCCAGTTAGCGATGTCTGGGCGTGCAGGGGGGGTGTTTAGAGTCCCACATAGGATATGGGATGGGTAATTGGTCTCCTTTTATGGATTTGGGCAATCCTCCCCTCACGAGCTAGCTTTTGGGGTTGAGTTAGGCCCATGATCCATTTCTTTACCGGTGATTTACAATAACATATCTTATAGGCATATTATCCACTTTACATGAGAGCATGTGGTTGTGTAATAAATTAATTGGCTACTACTCAAGTTTGATTGAGTAGCTTGAATAAACTTTGAAGTTCTGGAGGAGGTATGCTTGGAGTCAATAGGCAAAAATAGTTGGGTGCTGAATGATCTAGTAGAACTGGTTTGGCTCCATAGGTCCGTCATCTTTTAAATGGATGGTTGTGAAGGGATATTTCAAGGTGCAAAGGTCATTGTTGAGATTGATAAGCAATTAGGACTGCTAAGATGAAGTATGTCTCGAATTCGATGCTAATGAAGTTTTAAGGAGCACCGACTCAACTGATCTCTGTTTAAATTAGTTTGTGTGAGAAAAGGAGAACTACTCATATACAAGAAGGGTGTGTTTGGAATGACGGAAAATGTTTTCCTATTTTCTCTTGTTTGGCTGCGCTTAATATCTTGGAAAATGCTTTCCTATGGAAAAAGTTTTCCATCAAAATTTGAGGGAAAACATTTTCCGGATTAATAAAAACACACCAAAGCATTCCCCAACCCACCCACGTACGTCCCTCCTCCACCCCCACCACCACCCCCAACTCACCCCCCACACCCACAAACCCAACCCCACCTCCACCCACCCTGCCTTGCCCCTCCGAATTTTCTTTTTCGTATATTTTATTTAACTTTTAATTTTTTTTATAAAAAATGGAAAAAAATTCTTATCTCCCACACCCGCGGCCCCACCACCCTCCAATTTTTTTTATTTTTAAATAGTTGTTACAATTTTTTTTTTTTTTTTTTTGGGTTCTTTTACACACGCACAACCGTGCCCCGCCCCCGGAGCCCTCCCTGGCGAGCCCTGCCTCCCAACCCGTACTCCCCACCACCAAAAGTCCGAATTCTAAAACTTCATAGTGGTTTTGCTTTGAGTATATGCAAATGCTCTTAAAATGACATTTTCCAAACACAAGAAAATGAGTAGAAAATGTTACCTTCTCAAAAAAAGAAGATGAGTAGGAAAACCACTTATTTTCTTAGAAAATATATTCTTGGAAAACATTTTTCGTCATACCAAACACACCTGAAGCATCCAAGTTTGTTCTTCACAATGATTGGCTAATGTTCAATACAAGTTCAAAGGGCGAAAAAATTATGTAGGAGTAGAATTTTTCTATCTGCTCAACCAAATCCTTATCTTAGTTAGAGGCCCATGCCTGAATGGTCAATCTGATGCATCCATTTCCGCCTGCTAAGACCTGATGCTTGCATTAGGGTAGGCCGTCTACATTACACCCCTCGGAGTGCGGCCCTTCCCCGGACGCTGCGTGAATGCGGGATGCTTTGTACACCGGGCTGCCCTTTTTACCTTTTTCCTGCTTTCTGTAGGTCAAATTAGTAGTGTTTTAGTCACTTGTAAAACATTCGTAGATGCAGGGAGTCGTCACTGGCTCTGTTGCTGAAGCATCCCCTAGGCCAAGGGATACAGATCTATCTCCTGGGCAACCCTTGCAATCCAGTCAGCCATCTGGAAGCCTTGGGGTTATTGGTCGAAGGAGTGTTGCTGACCTTGGAGCAATTGGTGATAACCTGAGTGCATCGACTGCAAATTCTGGAGGAATGCATGACCAATTATACAGCTTGCAGATGCTTGAGTCTGCCTTTTACAAACTTCCTCAACCCAAAGATTCTGAACGTGCAAAGAGCTATACACCGGTAAGCTTAAATACTTCATCCACTGTGCTACTTGGAAAATAAATTAGTATGAACTTATCTTTTGCTGTTGCTACAGAGGCACCCTGCAGTTAGCCCTCCAAGCTATCCCCAAGTACAAGCTCCCATTGTCAATAATCCTGCCTTCTGGGAAAGACTTGGAGCTGATAACTATGGCACTGACACTCTGTTCTTTGCATTTTATTACCAACAGGTGCACTGTAATTGCTGTTGGTTCAGATGGCCTTTTTCAATCTTAGATATCATATTTATCTTGTTCTTTTATACCTTCTGCAGAACACTTACCAGCAGTATCTGGCTGCTAAGGAGTTAAAGAAACAGTCTTGGAGGTACCACAGAAAATATAACACATGGTTTCAGCGGCATGAGGAGCCTACTGTTGCCACTGATGACTTTGAACAGGGCACATATGTGTACTTTGATTTCCACATCGCCAATGATGAACAACATGGATGGTAAGCTACCAGATCAGAATTTCTTCGATTTGATTACTGTATTCCAAGATGCTTCTGTTTTGATATTCAAATGACTCGACTTTCATGGGAATTGAAAATAACAAGCCCATGCTACTGTCTACATTTGGTTTGGTGGTTTTGACGGATGTAAGGTGTTAAATTATCTGTTTGATTTACATAAGGAAAAGAAATGGAGGGAAGGACACTTTATTTAAAAGAACCAGATGAGCTTTTGCTCACTTGATTCTTGAAAGGGAATAGATGGAAATAAAATGAACCCTGGAGTCTTTCAAGTATGGATACAATGTGCCATCTTAGGCTTAAGAGTGTGCTTTTTAAGCACCCAAGGGTGTGACCCAGTGGTTAATGAAGTGGGTTGAGCACCATGAGGTCTTAGGTTCAAATTCCAGCAGAGGCAAAACACTAGGTGATTTCTTCCCATCTATTCTAGCCTTGGTGGACAGAGTTACCTGTTGCTGGTGGGAGGTGACAGGTATCCGGTGGAATTAGTCGAGGTGCAGGCAAGCTGCCTCAGACACCACGGCTATCAAAAAAGAAAAGTGTTTTTTATTCCATTTATTTCTCAAGCCTGATGCTTATTCCTGCCTAATGGTTGATCTTCTTTTTCTTCATCCACACGCTTTTTTCCATATATTTGGGGCTCCCTCTTCTTAGTGGCAAACAATCCACAGATGATCTTTTAACCAGGATTTTATTAGTTTCTGGTGTCTGGTTTTGTTATATCTTTGATGCATTCTTTTCTTTTACCTTGGGACGACCATTAAAAGACAAGGCTGTATGATCTGTCTAATAAGAGCATGTTTTGGACTCCCATTGTAAAGACATTCCTGATTCATGGAGCTTTGTTAAGGCTTACTGTTTTTCTCCTTTGTGGTTTAACCATCATTCCTTTTTGCTCCTAGTCACTCGCATCCATCAACTCTTCTAGAAAAGTGTGCTTATTTTATCCTTTTCATTTTTCTCAAAATATATCTCCTGTTTCTTCATCGTACCTCGTGTAGTTGTTTTACCTGTTGTCTGTTACCAAGCTACTTTAAAATCTTTTGGATTGAAGGGCAGAAAAAAGGACGCGTGAATCTAATATTTTGCTTTTGGATTAATCTTTTGAGGAGTAAAGCAAGGACAAGGAGAGATGGAGGTTTTTTTTTTCAGTTTGATAAAATTGTCATCATCAGGGCATAAAGCCTTGATGTTAGGGTCTGGCATGACCATAAGAAAATGTCCGACAGAGGGATATTGTCTTTGTAATATGTTTATCCCAAAAGAAAATGTCCATATATTCCAGAGATCAATGCTATGCATCTCTCAGCTCAAGTATATTTGGCTTGCCCTGCAAATGTCCTTTATCTTCGAATGCTGCTGTGGTTTGAAGATTAAATCCCTTCCCCAACCCCGGCCTACTTCCGCCCTGATGAAGGAAAAAAAATAAACGAAAGAGATTAGCAGTATTTATCGGACCGGGCGATTTGGTTTACTTGATATTCCTCTATTTATTGAACTTAGCATACGTGAATGTGTTTTCAACTGATTTCATGAATTTGAATCTTTGTACTATTGCTCAGGTGTCAGAGGATCAAGCAGGAGTTCACATTTGAATACAATTATCTTGAAGATGAGCTCATTGTATAGAATATGTTTATACCTAAAACATTTAGTGTCTATGTGCCCTATTTTCTTCCTTTCCTTCTTTAGTCGGTCTAAATATCATGGCTTTATACTGTAGTTTATGTCTTTTCAAGGTGTGTTTAGTTTGACGTTTTAGATGCCTTCTTTTAAGAAACCTGCAGAGATGTCAGGATCCAAGTTTCAATTAGTATCAGATTCACATACCTCCCTCTTCATGATGTTGGTATAAATCCATTCGAGAATAAAAAGCATTCCATCAGGTGACATTCTTTTGTTAGCATATTTTGGTTTATGTGGAGGTGTTTGATTAAGGATAACTTTTGAAACTTGTGGTTTTGGACATGCCATGAGATTCTTGTGGCTATAAAAGCATCTTTAAGGATTAAAATGAAAAGTTTAAAGTTAAGTTATTGCAAATACAGGAAGGCACATAACATAGTGCCACATAAAATGGAGCATAGTGCCACTATCAAGTCTCAATACAGAGTCTTTGCATGAGCAAATGATTGTTCAAATTATACATTGTGTTGTCCACGACAGAAGTTTTGATTTACGTTTGGTCTTTGAAGTACGAATTGCCCTTCTTTTGGGGTGGTATTTAAATTTTGTCCTTCGGCTAAAATTCATGGGTTCCAGGTTCAAATTCTCATTCAGTCAAAAGTTTTTAAAAAAATTCGCAAAGCAGAGTTTAAATTTCGCTATGCCCTCACAGGCATACACTTGTTAGGGAATTACTAAAGTTATGCCGGACTCGGCATATTTATGCCTTATGGGCAGACTTGGCATAAGTATGTCGGGTCCGGCATAACTTTGGTAATTCCTTCATAAGTTTATGCTAAGTCCAGCATAAACTTTTCCTTAAGACATAGACTTTGTCTTATAAGGCAAATTTTTAGTTATGTCTTAAAGAAAAGTTTCGCCTTATGGGGCATACTTTTAGTTATGCTTTATGGGGCGTATTTTCAGTTGTGCCTTAACTAAAAGTCTGTCTCATAAGGCATAATTAGGAAAAGATTTTTAGTTAAGGTTTAACTAAAAGTTTGCCCATAAGTATGTCGGATCCGGCATAAACTTGTTAAGGAATTATCAAAGTTATGCTGGACCTGACATACTTATGCTAAGTTTGCCCATAAGGCAGGAGTATGCCGGGTCCGGCATAACTTTGGTAATTCCTTAACAAGTGTATGCCGGGTCTGGCATACATGCGATCCAAATCTTGCTTTGTAATTTTTTATTTTTAATTTATGCTTGAGCGGGGGTTCGAACCCAGAACCTCATGATTTCTGCGTGAACGTTCAGGGTTACAACGCGAAGGGCAAAAATTAAAGACCAGCAATATGAGGGGCATAATTTAAAGACCACAAATATGAGAGACAAAATTTAAAGACCACCCCAAAAGAAGGGCAATCTGCGCCAAAAAAATGGAAGTTTTCTAGCAACTCTGAGGATATATTAATAATGTGGGATTTAATTACAATGAAGATACTGCCACTTGGGCGGGCCACGTTTGAACACCAGTGTTTGAATGGAAGTTTGGACGAGAATTTTGTCAACATGTAGATAATGACTAATAGGAGAAGACGAGGGTAAAAAGGCAGAACGCATGGACTTCTCGTTACCTAAACCTTTAGCAATAGAAAAGGAACGATCGAGTTTGATTGTTACTTACACTTTTGGAGTTGTCGAGGTTTAAAACAACAGCAGCAACAACAAACCACCCAGTGTAATCCCATGAGTGAGGGTAGTGTGTACGTGGACTTCTTCACCCCTACCTTGTGGGAGTAAAAAGGATATTTTCAATAAACACTCGTCTCAATTTTTTTTAAAAAAAGAAAATAAAGAAAAGGAAACTATTTCAAAGTTTTGGACATATAAAATACGAAAAGTGAAGTAGTCATGACAAATAATAAGGAAAGCATTACATAACATTTTGATTGGAACAATAACCATAACTAAATAATATGATACTGAAGTACACGAAACAACAAATAGTAACAAATATCGAATAACAAAAGATTGTGAATAATACTAATACTACTGGTACGAAAGGAGAAGCAAATATGGTGCTTCAAATTATTACCAAGCTTATCCCATCAAAAAGCGAGACATCGCTTCAACTATTAACTGACAATCTACCTTAATCGCGACATTCATATCCCCCTATCTAAGGTCATGTCCTTGGTAAGCTAAAAATGCGCAATGTCCTGTCTAATCACATCTCCCCAATACTTTTTCGGCTTCCCTCTACCCTTCCACCCACTATTGCCAGCCTCTCACACCTCCTCATTGGGGCATCTGTACATCTCTTCACATGCCCCAATCCCAATGACCTTAGTCTCGCTTTCCTCATCTTATCCCCACGGATCCACTCCCACCTCTTCCCCCACAACTTCATTCCTAATCCTCTCTCTCCTAGTACGTCTACACATCCATCTCAGTATTGTCATTTCCGCAACTTTCATCTTCTGAATATAAGAGTTCTTGATTGGTCAACACTTTGCCTGTACAACATTGTCGGTCTAACCATCACTTTGTTGAAGTTACCTTTAAGTTTTGATGACGCATTCTTATCCACAATACTCTAAATGCGAGTCTCTATTTCATCAATCCTGCACTAGCAGTTTAGCAAATGCATGTTAGGAGCCAATACATTGGGTTTTCTCGGTCCAATTGTAGTGCTGTTTGAGAATAATACTACTAACTAAAAGCACATATGTTATATTATTTTTTCCTTTTGAAGATTTAGAAAAAGAAATGGTGGAAAAGACTGTTAAAACTATCTGTTATGCTTCTCCCCTCCGCCAGCCCCACCCGTTTTGCTAAATGAGTTATTGGACCGACCCTTGGTGTCACAGAAGCACGGTTTTGGTCAAAAAGCAATGGAGAAACGAGACACGGTCATGGTTAAGAGCAAGGGGGCCTGCATGAACACTACTAAAAAAAACTCTTTTTCCCGACGTCATGAGGTCGGTCGGTTTGGCCAAAACCCGATACGGATCAATAAATATCTTCTAATTTGTGTTAATAATTGTTATTATTTGTTCTAACATAACTATAACAACTATAACTATAACTATATCTATCTATCTATCTATATTATAGAAGCACGAATAATTTAGGCTAAATGTTGAATGACCAAAATTTTAATAACTAAAATTTATTAAAAGCATGAACTTCCTAACTTAAAAGTTAAATTACTAAAATACTCTTCTAAATAGCCTACATATCCTACTTATTCTCTAAAATAGTTATAATACTGTTTAAATAAAAAAATTATTCTGAAGGGTTGTGTATCTTAAATGCTTCGGATCGATAATGAATATAACCATGTCTCAACCGCTGCCTTTTGGAAAAAGTTCAACTGTTGGCTTTGCAAATCCTATTTATTTTAATCTTATCTTATCCTTATGATTGTTTGTCTATTTGCTCTGTTTCGTCTTCAGCAAAGCCACTGGAAAAGCATCGACACTGATTGAAAGCAAACAAAGTGATACCGGCAAAGGATCGAACAGTAGAGAGAGTGGGAGGGAGGGATGCTGAAATGTAGGGAAATTATGTCTGGTTGTGCCCAAATATTTTCTTGGTGAAATGTAAGGAATTTTGTCCGATTATCCCCATATATTTTTCATGGTATTATTGTGATTTAATTACAATCTTTTACTTACTGTTTATGATATGTATTTTAAATAATATTTTATATGGATACTTCTATCATGAGAACATGAAAATGCCATATCAAATACCACTAAAGGATGTGGTGCAGTGGATGTGGTTGTTGTTGCTCCTCTCGGGTTCGAGCCTTGAGTATGGAAAAATCCTTAGTAGGGAGGACTTTCCTCGAATGGGCCCTATGCGACGCGAATCTAGATATAATCGGGCTCCAACGCGGATACTAAACACCGAGTGAGAAACAAAAAAAAGGCCATATCAAATTATATTAGCACCACTTTTGCTTCAGGTGACATATTCAGGTTTTCAACATATCAAATACCAAATGAAATTGTGTTTAAATTATAAAATTTGGAGACTGCAACAATACTGTTAACATGAACATGCAGTAAGTAATAAAGAGCCTGTAAAAATAATCTCAAATAAGACATTTTGAATTAAAAATAAGAAATTTTGAATTAAAAATAAGATATTTGAATTAAAAATAATTACTTTTTTTATTCATGAGCTTACAAAATTTCTCAGCATGTGCATCGCACGTGTGTGGAGTCATATAGTATACGATTTTACTAATATTAATATTATTAAAACTACATTTTGAATAAATTTCTGCGAATTATCAATGTGAATAGTCATATGATTGACTTATTTGTTGTGGTTAAGATGATTGGATGTTAATTAAATGTACGAAAAGGAATAAAAATTACAGTTTAAGTAGATACACATGATTTTTTTATTTTAATTTTATGAGGTACAAACATGTAATGAAACTTATCTCCCTAGTACTATCTTATAAATGATACTCCTAGTGTATGTTCCTTTAGTCCCTATCGAGTGCTCTATCGTCACCGAAACTCTTGTTCTCGACATTGATATCCCTCTTGAAACGAAATGTAAAATTATCAGTGTGAAAAAATATATTATGATAGATACAATCCTGATCCCTCTTGAAATGAAATGTAAAATTTGCCATGTGAAAAAACATATTATGATAGATGCAATCCAACATTGATCAGGATTTATGCTTTATTAGCGTCACTACAAACAATAGACGTATAAGGATATTCTTTTATTTTTAAGGTGAGACGTGAAATTCCTGGTATAACACATATTAATAAATCAGGTAAAATTTCTGCATATATGACGCATTATTAAATGAAGATAAGATTTATACAATTAGTGAATTCTAATATTTGAAGTAATGATGGTAATATTTTGCATCAACCCTGTGCTCTCCATATAATCACAAAGAGGAGACCATAGGTATATACCATACCTTCAGCATAAATTAAACACTAAATCGTCCTATAAAATAGAACTTGAAAGATAAGAAGTAATAAATATTTAAAGTATTTATATTTTGAGTGAATAATAATAGCTCAAATATTCCTCCTTTGTTCCTCTTCATAAATAGAAAGAGGCATTTCTCAATTTTAAGGATGACCATCTTTTGGCCAAATTCACTCTGATACTCATTTAGGGACCCAGGATTTAAATTGAGTAGGACCAAGACAGAATACTTGGAGTGCAGGTTCAGTGGCGTACCGCATGAGGCTGACGAAGAAGTGAGGCTTGGTACCCCGGCCATTCAAAAGAAAGGAAGTTTCAAGTATGTTGGGTCTATTATACAGGGAGATGGGGATATCGACGATGATGTTTCACATCGTATTGGTGCAGGGTGGATGAAATGGAGGCTCGCTTCCGGAGTGCTGTGTGACAAGAAAGTGCCATCGAAACTTAAAGGCAAGTTCTACAAAGTGGTGGTTAGATCGACTTTATTGTACAGGGCGGAGTGTTGGCCAGTCAAGAACTCTCACGTTCAGAAGATGAAAGTCGTGGAAATGTGAATGCTGCGATGGATGTGTGTGGGCACACTAGGAGGGATAGAAGTAGGAATGAAGATATCCAGGACGAGGTGGGAGTGGCATCGGTGGAGAACAAGATGCGGGAAGCGAGGCTGAGATGGTTTGGGCATGTGAAGAGGAGAGACACAGATGCTTTAGTGCGGAGGTTTGAGAGGTTGGCTATGGACGGTTTCAGGAGAGGTAAAGGGAGGCCGAAGAAGTATTGGGGAGAGGTGATTAGACAGGACATGGCACAATTTCAGCTTACCGAGGACATGACCTTAGATAGGAGGTTGTGGATGACTCAGATTAGGATAGAAGGCTAGGTTGCTTATCCTTTCATCCTAGTAGTTGTAGTTTTGCTCATTCGTTTATTGCCATTTGATTTCTGCTTATATTTGTTGGGCCTTGTACTTTGATTATCTTATTTATCTATGGTAGCTAATGCTCCTTTCTTTTCAGACCGTTCTATCATGACTTTCTCGCTTTTGTTATTCCTCGTTTTCATATTGTTTTTGATATGCTTGTCCCTATCTGACTTTTTGTCTTGTTTTCTCTCTTGAACCGAGGGTCTTTCGGAAACAACCGCCCTACCTTTCAAGGCGGGGGTTAGGTCTGCGTACACTCTACCCTCCCCAGACCCCACATTGTGGGATTCTACTGGGCATGTTGTTGTTGTACTCATTTAGGGACCCAATTGGTCATAGATTTTGAATCAAATATTTAAAATAATATTAAGTATTTTCTTATCAACAAAATAAGATACTTTGAATAATTATTAAATTGCCGGCCTAATACTTTTTATCTGATACATTTATATAATATAAGCACTGATGTTGAGCTTATGATTCGCCTATTTAGCCGCTACATCACATTCATAAATTATAT
Source organism: Lycium barbarum (assembly GCF_019175385.1). Lineage (NCBI taxonomy): Eukaryota > Viridiplantae > Streptophyta > Magnoliopsida > Solanales > Solanaceae > Lycium > Lycium barbarum. The sequence goes on along the minus strand of NC_083340.1, from coordinate 73,907,167 downwards.
TGTTTTGGCTTTAAGTTAATCTATGATTGCATATTCTGGTGTTTTTAGTGAATATATATATATGCAATGTAAATTTGTTTGTACACTTCTAAGAGTTTATTTGGATTACTCTGTCACACAATTTGTAATTCTTTTACTTTTGACTAATTGAAGTTATTGTAATCTACTAATTAAAATACAACCAATAACTATTGTCAGCGCAAAATGTTCATTTTTTTAAAAAAATAATCTTAAATTATTCTCTATTTCTAACAAAAATGTTATTCATAGTAGAGAGTACCTAACATATCTTATTTTATTACTTGATACAGTACTGATTTTGTTATTCACATACATTAATCATTTACAGAAACTTGTACTATATTCTTTCATGTTAAATTATTTATTCAAAACTTTATTTTATAAAATCATGTATTATATGAATCGATATACATGTGCAACGCACGTGGCGAGAAACTAATATATATATATATATATATATTCTTTGTACTAGCATAATTCTTTGATTTTCGCTAACATAATTATTTATTGCCTCCCTTTTTACGTTTTACTTTGTTTTCAAGTGGTGGTAATTCTTTATATCCCATAATATATTTTCACACCCTTTATCTATTTATCATTTAATTACACATACTTTTGTATACATATACCGATATCTATACTTTGTTACTATATAAATATTCATTTTAAGTCTTTTTATTTATTTATTTATTATTATTAATTTTTTTTTTTGTAAATAAGTTACACTATTTGTTTTAGGCACAAAATGTCTAAACCGGTGGTAACCGCTTTTGCGGATTTCTTGGGGTGCCTTACACCTTCCAGGGAAATCATCAGAACCCTTACCCTTTCTCTAATTGACAAAATAAGGTTTCACAATACCTTTTCAAAATGATTTCCTAATTCCATAAAGTTAGATGGTGACTCTGTTTTCAAAATAGCTAAGTTATGTGACTTCTTACCGCAAGGTCAAAAACGGATCGTAACAGTGGTAAGCACCAATTCTATCTGGAGCCAAGTAGAGTCTAGTACTCTTATTGATATATACAGATTACGGGTAGGTCGGTGTCACGGCCCAAATCGGAGGGCCATTACGGGCACCCGGGCCCTACATTCCGAGCACCGCTAAAACATGCTTTCGTATCGTAATCGTACATAACGGCGGACCACGAGGGTCATCAGTTGGCAACCTGCTAGATCATAAGAGCATTATACTGAAAAGAGACGAGCCCGAAAGGACATGCGTATATAACCATGCTGGACATAACTGTACGAGCCGACAAGGCCATCATAGACACCTATACAATGTCTAACTATACCACAACTGTCTACAAGCCTCTACTAGAGTACATGACGTAATAAGGTCGGGACAAGGCCTCGCTATACACATATGTTCAACAAAAATATATCGTACCAAGACGCGACAACAACTCCGAGATAAGTGGAGTGCTTCAATATCAGCTGAACAACAACCTACTGAGGCAGATCGTCACTCTGTCTACTAGAACCTGCGGCCATGAAACGTAGTGTCCCCCAAGCGAAAGGGGCGTCAGTACGAACAAAATACTAAGTATGTAAGATATGAAAATAACATAAAGGAGACATAAAAGTACGTAGGATAAAAGGAATGCAACCTGTATATCTGAACTGCCTCTGAGGGTCAATGATATGCATAAGTACTGTATATATATGCGTATATAACGCCTGCTCATACATGTATAGATATATGCGTATATAATGCCTGTCAAGCCTTTGTGGGCATCCTATCGTATCTCATCGGCCTCTGTGGACATAATCATCATATGACCAGTTGATCAGGTGGTAGTGCGTATATAATGTCGTAACCTTCCCCATAACCTATATAGATATCATATAAGTACACGCGTATATAACAGCTGTGTGATCATGGTATATATATATATATATATATATATATATATATATATATATATATATATATATATATATATATATATGTAATGCATGAGTATGATAAGAGTACATCCTGAATCCGTCGGAGTGACGTAAGGTCGTTACACCTCTAAACATCGTTATGAGATAGTATTTTCATGAAGAAATGACTCTATGAAGAGTACAAAATCTGGAGAAGGACTTGCTAAAAACAATACTAATAGCACATGAATCAACATAGAACATCTCTAGCTGCTAAGAATAGAATCATTATGGAGTAGCGTTACGTTTACGTTTCGTTCATATAGATCATGCCAAAAGAAGGAAAGTTAGCCTTAACATACCTTAAGTTTTCAACACAATCCCACGACGAATCTGTCGAACTAGTACTCCAATCCTATAACAAAGGAAGGCATTTACAAGCTTAGATGGTACTAGTATATCACGTATATCAAATGATAAATCGATTCTAAAACAAAACGGGCAACATTTCCCCTATTTCTTAATCACCACACACATCCAACAACCAACAATCAACACAACAATCTCATATGATCCTCTTTTAAACTCATATCAACCACATTTAGAGATGTACAATAAAATAGCTCGATATACGCTTCGCATAGGACAACTACACACCTCCTTCTTCCAAATACACCAAGTAACAACCTCAACACAATCTCAACATAAACTACTATCCATATAACAAAATTTTAGCTCAAAAACACATTAACAATCATGACTCCAAATAGATTACAACTCAACATAAACTCAACTTCATATTTGAACCTTCTCTCTAACTTCCTTCCCTCCAAACCTAGTATAACCATCACATAACCTCATAAACATGGAAATAAGATGAATTCTTACCTCAAGGACTCAAGAACACAACAATTCCAATACTACTTGACCTTGAAGAATCCTCCAAAGCTACTACAAGAAGGAGAAACAAGCTTCAATCAACACTTGGGAACCTTTGACACTTGATTCTCACTTTAATTCCTTAACTTCACTTGGGGGTCATGTAGGACGGTGTCGTCAGGGTGTATACTATACTTGTGGTGATCCGGGGCACTATGCTAGAGATTGCCCACAAAGAGTGGGTAGTATTGTTCCTGAGAATTCGGTAGCAGCGTCGTCACCCTCAGTGAGAGCCCCAGAGATAGGACTCCAGACTTTTTCCGGCCGAGGTAGGGGCGGAGGTAGAGCATCTAGTTCCAGTACTAGGCCGCATCGTATCTACGCTCTAGGTGGGAGACCGGGTTTAGAGGCACCGCAGGATGCACCATCAGGTATACCCTTCTTCAGATAATTTATTGATGGATTTAAACTATATATGAACTGTCCCTTATCACATGATGTATTACAACATAAGTTAGAATACAAGCATAGCGGTTAACAGGGTAAATCGAGACAAAATACTTCGTGAAACCCTTAGTTGAAACTTTAAGGGGGGGAAGTGCCCATAGCGTAGCAAGACCATAGCTATAAATCCGAACTAGAGTAAACGAATAGAAGACTACCTTTGATAGAACCTTACGGGACAAGTTCAACATTCGAGGACGAATGTTATAAAGGGGGGAAGGATGTCATACCCCGTATTTTTATACGACAAGTTATTCGCAAGAGAATCGACTCAAGTTAAAAGACGGGATCATTCTCGGACACGGAATAGAAACCCTTAACTTTTAATTTCTAAATTAGAACCAATTGTTTATAGATTGTATTTAGTGTAAAAAAATATTACTATTGGAGATTAGGAATTAATTAATTGTGATTAGATTATTAAGTGGGAATTAGTAATTAATTAAAAGTAATGAAAGTTAATTAATGGAGTGGGCCCCACCCATATACCATCATCTGAAATAATATGGCCTAGAAATGTCACAGAATTTAGCCAAAACTCGCACTTTGGGAACTTTGCATATAACTCCCGAGCTCGGAGGATTCCCAGCACAGTTCGCAAGTGATCTGCATGTTCTGCTTCTGTGCGAGAATATACCAGGATATCATCAATAAATACTATCACGAAAAGATCCAGGAATGGCCTGAATACATTATTCATTAAATTAATGAAAACCGCCGGGGCATTAGTCAACCCAAACGACATTACTCGGAATTCATAATGGCCGTATCTGGTCCTGAAAGCAGTTTTGGGAACATCCGCTTCTCTAACTCTAACTTGGTGATAACCTGATCGCAAATCTATTTTAGAAAACCATTTAGCGCCCTGCAGCTGATCAAACAAGTCATCAATCCTGGGAAGTGGATATTTATTCTTTATCGTCACTTTATTTAATTGCCTATAATCAATGCACATTCGTAGGGAACCGTCTTTCTTTCTCACGACCAAGACCGGCGCTCCCCACGGCGACGAACTGGGCCTTATAAACCCTTTTTCAAGCAAATCCTGCAACTGCACCTTCAGCTCTTTCAACTCTGCCGGAGCCATTCGATAAGAGGGAATAGAAATAGGCTCGGTGTCCGGCAATACATCAATAGCGAACTCAATTTCCCTTTCTGGAGGAAGACCTGGAAGTTCATCTGGGAATTCATTCACTACCGGAACAGGTTGAAGAGTCGGTGACTTCGCCTCAGTGTCGTGAACCCGAACTAGATGATAAATATAGCCCTTGGCTATCATCTTCCTTGCCTTGAGGTAGGAAATAAACCTACCATTTGGGGATGCTGTATTACCCTTCCATTCAAGTACGGGCTCTCCCGGAAATCGAAATCGAACCATTTTCGTTCGGCAATCAACATTAATATAGCACGAGGCCAACCAATCCATGCCCATAATTACGTCGAAATCTATCATTTCTAACTCAATTAAATTGGCTCTGGTTCGACGATCACATATCACAACCACACAATCCTTATACACTTTCCTCGCTATTACGGGATCACCAACCGGAGTGAACACTTCGAAAGGTTTAATTGGCTCGGGTTTCACCCCAATGCAATCAGCAACATACGGAGTAACATAAGAGAAGGTAGAACCCGGATCGATCAAAGAATACACGTCACGGGAAAATATAGTCAATGTACCTGTGACAACATCTGGGGAGGACTTGAGATCCTGTCGTCCCGCTAGAGCATATACTCGGAGTTGAGTGGCACCTAGAGTAGATGCTGCCCCTCTGCCTCGGCCGATTTCCATCGGGGGAGTCTGTGCTGTCGGGCGTGCTGATTAAGATCCAGCTACTGAGCCTGTGGGCTGAGCCTCACCTCTACCATACCGCGAGGGACAATCTCGCATCAAATGCCCAGTCTGTCCACAAACGTAACAAGCATCTGTGCCTTGTCGACACGGCCCTGAGTGTAATTTATGACACTGGCTGCATCATGGAACTGGCGGTCTTCCTCGGCTATAATCACCATCAAACTGGGAACCTGGGGCCCTCGAACTCTGGCCCTGTCCTGACAGGGAAAAACGATCAAACCTCCTGTCTGAAACCCTGGGAGGCGCACTAGTCACTGACTGGCCGAAATATCGGGAATGGGTCTGTCTCGGTCCTCATCTGTACTCACTGCTCGCTCCCAAGGATCTAGCCATTTTTCCTTGTCTTCTGTCAATATCGCGATCACTTCCTTGCGACCGTTGTCGTTCCTCAAGATTCTGGGCATGGGCCTGTATATGGGAGATGTCCAGCCCATCTTGTAATGAAGCTGTCAAACAGTCTTTGAACAAGTGTGGCCCCAAACCACTCACAAATCTGTGCACATGATCCCCCATATCAGCCACTATAGCCGGGGCATATCTGGCCAAAGAATTAAACTGCAGGCTATACTCTCAAGCACTCATGCTTCCCTGCTTCAAATTCAAGAACCTGTCCGCTCTGGCTCGGCGGACCTCAGGCGGCAAATAATGACGGACGAAAGCGTCAACAAAATCTTGCCAAACAGGAGGAGGTGCATTCTTTGGTCTTGACGCTATCCAATTGTTGTACCATAATACCGCCACATCGCGGAGCCTATAAGAGGCCAACTCCACGGATTCAGTCTCAGAAGCATGAATAAGTTTCAGCGTTCTCAGCATCTCATCAATAAAGCCTTGGGGATCTTCCTCCGATTTTGACCCGAAAAATTCCGGAGGATTTAGTGTCATAAAATCACGGGCTCTCGTACTGGCTGAACGATCACCCGAACCCGCACCTTGCCTCTGTGCCTGCACGGCTACCAACTGTGTCAATAGATGTATGGCTTCGGTCATTTGTTGACCCGAAGCAGCTGGTGGGGGAATTGGGGCTGAAACTCCTCCCTGCTCTTCTATACTGGTCGAGGCCTCATTTTGCGATTCACACTCTTCTACATTCATCGGGGGTCCCCTTTCTGCCCGTCTCTTTGTGGTAGTCTTGCCCTTCTGGGCGGCTGTAGCTTTCCCCTTTGGCGGCATTTCTGAAATCACAACACACTATTAGAGAGGACAAAAGCTTATACATGGCTCTATCGCACGATCTTATAAGAAGAAAGACGGTCATTTTTCCTAAATGCCCGGTAGCCTCTTGTTTATTGGCGTGGCGCGCTACACACCATAAATAAGACTCTACTAGACACGGCTCGTAGACACTTCCTAGGACGAACTGCTCTGATACCACTTTTGTCACGACCCGACTAGGGGCCGCGACGGGTACCCGAGGCTGACCACCGAGCACCCCTTACTTCCTCACTTGTCATAATCATTTTACATTTCTTTGTCATTCAGTAGAGCATAATCATAAAATGACCATTTTCCATATATAAAAAAATGATTGATTTATATATACACAGGCCTCTGTAGGCTAATAAAATAATATGTACAAATATGCCGTAGTCATTTAGTGAGACCATCTAACCCACACTGCGTATCTACGAGCCTCTACTGAAACACCGTACATATAGACGGAACAAGACTCCGTCGTGCCCAAAATGCATATATGTACCAAAAGAATAGGCATAAGCACCTCCGGACGATGGAGTGCTCTCAATCAGCTGGCAGCTACTAGGAATCTGGGTCAAGCTCGCCTCCCTGTCTACCTGTGGGCATGAACACAGCGTCCAAAGAAAACGGACGTCAGTACGAACGTTGTACTGAGTATGTAAGGCAGGAATGAAATGAGCAAGCGTACTAGAAGGATCATAAGTCATGATAGAAGGACATAACCTGCATGAGTGTCATAAGCAACATACTTTTTACATATACCATATCTTACATTATCATAGTATATGTGTTATCATATCCAATATATCTTCTCATACATCATCACATACAACATCACATCGTAATCCACATCGTTACCCGCGTCCGGGTAACCCTTAAATGCCGCCCACTAGTGGTGATCATGTCCGACCCTCTAGGCTCGGTGTAAACATAGCAGCTCGCATTAGCGGTGACATGTCCGGCCAACTAGGCGCGGTGGAATCATATGCAGCCCGCCTTAGCGGTGACTTGCCCGGCCAACCAGGCGCGGTGAAATCATATCATCACACAACTCACATTTCACATTATTAATACACCTCTCATAACATAGCATCATCCTATCAGTTCTTAGCATTATATACGTAACATAGTTACATTATCAGCTAGCATCATTAATCATCTTATTTACATGTCATACATTAGCATTGACAGTATACTCTAGATTTTAAGAATGATCACACTATATCGGGGTGACATAAGGTCGTAAACCCCCGATCGTATTATGAACATCCGTGAATATCGTGCCTCGCCTTGAAGGGAATAGAACGTAAGGCGAGTGTTAACAAGAACAACGTCATCACCTTCGCTTCCGTACCCTTATATGATACGTTATATCGGAAGACTCATAAGCTTCCTTTTATAAAAGGTTTAGGGAAGGTCTAAGGATTCATGCCTTTTGAAATAAGAGATGAGCCTCACATACCTTGTCGTTTAGCTTTGTTATCGGTCACTTGCCTTCCTTCGATGTCACGTCGTTACCTTCACGAGAGGATCGTATTAACATTAGTTAATCGGCTATAAGAATACATCGTTAATTCTAGAGAGAATTGGGCAGCATTTCCTTTGTTTCTACGACTCATCCCACATTCTATTTCAGCTCCCAAACATTCAGAACAACACGCACAATATCATATCAGTAATCGTCATTTGTACACATTGAGCAAAATCCACCATTTCTCCCACATTTATGATTATGGCTCGTTATCGCATTTTTTTTGCATATCTAGTACTAGTCCCATGGTCTAAATGCCTTTTATAACATATCCATAACCACAACCTATTCATACTCATGATTCCCTCTAGTTACCATTCAATTACAATACTACTCATTCATTTATAATTCACTTCCTATATTTTCTTACAATCCAAGAACCTTAGTCCTTCAATACTCTAAACAACCTAATATAGCCATGAAACTTACCTTGGATGATGATGGAACAAGTCTAGAGTGGAATTCCTTCTTCTTCACCAAAACCTTGTTTCTTCCTTTTTGGGATTTCTTAGTTTGGATGACTTTTAGTTGAGGTTCATGGACTTGGATTCATGAATTTGATGTTTTTGATCTTGGTCCCCTTTGATTTCTCTTGTGGATGGATGTGGGAGAATATTCTAGGGTGTTCTTGGATGGAAGAGAGGGGAAATGAAGTGGAGGAAATGAAAAAAAAATGATCCCTTATGTAATTTAAAAAGCTGGCCGTGGGACTTTATACAGACCAACATACGGTCCGTATAATTTATACTGACCGTATGTTGGACCGTACATTTGGTCCAGAATGCAATCTTCATCTTGGCCAATTATACGGTCCAACATACGGCCAGTATAATTTATACGGACCGTATGTTTGGCCGTATAATGCCAACTGAAGCGACTTCTGTTCTCGTCGACTCTTTGATCTCCGATCCTTATGGAACCTTCTTAACACTTGTTTAGCACTTCAATACCAATCTAAGGGACGTTATTACGTGTCTCTAAGACATCATTATGCCCTTGTTGACTCGTTGCTCGTAATACTTATCCGATATGCAACATACGACTCACTTTCCTTAATAACTTCCTTTCCTCATCTCGGATGGTTTTGAATTCTCGTTTAGGGTCATCAATTACTATTTCGTACTTCTCAAAACATCGCGTTCACTGTGACCTTCGCTCTCCTATTCGCTGTACATGTACGGGGAATTTTCCAAGGTGTAACAAAAACATACATACATCACATAATCATACCTGAGTGGGCCATCATGCTAAATCATAAATATCATAAACTGTATGGGACACAAGCCCAAAAGATAATTTACATACGTCATCAAGCTAATCTCAAGTACATATGCCGGCAAGGCTATCTGTGGTAATGATACAACATAATATAGATCGAGGTGACCATAGTACATCTAACTGTGCATATCTAGCTACGAGCCTCTACTGGAGTACATGACATAATGTGGCCGGGACAGGGCCCCCCCATACCCATGCAAATGCATATACAACCATACTGACTCACAGAGCAACTACAAAGCAAGTGGAGTGCCACGACACTGCATGCTGAGCTGATATCCTACTGAGAGATCCGTCAACCTGTATCTCAAGACCTACGGGTATGAAACGCAGCGCCCCCAGCAAAGGGACATCAGTACGAATGATGTAACGATGTACCGAGTATGTAAGGTAGAAATATAACATAATAAACATATACTGTAAAGAAGAAGGATAAGAATCAACCTGGCACTTCTGAGCTACCGATGTAAATCTAGCATACATATATATACCTCTTCATATTCTTGCAATCTCCACTATGTCTATATACCCTATCATGACCCTGGATAGCTTATTATCATAATGTTATCCGAACATATGTTGCGGCGTGAAACCCGATCCATGTATAATGCATGTCTCTCTATACTCTCATATGCTTAACTACATATATGTACAATATTGTGGCTCTGACCTACTTATTATCCTGGTACTATTTGCCCAACTGATCAGTGGTAACTGCCCGACCGGCTGTAGCACGGTAGTAACTGCCCATCCGATTATCGACCGATGTTACAGCGCAACTGCCCGACTGGTCAATGGTAACTGTCCAACTGGCCGTTAGTCGGTGGTAATAACTGCCTAACCAGCCATAGTGTGGTGGTAAATACATAACTTCCCAACTGGCCGTAGACCAGTGGTAAATATAAATGCATTTGTTGCGGAACGTGCAACTCGATCCAAATATGAATACATGTGCTGTGGAACGTGCAACTCGATCCAAATATGAATGCATGTGTTGAGGAATGTGCAGCCCGATCCAAATATGAATGCATGTGCTGCGGAATGTGCAGCCCGTCCCCTATAGGTACTCATTATATACTTCTAGTGTTCGTTCTTTATCTATTAGCTTCTATGCACTTCTCATGGTCATTACTTATCCATTAATGCCTACATGATTACATAAGATCCATAAGCACATTTCTAGGCCATTAAGACTTCTTCCTAATTAGATAAACCTTAGTCAATTCCTGTCTGCATCATAAGCCTATCTTCTAGCATTAAGTAACTCGTTAGGGATCTTAACTATCACACTATTCATGTTTTACAAAACATTCATTAAGAACACATTTCTAAATTTATCGGAGTGACATAATGTCACGACCCAACCGGAGGGCCGCGATGGGCACCCAGTGCTAACCCACCCGGGCACCTCTTATCATACTTTCACATTTACATCTAGGTGAGCCATATAGCTAAATCATACTTTTATTCCTCATTCATACTATTTCCATTGGGCAACAATACATTTATATCATCATCAACAACTATGCCCACATCAATGTACATAAGCCAACGAGGCTAACAAAATGATATCCAAAATATAGGCCGACAGGGCCAAATACATCTAACCATATACACATTTCTACGAGCCTCTAAGGAGAGTATGTCATATCATATAGGCAGGACAGGACCCCGCCATGCCCAAAAATATGTACACAAAAGAATAAATACCAAAAGATGTAGCTCTGAATGAAATGGAGCTCCGCTATGTAGTCCTTGAGTAATAAAGCTATGGATCAAGCCTGTCTCCCTGGCCACCCGCGGGCATGACGCAACGTCCATAAACAAAAGGACGTCAGTACGAAGAATGTACTGAGTATGTAAAGCATGATCAACATCATTATGAAAGCATAATAGACAACATAAGAAATAGCATAGGATGGAGATAGTAGTATCATCGTTATAAACACTTACTTGCTTTTCATAGGGACTTCCCATTTCTAATGCGTGATTGTTTACATGTACATACATTCGTATCCGTATCCGTACTAGTTTTCATACTCGTTTACATTTCGTATCCATTTTCATATTCATAGCATATTCGTATTTATATTTATATTTATATCGTATACATATCCACATCATGTACATAGCATACCCGACCATGAAGGTTCGGTGTTTCGCATACCCGGCCAAGGCAAGGCTCGGTGAGTATCCAAACCTGGCCCTACCAAGGCTCAGGGTTATCCGTACCCAACTGCAGTGGTGCGCATAATATATATATATATATATATATATATATATATATATATTCTACCCGACCATATAAGCTCGGAGTTTCATAATAGCCATACATAGACGCATATACATAAAAGCTCATAAGCATCTTTAGCATCATTACTATCGTCGTTCATTACATCTATCCCTAGAGGATTACTCATCATAGGAGGAATTTTAGTGCAATCGTAACATATCGAGAATCATGAGCTTAGTAGCTTTTAAAGATAGAATCATTTGGAGGACATCATAGGCTCATGGAAGAATATATATTTGGGCAAGGAATCATGCCTTATGAAAGAAGGGTTAGCCTTACATACCGTTCCGTTCAACTATTCTATCACTTGCACGTTCTCCTTCAATGCTCACGTTTCTACCTTTATTAGAGTTATACTATCATTAGAAAATCGATAGCTTAGCATACACGACTAAAGCTAGAGAAAATTGGACAGCAGCTCCTTTATTTATACGACTTCCTCCGTATCATATATCAACTCCCAAACATCAATAATAACATTCACAACATCATAACAATAGTCTTTATTCACCTACATTATCCTTACTTCTCAATTCACTTCCAATCATCCATATCCATGGTCATAGCACACGATTACATTCATTCATATACAATGTCTTTCCCATGTTATTAACATCATTTATAACATAACCATAATCGCAACATATTAAGAATCATGACTCAATCCAAGCTATTACTCAAAAATGACACTATTCCCACATTCATGACCCATTTTCTATATCCTTCTACAATCCAAGTGTTTCAACTTCTCAATACCTTAAACAACATGGAAATACTATAAAACTTACCTTAGATGGTGTAGGAATGAACCTTGGGTGGAAACACTTCACTTGAGCAAAAACCTAGTTTCACCTTCACTTGGATTCCTTGTCTTGGATGAACTTTAATGGGTTTCTTACACTTGATTCTCTTGGTTTGATGAAGTTGATCACTAATATCCCTTGAAATTTTGTGGGAGAAGTGTAGAGAAATGTTCTAGAGAGTTCTAGAGAGAAGGGGTGTGAAGGGGAAATGAAATGAAATAACTTGGACCCCTTATTAATAATACTCAAATCTGTCCGACCATTTTCTACGTACCAACATACAGTCCATATAAATTTCACTGACCGTATGTCTGGCCGTAGATTTGGTCTAGTGAGGCTGGCCATCTGGGCTGATTATACGGCCAGTATGTTGGGCCGTATAATGCCCAGTTCTTCCGAACTCATTCTCGTCGACACGTTTGATCTCCAATCGTTATAGAACCTTCTTGAAACTTGTTTATCACCTTATTAACAATCTAAGGGACGTTATAACTCTTCTCCAAAGCATCATTAAATCATCATTAACTTGTTACTCGTAAATCCTTTTCGATACATATCGTATGCCTTGCCTTCTCTTGGCAAACTTTCTCCTCTTACCTCGAATATCATTGAAATATTAATTAGGGTTATCAAATGTCATTCCTTACTTATTGAAATACCACATACTTCGTGCTCTTCATTAGTCTATTCATTGTGCATCAACGGAAAAATTTCCGAGGTGTAAGATCCTTCCCCCCTTAAGAACATTCGTCCTCGAATGTTAAGTCCTCGGGGATTCTATAAAAATTTCGCCAGAGTTTCCCCTGTAATATGACACTACCATCCTGTCACAAAATCCCATAATAACAATGCCTCACAGGGCCACAACATAATAGCAATAGAGTTTGGCTACACACGACCCAAATGCATAAAAGGGAAAACATACATACCTCTTGATTTTGATGTCTCATCTTGGATCTCTTCCGGGGGCTGAAATAAGTGCGGGTACTTGAATTTCATAATTTCTTCCACTTCCCATGTCATTTCTTCTCGGTTATTGTTTCTCCACAAAACCTTAACTGAGGCCACTTCTTTGTTTCTAAGCCTCCGTACATGCCTATCTAATATGGCAATGGGTACCTCTTCATAAGTCAACTTTTTTTGTCACTTGAACATCATTTACTGGCACGATCCTAGTAGGATCTCCAACATTTTTATAATTTGTAAGCCACTTTGCCTACCTTGCGCACAATCTCATAAGGCCCAATGTACCGGGGACTAAGCTTCCCTTTCTTGCCAAATCTCATAACGCCCTTCATTGGCGACACCTTTAGGAATACCCAATATTTAACTTGGAACTCTAAGTACCTTCGACGATTATTCGCATAGGACTTTTGACGACTTTGGGCTCCTAATAGCCGACCTTGTATAAGCTTAACTTTTTCTATGGCCTGCTGGACCAAGTCTGGCCCTATCACTTTAGTCTCTCCTACTTCAAACCACCCAATTGGGGATCTACACTTTCACCCATATAAAGCTTCATACGGTGCCATTTGGATACTAGAATGATAAATATTATTATAAGAAAATTCAATAAGGGGTAATTGATCATCTGAATTTCCTCCGAAATCCAACATACATGCTCGTAACATATACTCAAGAGTCTGAATGGTACGTTCAGCTTGTCCATCAGTATGCGGATGAAATGCCGTGCTAAGGCTCATATGAGTCCCCAAACCCTCTTGGAAGGAATTCCAAAAATTAGCTGTAAACTGAGTTCCTCTATCAGAGATAATAGATACTGGAACACCGTAAAGTCGCACTACCTCTTTAACATAAAGCTTTGCATAATCTTCTGCCACATATGTAGTTCTGACGGGTAAGAAATGAGCTGACTTCGTGAGTCTATCCACAATCACCCATATAGAGTCATACTTACGTCGAGAACGGGGCAAGCCTGTAATGAAGTCTATGTTAATTACTTCCCACTTCCAAGTTGGAATTTCTATAGCTTGCAACAATCCGCCCGGCTTTTGGTGCTCGATTTTCACTTGTTGACAGTTGGGACATTGAGCTACGAATTCCGCTATATCTTTCTTTATCCCATTCCACCAATATATAAATTTAAGATCATGGTACATTTTCGTTGCTCCGGGGTGGACAGAATAGCGGGAGCAATGGACTTCCCTCAATATTTGGTGGCGTAACCCTGCCATATCAGGAGCACATAATCTGCCTCGGCATCGGAGAACTCCGTCTCCTGCAATCTCAAATGATGACTTCTACTTCTGAGGGAGTGTATCTCTGTAATTCATTAGCATGGGGATCTTCGTATTGTCACTCTTTCACTTCGACTACTAGCGACAAGACTGCTGAATTCTGAATGGTAGTTCCCTTGCTACCTGAGTCCACTACTCGAACTCCTAGGCTAGCTAACTGCTGGAGGTCATGAGCTATTTCTCTTTTCTCTGGTCGTACATCACACAAACTTACCATGGATCGACGGCTAAGAGAATCAACCACAACATTTGCCTTTCCGGGGCGATATAGGATATCAACGTCATAATCTTTTAGCAATTCCAACCATCGTTGTTGCCGCAAATTCAACTCTTTTTGCTTGAAGATATACTGAAGGCTCTTATGATCTGTATAAATATCCACATGGACACTATATAAATAATGTCTCCACATCTTTAATGCATGAATCACTGCAGCCAATTCAAGGTCATGGGTTGGATAATTTTTCTCATGTTTCCGTAATTGCCTTAAAGCATACGCAATCACCTTACCATGTTGCATCAACACACAACCTAGCCCAATGCCTGAAGCATCGCAATAAACAACATAACTTTCCAATCCCTCTGGAAGTGTCAGGACTGGGGCAAAAGTTAATCTATCTTTTAGCTCTTGGAAACTACGTTCACAGGCATCTGCTTATTGAAACTTTGCTGATTTCTGGGTCAACTTTGTGAGTGGTGCAGAAATAGAAGAAAATCCTTCAACAAATCTCCTGTAATAACCTGCTAAGCCCAGAAAGCTACGAACCTCCGTAGGAGTTGTGGGCCTTGGCCAAGTCTTCACGGCCTCAATCTTTTGGCTATCTACCCGAATACCATTGGCTGAAACAATGTGCCCCAGAAATGTCATTGAGTTCAACCAAAACTCACACTTAGAAATTTTTTCAAACAACTCTCGAGTTTGAGAAACTCTAAGGACAGTACGCAAATGATCCGTATGTTCTACCTCGGATCTAGAATACACCAAGATATCGTCGATGAATACAATCGCAAATAAATCTAGGAAGGGCCTGAATACATCGTTCATCAAATCCATAAATACTGCCGGTGCATTAGTTAGCCCAAATGACATTACGCGGAACTCAAAATGGCCATATCTTGTTCTGAAGGCTGTCTTGGGGATATCTTTCTCCCTAACTCTCACTTGATGATACACGGATCTCAAATCTATCTTTGAAAACCATTTGGCGCCTTGTAATTGGTCAAATAAGTCATCAATCCTCGGAAGAGGATATTTATTCTTAATCGTCACCTTATTCAATTGTTGATAGTCAATGCACATTCGCAAGGAGCCATCTTTCTTTCGGACAAACAATACGGGTGCTCCCCACGGGGATGAACTAGGCCTAATAAAGCCTTTCTCAAGCAAGTCTTTCAAGTCTTTCACTTCTGCGGGAGCCATTCTATAAGGAGGAATAGATATAGGCTTGGTGTCTGGAAATACATTAATAGCAAAATCAATCTCCCACTCGGGAGGGAGGCCTGGAAGCTCTTCCAGGAATACATCCGGAAATTCATTCACCACGGGTACTGACTGAAGAGTTGGCAGTTCAGCTTCTACATCTTGAACCCGAACTAGGTGATAAATGTAACATTTTGTGATCAATTTCCTTGCCTTAAGATAGGAAATAAAACTACCTTTTGGTGCGCAGTATTTCCTTTCCATACCAAAACTTGTTCTCCCGGAAATTGGAAACGAACCATTTTCATTCTACAATCAACATTGGCATAGCAAGAAGCCAACCAATCCATGCCCATAATAACATCAAAATCCACCATTTTTAACTCATGTAAGTCAACCATAGTATGATGGTCACAAATCACAACTACACAATTTCTATACACTAGGCTGGCTATTACCGATTCACCAATAGGTGTAGATACCTCAAAAGGTTTGATCGACTCCGGTTTGACTCTAAACCGACCCGCTATATACGGAGTAAAATATGACAATGTGAAGCCCAGATCTATCAAAGCATATACATCATGTGAAAATACCGTTAATATACCTGTGACAACATCAGGAGAAGACTCAAGATCTTGGCGTCCAGCCAAAGCATAAATACGGTGCTGAGGACCGCTAGAACTGGGGACTCTCCCTCTGCCTCTACCATGGCCGACTGACGCATGTGAACCTGGACCCATAGGGCGTATAGATGATGAAGATACAGCTATCGACCTTGAAGGCTGAGCCCTACCTTTACCGCCAACTGAGGGGTAATCGCGCATAATATGGCCTAGCCGACCACATGAATAGCAAACCTCTGAACCTAATCGGCACTGACCCTAATGTAACTTCTCACACTGGGAACATCGTGGCACGAGTGGCCTCGCCTGACCCGAATCACCCCTGAACTGAGATCCCGAAAAGCTCTGACTCGGCCCGAAATGAGTAGACCTATCAAATCTCTGGCCTGAAAACTGTGGAGGCGCACTAGTCATAGAATGGCCTGAATGCCTCGAAAACTGCTGTCTGTGCCCGCCTCTAAACTCACTCATCGGACCCGAAGATCTATCCCTCTTGTTATACCCTCTATCATGCTCACGCTCACTCCTTTGTTGTTGTTGGCTTTCTTCTAAATTCTGGGCATGGGCTTGAATGCGTGAAATATCCATGTTGTCCTGAAGGGACGCAGTCAAGCACCTATCCATCAAATGTGGCCCTAGGCCTTTCACAAATCGATGCACTCGGTCACCCATATCCCCTACCATGGCCGAAGCATACCTAGCAAAAGAATTGAAGCGGAGACTATACTCTAAAGCACTCATGCTTCCTTGCCTCAAATTCAAGAACTTATCTGCTCTAGCTCGTTAAACATCTGGAGGCAGGTAATGTCGGAGGAAGGCATCTACAAATTCTTGCCATATCGGGGGAGGCACATTGGCTCCCCGTGAAGCCATCCACACCATGTACCAATGAACCGAAACATCCCTTAATCTATAGGATGCTAACTCCACTGATTCGGTGTCCGAAGCATGTATCAACTGAAGTGTCCTTAACATACCATCAAAAAAGTTCTGAGGGTCCTCATCCGACTTTGATCCAAAGAATTTCGGAGGGTTCAAGCTAATAAAATCACGGGCCCTTGCACTAACAGTCCTATCACCTTGCCCTGTACCCTGTCGCTGGGTCTGGGCAGCAACCAATTGAGTAAGCAAATGAATGGCCTCTTTCACATCTTGGCCTGAAGCATCCGGTAGAGGAGCCGGAGGTGCTGGAGCTAGGGCTGAGGCTCCCTCACGCTCCTTAGAAATAGGCACTGAATGGGAGGACTGAGATTGAGCCGCATTCTGGGACTCACTTTCCTTTATAACCGTTGGCAGTGCTCTTTCAGCCTGCTTTTCTACCACTGTCTTGCCCTTTTGGGCTGCCGTAGCCTTTCTCTTTACAGGCATCTCTGAAATACATAACACACGGTTAAGGAAAAAGAAGTTCTTATGTCATAGCTCTATCGCACGATCTCATGAAGAAAGAAGGTCATTCATTCCTAAAATGCCCGCAGCCTCTTGTTTATAAGTGTGGCGTGAAACACACCCATAACCAAGACTCTACTGGACACGGCTCGTAGACACACCCTAGGACAGAACTGCTCTGATACCACTTTTGTCACGACCCAACCGGAGGGCCGCGATGGGCACCCAGTGCTAACCCACCCGGGCACCTCTTATCATACTTTCACATTTACATCTAGGTGAGCCATATAGCTAAATCATACGTTTATTCCTCATTCATACTATTTCCATTAGGCAACAACACATTTCTATCATCATCAACAACTATGCCCACAACAATGTACATAAGCCGACGAGGCTAACAAAATGATATCCAAAATATAGGCCGACAGGGCCAAATACATATAACCATATACACATGTCTACGAGCCTCTAAGGAGAGTATGTTATATCATATAGGCAGGACAGGACCCCGCCATGCCCATAAATATGTACACAAAAGAATAAATACCAAAACCTGTAGCTCCGAATGAAATTGAGCTTCGCTATGTAGTCCTTGAGTAATAAAGCTACGGATCAAGCCTGTCTCCCTGGCCACCTGCGGGCATGACGCAACGTACACAAATAAAAGGACGTCAGTACGAAGAATGTACTGAGTATGTAAAGCATGATCAATATCATTATGAAAGCATAATAGACAACATAAGAAATAGCATAGGATGGGAGATAGTAGTATCATTGTCATAAACACTTACTTGCTTTTCATAGGGACTTCCCATTTCTAATGCGTGATTGTGGACATACATCCATATCCGTACTAGTTTCCGTACTCGTTTACATTTCGTATCCATTATTGTATTCATAGCATATTCGTATTTATATTCATATTTATATCGTATACATATCCACATCATGTACATAGCATACCCGACCATGAAGGTTCGGTGTTTCGCATACCCGGCCAAGGCAAGGCTCGGTGAGTATCCAAACCTGGCCCTACCAAGGCTCAGGGTTATCCGTACCCAACTGCAGTGGTGCGCATAATATATATATATATATATATATATATATATATATTCTACCCGACCATATAAGCTCGGAGTTTCATAATAGCCATACATAGACGCATATACATAAAAGCTCATAAGCATCTTTAGCATCATTACTATCGTCGTTCATTACATCTATCCCTAGAGGATTACTCATCATAGGAGGAATTTTAGTGCAATCGTAACATATCGAGAATCATGAGCTTAGTAGCTTTTAAAGATAGAATCATTTGGAGGACATCATAGGCTCATGGAAGAATATATATTTGGGCAAGGAATCATGCCTTATGAAAGAAGGGTTAGCCTTACATACCGTTCCGTTCAACTATTCTATCACTTGCACGTTCTCCTTCAATGCTCACGTTTCTACCTTTATTAGAGTTATACTATCATTAGAAAATCGATAGCTTAGCATACACGACTAAAGCTAGAGAAAATTGGACAGCAGCTCCTTTATTTATACGACTTCCTCCGTATCATATATCAACTCCCAAACATCAATAATAACATTCACAACATCATAACAATAGTCTTTATTCACCTACATTATCCTTACTTCTCAATTCACTTCCAATCATCCATATCCATTGTCATAGCACACGATTACATTCATTCATATACAATGTCTATCCCATGTTCTTAACATCATTTATAACATAACCATAATCGCAACATATCAAGAATCATGACTCAATCCAAGCTATTACTAAAAAATGACACTATTCCCACATTCATGACCCATTTTCTATATCCTTCTACAATCCAAGTGTTTCAACTTCTCAATACCTTAAAAAACATGGCAATACCATAAAACTTACCTTAGATGGTGTAGGAATGAACCTTGGGTGGAAACACTTCACTTGAGCAAAGCCCTAGTTTCACCACTCGGATTCCTTGTCTAGGATGAACTTTAATGGGTTTCTTACACTTGATTCTCTTGGTTTGATGAAGTTGATCACTAATATCCATTGAATTTTTGTGGGAGAAGTGTAGAGAATGTTCTAGAGAGTTCTAGAGAGAAGAGGTGTGAAGGGGAAATGAAATGAAATAACTTGGACCCCTTATTAATAATACTCAAATCTGTCCTGACCATTTTCTACCGACCAACATACGGTCCGTATAAATTTCACTGACCGTATGTCTGGCCATAGATTTGGTCCAGTGAGGCTGGCCATCTGGGCTGATTATACGGCCAGTATGTTGGGCCGTATAATGCCCAGTTCTTCCGAACACATTCTCGTCGACTCGTTTGATCTCCAATCCTTATGGAACCTTCTTGACACTTGTTTATCAACTCATTAACAATCTAAGGGACGTTATAACTCTTCTCCAAAGCATCATTAAATCATCATTAACTTGTTACTCATAAATCCTTTCCAATACATATCATATGCCTTGCCTTCTCTTGGCAAACTTTCTCCTCTTACCTCTAACATATTTGAAATCTTAATTAGAGTCATCAATGTTATTCCTTACTTATTGAAATACCATATACTTCGTGCTCTTCGCTAGTCTATTCACTGTGCATCAACGGAAAATTTTCTAGGGTGTAACACGTAAGGTCGTTATACCTCCGATTTCCATTATGGAGCTAACATCATTGGCATATCTCACCTTGACGGAACAATAATTATAAGGTGAGACTAACATCAATAATATCGTAAGAACATCAAAAATGTAAGCTTCTAGCATTTCTATGAGCGGAATCATTGTGGACATCATTTGTGAAAGTTCATAATAATAGGATCATGCCTTAAGAAAGAAAGGGACAACCTTAACATACCTTTGCTCTTACTTAGCCATTCAAAGTATACCTTCTGAGCCTGCAAATATACATCTAAGATGATTCATACAACAATCAGGCCATAGGAACACTTACACACTCAAACTTAGCTAGTTAGTAAGTTAACGGAATCCGGACAGTATTTCCACCATATTATCCACTCCAACCAATTCCAAAACAGCTCCCAAACATCAATAACAACATCAAAAATAATATAATTAAGATACTACATGACAAACATATACAAATCCGTCCGAAACTTCCTTCGAAAATCTGCCCATAAGCCAACAACATCAACATATATACTATATTTTCCTTCACTTTAAACCATTAAAATCCTCCAAAAACAACTCAATATCAAAGTCAAGATGAAGAACATACCTTATACTTGGAAGAAATTTAGCCACACCAACTTTCTTCAAGACCAAACTCACCACAACATCAAGTAGAAGCAAGAACAATAACTTTTCATGAATTAGTTTAGTGTAATCTTGTTGAATTCTTGATCTAAAGGGCTATAAGTGGTTAACAAATGTTTATGGAGGTTTCTACAGCTCAAGGGAGTGTAGAATGATGATAAAATGAGGGGAATGGGGGTATTTATACCCCTTGAAGGTCGGTTCCACCGACTTTCCAAATGGGTCCCGCGAAGAAGCCATCTGGCAGCTATCTTGAAACGCCCATACCTTTCTACTCCGATGTCATATCAACGAACGGTTTGTTGTATTGAAAACCAGACTCAATGAACTTTAATTTACATAGGTTATGCATTACATAAATCCTCATATTCTAGGAGATACACCTCCCTCAAGTTAGACCAGAATTTCCTGTCTAAAATTCTGCCAAGTTTTTCAAAATTTCGACAAACTTAATTTCTTCGATTCGCTTGATCCCGAAACCTTTAGAAACTTGCTTAGCACTTGTTAAAAGTATTCCTTAACCTTATAAGGGTTTCATGACTTCTCCAAGCTATGTTAGTTTACTTGCGATGCAAATGACGTGAACTTTTTTGAGGTGTAACAGAATAAACCTTGCGGTAGGAACGAGGTAAGCTGGTAATGAAATCCATATTAATTGCCTCCCATTTACAAGGTGGAATCTCTATATCCTGCAACAATCCACCAGGCTTCTGATGATCAACCTTTACCTGCTGACAATAATGGCATTGGGCCACAAACTCTGCTATATCCTTTTTCATACCAATCCACCAATAAATCTCTCTGATATCATATTACATCTTCGTCGATCCTGGGTGAATAGAGTAGCGGGAATAATGAGCTTCTGCCATAATCTGCTGACGTAACCCTGCAACATCCAGAACACACAGTTTTCGGATATCTCAAAGGGCGACTTCTTTTTCTGTGGGGCTGTCTCCCTATACTGAATCAAAGAAAGATCCTCATACTGGTGTTCTTTAACCTCAGGCACTAAGGATGATGTTGCTGTATCCTGAACTGTAACTGCTGCATCACCTGAGTCCAATAGGCGTACTCCTAGGCTAGCTAACTGTTGAAGCTCGTGAGCTAACTCCTTTTTCTCTACTCGTAAGTAAGATAAACTACCCATAGATCTGCGGCTAAGAGCATCGACTACTACATTCACGTTCCCTGGATGGTATAGAATATCGACATCGTAATTCTTCAACAGCTCCAACCATCGCCTCTGACGTAAATTGAACTCTTTCTGCTTAAAGATATACTGAAGGCTCTTATGATCTGTGTAAACATCAACGTGGACACCATATAAATAATGTCTTCAAATCTTAAGTGCATGAATTACTGCAGCTAACTCCAAATCATTGGTCGGATAGTTCTTTTCATGCTTCCTTAGCTGCCTCGTAGCATAAGCAATAACCTTACCGTGCTGCATCAACACACATCCCAATCTGACGCCTGAGGCATCACAATAGATAGCATAACCCTCTGATCCCTCTGGAAGTGCCAGAGCTAGAGCTGAAGTTAGTCTATTTTCAACTCCTAAAAACTCTGCTCACAACCGTCTGTTCACTGGAACTTGGCCGCCTTCTGAGTCAGCTTTGTTAGTGGTACTGAAAGAGAGGAGAAGACTTCTACAAATCTCTTGTAATATCCTGCCAACCCCAGATAACTACGAACCTCCATCGATGTCGTGGGTCTAGGTATCGTGTTCATGGCCTCTATCTTCTGAGTGTCAATCCTGATGCCTTCATCTGATACAATATGTCCGAGGAAAGCCACGAAGTTCAACCAGAACTCACATTTAGAGAACTTTGTGTACAACTTCTGGTCCCGAAGAACTCTGAGTACAACAAGCAAATTGTTATATTCCGTATTTTTATACGTCGAGTTATTCGCAAGCTAATCGACTTAAGTAAAGACGGGATTATTTTCGGATATGAAATAGGAACTTTTAATTCTCAATTTTAATTAGTACACAAATTGTTTATAAATTTTATTTAGTGTAGAAATATTATTGGAGATCAAGAACTAATTAATTATGATTAAATTATTAAGTAAGGATTAGTAATTAATTAAAACTAATTAATTAATTTAATTAAGTTGTGGGCCCCACCCGTAATTATTTTTAAAAATTATAATCAAGAAATTAAATTGGTGAGTCATAAGGGGGGGGGGGGGGGGGCACGTGTCCATTAGAGGACAACCATATATATGGAATAGATGGTGAAAAATTGCTAGTTCATTTTCATTTCACCAAAAATTAAAGTTAGAAAAAAAAAAGAAGAAAGAAAACTTCCATGGCTGCCAAGCTCTCGGCCAGCCATGGTGATTGAGCAAAATATTTTTTGTTGCATATTTTGATCAAGTTCCAAGTGAATTACAAGTTCAAGGAGGTGATAGCAACATTGGATATTGAATTGAGGAAGAAGAAATTGTGAAATTGGAGCAATTAAGTGTAGAAATTCCTTCGAGAAAATTAAGGTAAGATTTTCTTATTTTGTGGTATAATTGTATTAATGGTGTTGTAAAGGAAGGATTAAAATTGGATTGGGTGAAATTGGAAGTAAGAAATTGCATGAAATTGTTGTTATATGAAATTGTGGGCTGAAAGGATTAAAAGTATGACTTATGTTCATATGTTGTTATTCGTGTTGTGGTCGTGTTGTTGTTGATGTGGATTCTAAATTTGGAAGAAATAAAGGTATAACGTATCGTATACAAAGCGTGTGTTGGGTTGTTCGGTGTATAATCTTGAAACGTTAACGATTTGGATTGGAAAAGGGTTAAGAAGGGTTGTTGGATTGTTAGAGTTGTTTATGGGCTGAATTGTAAGGGTTTTATATGCATATCTCTATTATTGTCATTGTTGGTATTTCTGTGATAACAGGAGGTTAATTGGAAGTTCGGGTTAGGCGAGTATATAGGGGAAATGCTGCCCGATTTCCATTAAGTTCTTAACTAATGAAAATCCTAATCAAGAAAGTAAAAATTTAAGAATGAGTCCTATAAGCGATTGGTTACAGATTTATGAGCTAGGAAGTATAGTTTACTAACGATAGTGTTACTTTCATATCAAATAGGCTAAAGGAGCGACGAAGCGAACGTGATTACGATTAACCTTTAACAGGTACGTAAAGTTATCGTTTCTTTCTTTTTGGCATGATCCTTATCATATGAACGAACACAGTGAGCAAGCAAGTTCCAAAGACTCTGTTCTTAGAGAGTGTAGAGATATTTGTATCGTTGGCCTCCTATGTTTTATGTCCATAACTCCCAGTGACTTTTCATATTAGCTTCTTATGTCACCAGAGGGGTTCAGAGTATCCTTTTCCGAGTTTTACATGCATTTGTATATATTATATTATATATGGATCAGGCCGTACGTTCCTCGGCACTAACATATTATATTATATATGGATCGGGCCATAAGTTCCTCGGCACTAACATATCATATATATGGATCGGGCCGTACGTTCCTCGGCACTATTATATTATATATGGATCGGGCTGTACGTTCCACAACACTATCAGTTATATTATAATCTATGCCTATCATACGCCGTAGAGTCAGTTTCTGTCATATAGAGTTACACAGATATTCTCAGATGTTAGCCACAGATGCATTCTATTATTGAGGCTGGTTTTCATGATTCATCTGTACCTGATGTTCTTATGGTTTATATACTCAGTACATACTCCGTACTGACCCCCTTTCTTTGGGGGGCTGCGTTTCATGCCCGCAGGTACAGACGCTCGGTTCGGTGATCCCCCAGCTTAGGATTTCCAGTCAGTTGTCTTGGAGAGCTCTGTTGTTCCGGAGCCTAGACTTTTGGTACAGATCTTCTGATGTATTTATATATGGTTGCCCAGGGGTACGATGGGGCCCTGTCCCGTCATATTTCACTATTAGTACTCTTAGAGGTCTGTAGACATGTGTATGGGTTGTATATAGATTATGATCAACTGTGTCTATATAGTTGTTGTGGATGTTTTTGTTGGTTGTGGCAGCCTTGCCGGCTTGCATATGTTATCGATACGTAGTGGCAGCCTTGTCGGCTTGCGTAGTATATTGACATATGGTGGCAGCCTTGTCGGCTTGCGTATTATAATGATATATAGTGGCAGCCTTGTCGGCTTGCGTATTTGATTTCGTTGTGATTGGTTGAGACTCCGCAGGGGACAAATTATCTTGATATATGACGTTGAGGACTTTTGGGTCTATGTCGATTCCTATGTTGTCTATAGTGTCAGTCTGATTAGGTCTAACAGGTATACATATGGGTGTCCAGCTCGAGCACTAGTCATGGCCCACGGGGCTGGGTCGTGACACAAATGATCCGCATGCTCAGTCCCTGATCGAAAGTAGACTAGAATATCATCGATAAACACTATCACGAACAGATCTAAGAAGGGTCTAAATACGCTAACAATACCACAGCTATCTACAAGCCTTTACTAGAGTACATGATATAATAAAGTCGGGACAGGGCCTCGCCATACTCATATGTACAACAAAAATATACCGTACTAAGACACAACAGCAACTTCGAGACAAGTAGAGTGCTCCAAGATCAGCTGAATAGCAACCTACAGAGGCGGATAGTCACTCTGTCTACTTGAACCTGCGGGCATGAAACACAGCGTCCCCCAGGATAAATGGGCATCAGTACGAACAAAGTACTGAGTATGTAAGGCACGAAAGTAACATAAAGAAGACATAAAAGTGCGTAAGATAAAAGGAATACAACTTGTATATCTGAACTGCCTCTGAGGGTCAATGATATGCATAAGTATTGTATATATATGCGTATATAACGCCTGCTCATATATATATATATATATATATATATATATATATATATATATGTATGTATGATAAGAGTACATCCTGAATTTGTCGGAGTGACGTAAGGTCGTTACACCTCCGAACATCGTTATGTGATAGTATTTTCATCACAAAATGACTCTCTGAAGCGTACGAAATCTGGAGAAGGACTTGCTAAGAACAATATTACTAGAACATGAATCAACATAGAACATCTCTACATGCTAAGAATGGAATCATTATGCAGTTGCATTACGTTTACGTTTTGTTCATATGGATCATGCCAAAAGAAGGAAAGTTGGCCTTAACATACCTCAAGTTGTCAACACAATCCCACGACGAATCTATCGAAGTAGTAGTCCAATCCTATAACAAAGAAAGGCATTTACAAGCTTAGATGATACTAGCATATCATGTATATCAAATGATAAATCGATTCTAAAATGAAACAGGCAGCATTTCCCCTATTTCTTAATCACCACACACATCCAACAACCAACAATCAACACAAAAATCTCATATGATCCTCTTTTAAACTCATATCAACCGCATTTAGAGATGTATAATAAAACAACTTGATATATGCTTCGCATACGACAACTACACACCTCCGTCTTCCACATACACCAAGTAACAACCTCAACACAATCTCAACATCAACTACTATCCATTCAACAAGATGTTAGCTCAAAACACATTAACAATCATGGCTCCAAATAGATTACAACTCAACATAAACTCAACTTCATATTTGAGCCTTCTCTCTAACTTCCTTCTCCAAACCTAGTATAACTATCACATAATCTCATAAATATGGAAATAAGATGAATTCTTACCTCAAGGACTCAAGAACACAACAATTACACGACTACTTCACCTTGAAGCATCCTCGAAATCTACTACAAGAAAGAGAAGCAAGCTTCAATCAACACTTGGGAACCTTTGGCACTTGGTTCTCACTTTAATTCCTTAACTTCTCTTGGGGGTTGATTACATATTTTGGAGAGGGTTTCTAGAAGTGTTAGGGGTCTGAGGAAATGAGGAAATAAGGAAAATGAGATAAAAAAGAGGAGAGTGCGAATTATATATAAATAAAGCTGCCACCGACTTAAATTTTACGATCCACTTATACGGTCCGCAAAAATGATACGGTCCTTATAATTGAACCGTAAAATGCCAACAGTGGCTCACCCCTGCTGTTATCAAAATACGGTGGGGGTCAACCCGATATGTGGTCCGTATTATTTATACAGTTCTTAAATCCAACCATAAAACCCAACTTTTGCCGAAACGCATTCTCATCGATTCGTTCAATCTCTAATCCTTCCTAACACATACTGTCACGACCCAACCCCGTGGGCCATGACTAGTGCCCGAACTGGACACCCGTATACGAACCTGTTAAATATAATCAAACTGAATCTATGAAAAATATGGAAACTTGCAAAAGAACTCCAACAGTTCATAACGTCATCATATATGTATATTCAGATAAACTGTCTCCTGAGGAGTCACAACTGATCAAATCATAAAATGATACGCAAGCCGAAAAGGCTGCCACTACACATCAATATCATGTCATATGCAAGCCGACAAGGCTGCCACTACAGACGGACATCATATCATAGCACATCGTATAGACACAGCTGAACAGAAATTATACACAACCCACACATATGTCTACAGACCTCTAAGAGTATCAATAGTGAAATATGACGGGACAGGGCCCCGTCGTACCCCTGGATAAACATATATATATATATATACATCATAAGATCTGTACCAAAAGTCTAGACTCCGGAACAACGGAGCCCTCCAAGACAGCTGAGTAGAAGTCCTATGCTGAAGGGTCACCAAACCGACTATCTGTACCTGCGGGCATGAATCGCAGCCCCCTGAAGAAAGGGGGTCAGTACGGGATATGTACTGAGTATATAAAGCATGCAATACAGTAAAAAAAGGATCATAACTGAAATAGGGAGTACAGGAGACAAGTATAATGTCCAGAATACCAAAACACTTGCCCTTTCTGAAACATAAATCATGCATGTCAATATCATATATCATACCCAGCCCATTATGGGACTCGGTGAAGATGATCACCACATACCATCCTTGGCGCCATAACACAGCATAACACCATAAACACATCATAACGCTATAAACACATCATAACGCCATAACACAGCATAACACCATCACATCATCACACCATCACACCATCACATCATAACACCATCATATATATATATATATATATATATATATATCGTACCCGGCCCTCTAGTGAGGGACTCGGTGAACAATGCAGTGAAACTGTGCACGAGAACGTATCCTGGCCCGGGACTCAGTGAAAGATGTATTGAGGCATGCACGAGTAGAGTAGTGAGCAACCATATGCAATTTAAATCATATCTGAGACTCAATAAAATAATCAAATGAACCATCATTTGAAAATCAAGACAATAGCCATTTCAAGTGCCCTTTGAATGTCACTATGGATTATATCGAAATAGAACTTCTGGAATCATATACACGTATCAAGACATAACAAAATAGCTTCTGGAAATCAAGAACATTAGCCATCCTAGTGGCTCTAAGAATAGGAACTTCTTTGGAATCATATATACGTCGTCTGTTTGCTTTATAAAGATCATGCCAAAAAGGGTTAGCTTTACATACCTGTTACAGGTTAACCGTAACCTCGTTCGCTTCGTCGCCCCTTTAGCCTATTTAATATAAAAGTAACGCTATTGTTAGGAAACTATACTTCCTAGCTCACAAATCTGCAGCCAATCGCCTATAGGACTCATTCTTTAACTTATACTTTCTTGATTAGGGTTTTTCATTAGTTAAGAACCTGACGAAACTCGGGCAGCATTTCCTCTATATATCTTGCCTAGCCCGGACTTCCAATTCAATTCAACAATGCAACATATAGCAGCAACAACAACAACTTAATATAAATATCTTTGAACTCAAATCATCAACTTTCAAAGATATTGTCACGACCCAGCTAGGGGCCGCGACGGGTACCCGGAGCAATTACCGAGCACCGCTTACTCTACTGCTTGTCTTGCTCATTGAATACTCTTTTATCAATTTTACATACCAATTGTAGGAAAATCATATTTAGTCAAAACATAAATACTTTATATACATTTGCCTCTTGGCCATCAAAATAATATACATACATGTGAAAACATCTTGTGAGACCATCTAACCCACACTGCGTACCTACGAGCCTCTACTAACATAATGAATACATAGACGGAACAAGACTCCATCATGCCCAAAATATGCATATATGAATGTACATCAAAAGAATAGCCATAAGCACCTCCGAACAATGGAGTGCTATCTATCAGCTGACAGCTACTGAGGACCTGGACCAAGCTCTCCTCCTTGTCTACCTGTGGGCATGAACACAGCGTCCGAAGAAAGGACGTCAGTACGAATATTGTACCGAGTATGAGAGGCATACATAATGAAAAGAGACATCAATAATATGGGGATAACATCAACATGAGACATCTGAATCTGACTGATAATCATAAATGAAGTAATGCATGCTATCTTACTCATACTCATCATCATAACATGTATGCATCATATGCAAGCTGCCCGTCCATGTCGGAACGGTGTGATAATCAATAATATTAGCCCGCGTCCAGGCCTCCCGCGTCCGGGGTACCATCTCATGCCGCCCACTAGTGGTGTCTGCACATGCCCGTAGGTCGTGGTGTATCCGTATCGCCGCCCGCCGAAGCGGTGTCTGCCCGGCCAACTAGGCCCGGTGTGAATGCAATCATGACATGCTTAACGTAAATACTCATAGTAATATGCTTATCATAAAATACTTATCTTATCATAATGCGTGTATAAGATTCATGATCAACTTTACTCTATCGGGGTGACGTAAGGTCGTGATCCCCCGATTACATTATGGAACCATTATGGACATTCTGCCTCACCTTGAAAGGACTAGTACATAAGGTGAGTGTAGGCAAGGAATAACATCATCATCATTCTAGTGTCATCATATCGTATAACTTATCTCATATAGACATTCATAGGTATAAGCTTTTAACTTCTTGGAATATAAGAACTCATGAAAGGAATAAGGATTCAAGCTAAAAGATTCATGCCATTAGAAAGAAGGACTAGCCTCACATACCTTGGTCGTTTAGCTAAGATATTGCTCACTTGTTCTCCGTCGATATCACGTCGTTACCTTCATAAGAGAATTCGTATCAACATCAGTAAACTAACTATAAGAACGCGCCGCTAATTCTAGGAGAAGTCGGACAACGCTTCCTTCGCTCATACTACTTTTCTCATGTTTTATATTAACTCCCAACATTCATAATATTACTTACAATACCACAATTGACAATCGTTGTTTACGTACATTTGGCAAAATCCACCATTTTCCTCTAATTTTCCCTTATTTCTACTTCTAGCTCATCCTTGCGTTTTCATGCATTTAATGCTTGTTTCATGATATAAACATCATTTATAACGTATTTGTACTCACAACACTTCAATATTCATAGTTCAATTCCACTATCATTCATTTATGTCACTATTCACTCAATAATGACCCATTTCTATGTTCTTCTACATTTCAAGTGTCCAAGCTTTCCAATACTTCAAACAACATGGAAAAATCATGAAACTTACCTTGGATGATGGTTGAACAATCCTTAAGTTGTAATACTTTAATTGGCCAAAACCCTAGTTCCACCTTCTTTGAAATTTCTTCACTTAGATGATCCTTTATTGCGTTCTTACACTTGATTTCATGAATTTGGTGTTGTTGGTCTTGATGTTCTTTTGATTCTTTGGGATTTCTATAGATGAAGTATGTGGAGAGGTCTAGAAGTTTCTTGAGTTGTGTGGAAGAAAATGACGTGAATTGAGGCTTAAGTTCCCTTTTAATAATTCAAAATCTGGTCTTTAATGAAAAAATTGTAGGGATGAACAATGGTCGTAAATTGCAGTTTACAGACCGTATTGTGGTTTACGGTCCGTCCTCCATGGTCGTTTTTAATCATCCCAGAAACAGAAAGTTTGGCCGAGGATTATGGCAATTTACGATTGAGGTTTACGGTCCGTAAACCAGTTTACGGGCCGTCCTCCAAGTCGTATTTAACCATTTTCACAATTTACAGAAAGTTGAGATTTTTGACAAGCTGGAGGACGATTGCACTATACGGTCCGTAAATCACTTTACGGGCCGTATAGTGCCATATACGACCACTGGACTGAAAATTTTTCGCGACTTTCTTATTTCCAAAAATTCTTAATTAGCCATTCCCGACTTAATAAAACATCATACACTCAAACTTTTCATCATTCCATCCATCATACAAGTACGGAGAAATTTCCGAGGCGTAACAGATATACATAAAAATAGCCCAATATACGCCTCGTATACGATACTTTATACACTTCCTTCTTCAAAACATCCCAAGTATATCAAAATCAACACAACAATAACATCAAATCTTATCCATAAATAAATAAATCAGCTCAATAACACAACAACAACATGGCCAAAACAGTCCATATGCCTACAAAACCAACAAATACGATTTCCGGCATATTTTCCATATTCTCTTATCTAACAACTTAGCTATATTTTGGATCAACTCAAATACATCTTAGGAGGGAAGAGTCATTACCTCATCCAACAAGATAACACCTCCCTTAAGCCAACTTTAACTTGGACGAACTTCCATTCCAAGAACAAGATGAAAGGGATGATGAACACAATCTTTATGAACTTCCGGAACTTCATCTTTCCAACGAAGAAACCTTCGACCCGCTTATTTAGCAACAAATGACTTTCTAATCTCCTTGGTATTAATCTAAGCAAGCAAAAACCTTTTTTTTTTTTAAAATAACAAGCTGGCCGCGAGCTTGCTACCATGGCTGTTCTTGATTCCTCCTTCAAATCAAGGTAAAGATAAACAATTTAATGGTGTGGAAATGAAGGCTGGCTGTGAGCTTCTTGATTTTCCATAGCCATGGCCGTGACCTTCAAGAATTGCTACCATAGCCATAGCCGTGAGTTGCCATGGCTAGAAGCTCCTTCCTTCTTCAATAAGATAATGAATTTGATAAATGAATTAGGAGTCATCAACTTAGTATTTATATGTTGCTTATAAAGTGGACATGTGTCCACTCTTGTGACACGTATCCACTTTTATGACATGTGTCCACTTTTCATTCAATCACCAATCAAATTCCGCCATGTGTCGTGGGGCCCACTTAGTGATCTAATTAGCTTAATTAATCATTAATCCCCACTTAATAATATAATCATGGCTAATTAATCCTTAATCTCCAATAATATTTCTATACCAATTGAAATTTATAAACAATCGTGCATTCATAAAAAAATCGGGGATTAAAAGCCCTTGTCTCATATCCCAAAAATTAATCTCGTCCTTAGACTTTCGTCGATTAGCTTATGAATAGTTCGACGTACAATAATACGGGGTTTAACATCCTTCCCCCCTTTGGAACATTCGTCCTCGAATGTTAAACTAATCCTGCACTCCCAATACTTCCTTGAACGTTCTTTCACTGAATTATACTCTTCACATGACTTTTTCGTTGGTCGATTTCCTTCAATCTATTAAATGCATTTCAGATCTCTACGTAAGCATTCCGTAATATTTCCTCCTTCTGTTGCTTCTCGAGGTAATTATTCCACGTCGTTGTCTTTACTCTCCTCTTTATTTCGCAGTCGGTTATCAGTTGTATTGCGAGCTCTTCTGCTGAAGTGTTACTGTCTCTCTTGTCTGCATACTGATCAGTCATACTGTCACTGATTTATTCGAACTTGTACTCATGGTGCATGTAGTCATGACTCAACTCTTTCTTTTTCTATAGTTACTCCTTCAGATGATGTATCGTTCATTTCACTTTACCTTCTGAACTTTAAACAAGATCTTGTAACGCGCAGACATCTCTCATCGGTTTATTAGACTTTAGAATTCTTGGAGTATTTCATACCTCCGGTAACTTATAGACCCTTCACGGACTTTACGGATAAAACGACATTTCCCAAGGTGTAACATTATTTTACTCCAATAGCGTTGCATTGCTCTGCTGTTACAGTCCATGTTCTGGAATCTTCCGCATCATGTGTCACTTTTCAACTTTATTTTAAAGGTTCTTAACTGTCACTTTGCTTTCAGCTCTTGATCTCGATCTTTGGGGTTGGCTATCAAATAGCGCTAGAGTTCCCTCATATTATAACTTCACATAGCTGCTCTGTGATCTGTCTATTATTAACCGGTATAATTCTGAAAGAATTTCTCTTGATTTGACATATAAATTTACTGTCACCCAGTAACCAGTAACCCGTTTGTTCTGACCGTTTCAGTTAAACCATTTCTCAACTTCCCTTAATCCAACTTGTAACACTTTAGGCATATTATCTCGTGTCGTTTCTTTATCTTTACTTCAAACTCTTCCATTGCCCCTTTACTTAAATTTGCTCTTGGTTCTCCTATCACGCATCATATTGCAATCTTTACAAGAGTATGTGTAGGTGCTCACATCAGCCCGGGAAATACCTTAGCGTCGTCTCACTAGTCTTCATGCTTTACCTTGCACTTTCCTCATATATATTTCAATTGATATAACTAGTCCTTAACTATGGCTTTTGCCCTCAGTACTAATTTCATCTCGGTACTTGGGTTCAAACCATCTTACACCTTTCCCTAATGTATTCAAAATATCGTAACCACATTGTTATTACTAAATCCTTACTCTTCTTATCAAGTACTCACTTGGTCTCATTTTTAGCATAGAAATATTCGTAGATTGCATAACTATTCTTGTACAACTTGTATAGAGTATATCCAATCTTAATCATAGTCTTTCCTTCTTCTGGTTCATTCTAATTTACGTATCTCCTCCATACTAAAATTCGCTCGTAGCCTATCTTGTCACACTCCTTTCCCTTCCTTTATTCACCCTTTGACTTTCTCGCTCCCTACTATAGGGGATTTTCTATCCCTTCTCCTTGCTACTTATAAGTCGTAATATCATCAGCGAACAACTCTGTTGCCAACATCTTAGCCTCTAATCTAGTATATCATCGCTATCTTTCACAATATCTCTTAAGTTACTCGTTACTATTCTCTTGTCGCATTCTTCCTTTTATAAGCATCTACTTTTTAATGTCATATTATCCAAGATCTTTACCAATAATTCTCAGCACTGTCTCCAATACCATCTTGGCTACTATTCGTTTATCACTGGCTTTCAGATCTTACCAACTTGTTTCAGCACGGGATCTCACTTGAAGTTTGAGTATCCATATTGGATATATTATAGCGTCAATTGTTTCCATTTGTACTTACTTTACTTTCACCCGCTTCCCCTATTTGAGGTTGTACTTATACCATGTCCAGGTCTTTTCCTTATCATCTATAACTTTGATTCCCAACGTGCGAAACCTTAACCAAATCACGAGGCGAGGAGAACTCTCAATATATAGTACAAAATCTTATATGATGGTTGGTACTCGAGTAATACAATTAATGTAGCAATTTATCCAAAGCCACATTCCATTTATTCTGATCAGTAATTAGCTAGTGCTTATAGCCGTTTCAAATTTTCAATTAGGTAGCACTTATATTCTGATGATAAGTGTCCCAAGCTTTCTTATAACACTATCTTTATCCCAACGGATATCATCTGTTTCTTTTAATAAATTCACTATACATCAGTTGTTTCGCGAATTCGCAATCCTTGTCCTTTAAGGATTTCACTATTTCTGAGGTGAAGTCACATACACGTAGTACTCCTTTATGCCTCATGCTCTTTCACCCTTGTTGTATACCCAGCGCTAACTTCTTAACTTATTCAAAATCATATCAAATTCGTCTTAATAGTGGTCTTGTCTTATCACTTCTCGTCGTACTACACCTTAAGTTCGTAGCTATACATTTCCCTTTTATCCCATACTCATACTCAATTAATTACGTCAATCTTGAGTGCTTCCTTTAGTATTCCTTTCATTTCTCCAGTCTATGTCCATCTTTTATTTTGTGTACGAGGAATCTCATGCTATTCCTGTATCCTTCGGAAAACACTACTTCTACGCAACCCCTTTCTCATTTTCAAAACATATTCTGTTCATCCCTATTTGTTCTTATCATACCAGTCATTTCTGGCATTCATTCTGTCCCGTTGCTTATCTTCCTTTAGTTCAGTCTTTCACAATTCTGTCGCTTATTTTACTCGTTTTCTTTGCTATACACGTCATAACATATCACTACACTGTAATCCCACTCGCTTTCTTCTTATTTTCTTCCTTCTATTAACTCCTTCTCTTCCTGTTCTCGCTTGCACTTTCGTTACCACTTGACTTCTATTCTGAACTTTCCCTATAGAACTTTTGTAAGTCTTTCTTATTCGTTCTACATTTGCTTTCCCGTTTCACACTGATCACATCATATCCTTTAGTTACTTCCTTGCTAGGCTTTACTCATTTCTATAACAATCCTTATGATATTCACATTACATCCTGTTCGTAATCCATCCTATAACGTAGCACTCCCTAACCTTATTCACGATTCTTACTATGTTTTAATTGCACTCTGTGGAGTAGGCACATTTAACCCTTCACCCTTTCTGATCAATCTTATCCTTAATATCTCACAAGCTGTCTTATTAATACCTTCATAATTTGTCATAATTCTTCCTCCTCCGTACTTTTATCTTAATCATACTATTGCTTCTTTTAACTGTAAACTCGTCGTACTTTATCCCTACTTATCGGTTCACTCGATACCTCAATAAAATGTTTTGTTAAGATTTGCCACCTTTTTCTAAATCATCCTTTAGTATCACCAGCCCTTCCGAATTATTCTAGCATTTCATCTACAACATATGAAATACATGATCCTAGACAGCCCACAAGTTTGAGTTTTCTTTCCACAAATTCCATCTTCAATTAGTTGATTAAGAACTAATAAAATGTCACCATGAACCATTCTCCAACCACCACCAGAAGAAAAACTAGAATCCGATAAGCACCACAGGACTTCTAGTGCTTGATTCACATGGTTTACCTCCAGATTTATTCTTGAGTCGTGAACGAATAATTTAGTTCATAAACTACTTGTTGTATGCTCTATATTCTCCCAATGAAGTGAAACTTAATTGCTGGACGTTTTTGCCCTTCAACATGAGCTTTTTCTAAGGTAAAAATGTGGCTGGAAAGTATTCTGGTCCATTCAAATGGATTCCAAACCGTGCTGCTCATACATGCTTCTTTGAAATAAAATTTCCCAAATAAGAATAATGCCTCTTACGGATGACATGGAGGGTATCTCTTAAAACTTTAATCCAACATAATAAATTTACTCTATCCGTATCGACTTTCAAGACATATTATGAACTTATATCTCATTCTCTTTTTCTCTATTTCTGGGAAAATTTGGGCAGAGTTTCCTCTGTACTTCTTACTATCCCAAAACCTGCACGCAAGAAATACCAACAATGCCCCACAGGGCCAACATATATACGCATATATCATATCATATCATATCATAGCCACACAGGACTCCCAATTTCAAGTAAAAAGTATAAAGGTGTCGGAACGTACCTCACATATCGCACCTCGAGACGTACCTGATCCTTTAACGATCTGTCCTGTTATACCTTCCTATCTACCTTCCCTTCCATTCTTCAACTTTACATTTCAATCGTACGTCAATATTCTTACCTTATCCGACATGCATCTTTCGCACCGTTGCTTACCTGTGTACTTTGTGACTTCCAATATCATCAGTCACTTTCTTCTGTCGATGCCGTTCTTCAGCTGAAATCATGGGTTAGTATAAGGAATTTCATTTCCTATGGCTGGGCTCTATCGCACGATCTAGAATAAGAAGGAAAGGTAACATCCTAAATGTCCTGTAGCTTCCTGTTTATAGATGTGGTGCACAACACACCGATAAACAAGACTCTACTAGACACGGTCTGTAGACACTCCGAGGATGAACTGCTCTGATAAAACATTTGTCACGACCCAACCCCGTGGGCTATGACTAGTGCCCGAACTGGACACCCGTATACGAACCTGTTAAATATAATCAAACTGAATCTATGAACAATATGGAAACTTGCAAAAGAACTCCAACGATTCATAACGTCATCATATATGTATATTCAGATAAACTGTCTCCTGAGGAGTCACAACCGATCAAATCATAAAATGATACGCAAGCCGAAAAGGCTGCCACTACACATCAATATCATGTCATATGCAAGCCGACAAGGCTGCCACTACAGACGGACATCATATCATAGCACATCGTATAGACACAGCTGAACAGAAATTATACACAACCCACACATATGTCTACAGACCTCTAAGAGTATCAATAGTGAAATATGACGGGACAGGGCCCCGTCGTACCCCTGGATAAACATATATATATATATATATATATATATATATATATATATATATATATATATATATATATATATATATATATATATATATTCATCATAAGATCTGTACCAAAAGTCTAGACTCTGGAACAACGGAGCCCTCCAAGACAGCTGAGTAGAAGTCCTATGTTGAAGGGTCACCAAACCGACTATCTGTACCTGCGGGCATGAAACGCAGCCCCCCGAAGAAAGGGGGTCAGTACGGGATATGTACTGAGTATATAAAGCATAAAATACAGTCAAAAAAGGATCATAACTGAAATAGGGAGTACAGGAGACAAGTATAATGTACAGAATACCAAAACACTTTCCCTTTTTGAAACATAAATCATGCATGTCAATATCATATATCATACCCGGCCTATTATGGGACTCGGTGAAGATGGTCGCCACATACCATCCTTGGCGCCATAACACAAAATAACACCATAAACACATCATAAAGCCATAAACACATCATAACGCCATAACACAGCATAACAACATCACACCATCACGCCATCACATCATAACACCATCATATATATATATATATATATATATATATATACCGTACCCGGCCCTCTAGTGAGGGACTCGGTGAACAATGCAGTGAAACTGTGCAAGAGAACGTATCCTGGCCCGGGACTCAGTGAAAGATGTATTGAGGCATGCACGAGTAGAGTAGTGAGCAGCCATATGCAATTTAAATCATATCTGAGACTCCATAGAATAATCAAAATGAACCATCATTTGAAAATCAAGACAATAGCCATTTCAAGTGCCCTTTGAATGTCACTATGGATTATATCGAAATAGAACTTCTGGAATCATATACACGTATCAAGACATAATGAAATAGCTTCTGGAAATCAAGAACATTAGCCATCCTAGTGGCTCTAAGAATAGGAACTTCTTTGGAATCATATATACGTCGTCTGTTTGTTTTATAAAGATCATGCCAAAAAGAAAGAATGGTTAGCTTTACATACCTATTACAGGTTAACCGTAACCTCGTTCGCTTCGTCGCCCCTTTAGCCTATTTAATATAAAATTAACGCTATTGTTAGTAAACTATACTTCCTAGCTCACAAATCTGCAACCAATCGCCTATAGGACTCATTCTTTAACTTATACTTTCTTGATTAGGGTTTTTCATTAGTTAAGAACCTGACGGAACTCGGGCAGCATTTCCTCTATATATCTTGCCTAGCCCGGACTTCCAATTCAATTCAACAATACAACATATAGCAGCGACAACAACAACTTAATTTAAATCTCTTTGAACTCAAATCATCAACTTTCAAAGATATACATAAAAATAGCCCAATATACGCCTCGTATACGATACTTTATATACTTCCTTCTTCAAAACATCCCAAGTATATCAACATCAACACAACCATAACATCAACTCCTATCCATAAATAAATAAATCAGCTCAATAACACAACAACAACATGGCCAAAACAGTCCATATGCCTACAACAACAACAAATACGATTTCCGACATATTTTCCATATTCTCTTATCTAACAACTTAGCTATATTTTGTATCAACTCAAATACATCTTAGGAGGGAAGAGTCATTACCTCATCCAGCAAGATAACACCTCCCTTAAGCCAACTTTAACTTGGACGAACTTCCATTCTAAGAACAAGATGAAAGAGATGATGAACACAATCTTTACGAACTTCCAGAACTTCATCTTTCCAGCGAAGCAACCTTCAACCCGCTTATTTAGCAACAAATGACTTGCTAATATCCTTGGTATTAATATAAGCAAGCAAAAACGTTTTTTTTAAAAAAAATAACAAGCTGGCCGTGAGCTTGCTACCATGGCTGTTCGTGATTCCTCCTTCAAATCAAGGTATAGATCAACAATTTAATGGTGTGGAAATGAAGGCTGGCCGCGAGCTTCTTGATTTGCCATAGCCATGGCCGTGACCTTCAAGAATTTCTACCATAGCCATGGCCGTGAGTTGCCATGGCTAGGAGCTCCTTCCTTCTTCAATAAGATAATGAATTTGATAAATGAATTAGGAGTCATCAACTTAGTATTTATATGTTGCTTATAAAGTGGACATGTGTCCACTCTTGTGACACGTGTCCACTTTTATGACATGTGTCCACTTTTCATTCAATCACCAATCAAATTCCGCCATGTGTCATGGGGCCCACTTAGTGATCTAATTAGCTTAATTAATCATTAATCCCCACTTAATAATATAATCATGGATAATTAATCCTTAATCTCCAATAATATTTCTATACCAATTGAAATTTATAAACAATCGTGCACTTATAAAAAAATCGGGTATTAAAAGCCCTTGTCTCCTATCCCAAAAATTAATCTCGTCCTTAGACTTACGTCGATTAGCTTACGAATAGTTCGACGTACAAAAATACGGGGTGTAACACATACTAAGCATGAACTTAAACCCTCGTATACTCAAGATGAACACCTCTAATCTCATAAAATCTCGAAGATAATTTCACTCTGCACATCTATAACAACCAAATCACGAAGATACTTAACGTACAAAAGTATGGGGTATAACAGTCGGGGCCTTTTCCTGGCAGTATGATACTTGTACAATTCCAATAATCATAGAGGCTTCATAGAAATACATTGTGGGTTATATATGTACATTCGTAGAGCAGTCATATTGTTATATCCCGTGTTTTAACACGTTGGAAAAATTTGGAAATATTCTTGACTTGTAAGAAATAAGGTCATAACTAAATTTTATTTGACATAGGAGTTGTGTATGAAAGAATATTAATGTGGAAGTGTTGACTAAGGCTAAGGGCAAAACGTGAAATTTTGGAAATTAGTTTCGGGAATTACAAAAGGTGAGCCATACGTCATTGGGCCCAAAATGAATGAAGGAAATTTGGGCCCAACACAAAAGGGGTGGCCGGCCAACATACTTGGCCCAAACCCAAGTCACATGGTAAGCATGTGACAATTTAATTAAGGGGCTATTATATACATATGAAGGTTCAAGAAAAGTTAGAAGAGAAAGAACAAAAACAAAGAGAGAGCAAGAGAAAGGGGTTCGGGTTTGGCCCTTGGAAATTCACCCTCAAAAATCTCCCTGTAAAAATTAATTTCTTGTTGAATTCCTACTAATTCAAGGTCCCTTTTCAACTTGGTGTAGTTGGTTTGGAAGAAAGAGGCCTTGGTTCATCAATTTGATAATTTGTCCAAGTGAAGAAGACTAGAGGAAAAGGTAAGAATTTATCCCTTATTCTTGTGTTATGAAGTTTTGTTTGTGTTGTAGTATGTGGGAATGAGTTGATTGTACGGAAAAATGGAAGTTTACCAAGTGGGTATGTATATAGGCATGTGGCCGTGTATATATGTATGTGTATAATTATAATGTGTTGAATTTATATCATATTCTAGTTGTGGTTGGGGTGAAATGCATATTGGAAATGAAAGTTGAATGAATTTGATAGAAGTTGAAAAATAGTGATGTAGCCGTGGGGTGTCTTTGGTATAATGAGAATGAATCAATTTTGTTTAGCAAGTTAGTAGTGTTGTTGTGATGTTTGCAAGGTACATGAAAGTAAAACGATATAAGTTTGTTATGAAATGGAATGTAGAAGTTTATGTCGTTTTAGAATGATTTTACGACATTATGAAAATGAAGTTTTTAAGTTGCAAATTATGATGAGTATTGATGAATTTGGAAGATGAAAGCATGTCATGAATATGTATGCCAAAGATTAGATGTTTTGAATGAGTTATGACTTCGGCGGAAAGTTCGTATATTATGTATATCGTGTGTATAATTTAAGGAAACGATATGAAACGCTTCTAAACTATGTTGTGATGATCTAGTTTGATAATGAATGTGAAATCATTGAGATTGGTTTGGAAATTGAAGTTGAAATGAAGATAATGGCATTATGTCGGCAAGTAGAACTAGTGTTGCCATATTGTGTTTCTAATGTTTGTTGTTGATGTTGATGTTGTTGTTTGGGTTGTTGTTGATGATTGTGAGCCGAGTTAAGTTCTCGGGGGTGCTATATGTATAGGGGAAGTGCTGCCGAAATTTCGGTAGACAAATATGAGTTGAATTGAATTCGTAGCATCTATAGCTTACAATTGGTAAATGTGACCATTTGCAGATTTTCGACGAAACGGAGAGTGAGCTTGGATAGGCTTAAAAAGCTCCAAAGGGTATGTAAAGCTGCCCCGATCCTTCTTTTGGCATGTCTAAGTGTTTTAGGATCGGATTCGGGCCTCAAAAGACCTTCTTGGCCATCGGAATCCGCAAGAGAAAATCTCAGTTTTTCCTTCAGTAGAATTGAACCATTTTGATATGCTTTTCCTGAAATTATGCAAACTTTCTCTAAACTCCTTGAAAAGCTATAGAATGTCCGTAGAACCTTTATAGGTGACCCCATAAGCTTAAAGGGCGTAATTTGAGCCCACCGCCTTGCTTGTTCCGAGGTGGGCCCGCTATTCCCGGTTTTGCCCTTAATGTACTAAAGTCTCCTTTTCGAACGATTTTTGAAAGAAACGTTTCGACTACCCTTTTAATTACCTAACGAAAATGGTTTTAAATATTCTATTAAGTCTGATAAATTATTTTGACACTCGGAACGACTTCAGGAAAGTTATACTTCTGTAATTTATTATGATGTCCGAATGCTTTTATTATGATCCCGTCCGACTTCATTGGATTTGTTTGCCCTTGATATGCCTCATTGAGTCCTTGAAAACATTTATGATATTTTAATTGCATTAGTCTCTCACTACTCCATTCGTGGATGCCCCAATGATTCCCACACTGAGCTCGGGCCAGGATATGTTGTCAAGCGTAATCCCCTGCATTGTTCGCCGTGCCTCGATGTGAGGGGGCAGGTATACGCGTACATGGGTTTGTGGAGTATGCTGTGCCATGTACGTTTGTTCTGATATAATTTACTATGGCCATCTGATATGACATATTATGTTACGGGGTTATGCCCCTATTCTGATTCTTCTGTGTTGTGGCACCAGCGTCGGGAGGGTGGCCACGTTCTGTCTGCCGAGTCCCTTGGCAGGGGCCGGATTTGATATGACATATGTTTCTGTACACACTCTGCATGTTTTGAAAATATGTGTTTGATACTTTGGATTTTCTGCTTACTTTCTGTACGTTCTGTACCGATTATGATCTTGTTTCTGTAATTCAGGCTTTGCATATTCAGTACATATTTCATACTGACCCCCTTTCCTCGGGGGCTGCGTTTTCATGCCGCGCAGGTACCGACGACAGGTTTGCTGATCCGTCCGCTTAGGATCTCCTTCTGCTATTTTTGGAGCGCTCTTTTATTCAGAGCCATCTTTTGGTACAGTCTGTCACTTCTATATGTGTATATTCTCGTTCATGGGTACGGCGGGGCCCTGTCCCGCCATATGGTTCCGTTGGTCCATTTAGAGGTCTGTAGACATGTTTGTGGGTTGGGATCTTTCTGTACAGATATGTGTATGTGTTGTGTTTGGGCGATCCCATTCGCCGCGGCGGTCGGTCCGCATATATTTAGATGTTAATCTGTTGGCCCTGTGTGGCCTTTGTTGGTATTTTTTGCGTGCAGGGTATATGGGATAGTCCGTAAAACAAAGGAAACTCTGCCGAAATTTTTCTGGAAATTATCTAAATTGGAAATAAAGCCTTGTCGGCTTCTGCTTTATACTAGAATGCGTTTGATACAATTTGAGATAGCATTTGGTAGATGCGTTCGGGTGCCCAGATCGGGCACTAGTCCCGGCCTACGGGGTTGGGTTGTGACAAAAGTGGTATCTGAGCGGTTCGTCCTCAGAATGTCTACAGACCGTGTCTAGTAGGGTCTTGTTTATCGGTGTGTTGTGCACCACACCTATAAACAGGAGGCTACAGGGCATTTAGGATACTACCCTTCTTTCTGTCTTAGATCGTGCGATAGAGCTGTGTTATCAGGATGATTCCTCCCTAACGAATTGTTACATTTGCAGTTATGCCTCCAAAAAAGGCGACAACGGCCCAAAAGGCCAAGGCAGCAGCTGTGGGAGAGACTAGTCGGGCCCAGAGGGTTACCAGGGCCCATGCTCATATTGCTCCTGATATTTTGCCCCCGGCAGAGGGCTCTTCCACACCGCCACACGTAGAGGATATTGGAGCAGCAGCAGCTGCAGGTCGAGGGGCGGCTCCACCGCCAGCTCCCGAGATTCCAGTACCTGAGCCCCCAGCTCCACGGCCAGGGACTGAGGATCAGACTATGAGAGAGGCAGTCCAGCTATTGACTAGACTTGTGGCAGGACAGGTTCAGGGGCACGGACTGGGAGGTGACCGGGCTTACAGGCGTGACAGTTCGAGAGCCCGTAAGTTCTTGACTTGTGGCCCTCCAGAGTTCTTCGGGACAAAGCCCGAGGAGGATCCTGAGGAGTTTATCAGGAAGATGCGGCGCACCTTACATTT
This sequence comes from Lycium barbarum, assembly GCF_019175385.1. Classification (NCBI taxonomy): domain Eukaryota; kingdom Viridiplantae; phylum Streptophyta; class Magnoliopsida; order Solanales; family Solanaceae; genus Lycium; species Lycium barbarum. Next base: position 73,863,183 of record NC_083340.1, on the reverse strand, counting down.
TATTAATGCTTCAGCGACGGAGTCAGTCACATTGGCTTCGTACCAGTTGTATGATGTAGCGGCAAATTGGTACGAGTTATGGGAGTTATCCAGAGGAGACGGCGCTCCCCCAGCACTTCGGGATGATTTTTCTCAGGCTTTTCTTAGTCATTTTCTGCCTCCGGAGTTACGGCGGGCCAAGGCTGACAGATTCTTATTGCTGAGACAGAGGGGTCGCAGTGTTCGAGAGTACAGTATGGAGTTCGACTGTTATATCCCGTGTTCTCGTACGATTGGAAATCGAGAAATAATTATGACTCGGGTGTTAGAAGGACCTAATTTAATTTTTGTGAATATGACTATGTTGGTTGTGAAATCTTTAATGATAAGCCCTCGGGAAAGGCCAAGGGTAAATTTGGAACTTCGTAAATTAGTTTCGGGAATTACAAAACGGGACTTTTATGAATTGGGCCAAGAAAGTAAAAAAATGAAAAATGAAGCCCAAGAGTTGAAGGGTGGCCGGCCCCTTTGCCAAGCCCAAACCCACTTTTAAAGGGTCATGTGCTATGCACATGACCCCTAAATGGATATATATGTAAGACCCTTAGTAGTATTCAAGAGCAAAAATCACAATCAAGAACATCAACAAAGAAAAGGGGCATTCGGCCGTAGCTAGAGGAGAAAGAAAAAAAAAAATCTCCAAGCTTGGTAGTTGATCAAAATTCTTGTTCTTCCCATAATTGTGAAGTACTCAAGGCCCTCTTCAACGGGGTATAATTAGTTTGGCACGAGATCGACGTTTGCGACAAGTCGGGGTTTCAAGGAAAGGTAAGAATTTTGCCCCTTTTATGTTATAGAATTGATGTGAATGTGTTAAGCATTGGAAGTAGATGGAGATCCCGTAATTTTAACATAAATAGAAAGTCGTGGGTGTGTGTGTGTAGTGTGTTTGGCCGTGAGTATGGAAGGAAAGAAATGGCTTGAATTGATCTTGTTTAAGTTGGCATAATGTGTTGTTGTGATCCTTATATCGTAAATGATTGATTGTTGAATTAGATTGGCGGTGGAAAACGAATTCGGATGTTATCGGAAAGTGTATATCCTTGGTATCTTTATGTATATCAATGTATATTTTGGGTACTAGAGACTTTAGATATGACTTTTTAATGATATGGATGAATTCGGAATGAAACGACGTTAGTTAGAATGTTCGTCGTGAAATTTTGATATTTTGAAGAACTATGGAAATTTATTGATTTTGGTGCAATTTCGTGTATGGCTTAGATTGAATTTGGAATGTGTTTGACTAGTGTTGGATGGGTAAATGAATACAATTATGTGAATATAGAATTGGGATTTTGAAAGTTTGAATGGAAGTTGCCAACTTAAGAAATCATGTAGAATTTTGAAGCTAGGGTGACTTGATTGTTGTTTATATTGTTTGGTTGATGCGTGGGCTGTTGTGGTTGGTTAATTTGAGCCGAGTTACGCCTCGGGGATGTTAGATTTATAGGGGAAATGCTGCCGAAATTTCGGTAGGCAAATATGGAGTTAAAGGCATTTTTGAGCCTAAGAATCTCATTTGGTAACTTTGACCATTTGCAGATTTTTGACGAAACGGGACGGGACTTTTGGAGGAGCTTACGACATCTGTGAGGTATGTAAAGCTTCCCAATTCTTTATTTGGCATATCTTAGTGTGTTGGTTGAATATGAGACCTTCCGGAGCATTTCTGCTCCTCGAAACCCGATCCACAGGAAAGTTACTATTCATTCAATTCGATTGAAGCCTAAAGGCTCCCTTTTGGCTAGAATGCCATTATTCGTCCGAAACCTATCGAAATGTGGTCGGGTAACCTAGAAATGATTATGTATGACCTTTGGCATATTACTGCTCGAAAAAGAATATGTTCGCCACCTCACTTCGACTCGAGGTGGGTCCGCTACCCCAAAATGCCCGATTTGCCCTTCGGGCCATCTTTGAGAATAGAGTTGAACGTACCACTTCTGATCTTTGGAACATCCTTCCACGGGGTATGTTTGGACTATTCGATGCACTAATCCAGGTTTTGAACTATATGGACCATTTTGGAATTGTTTTGCAAAATGAAACCTTATGTCGACTAAGTATTCGACTATTTTGTAATAGGATATGATTTATGAGTTTACTTTGTTTTGAAACACTATTTTGAAATACGATTTGCATTTGTTTGCTCACGACTCCGCTCGTGCCTTATTATGACTTCGTTCACCGGTTCCCGGGCCGGTTTTGATTCGTGCGTTGTATGATAAATTCGGCCGTATGCTGTGTTACGGTTCCCGAGGCTTCGCCATAGGGCCGGGTTCCGTTTGGAGTTATGCTGTGATATGGCTCGTGATGCGATACGCTCACCGATGATTATGATTATGTTCGGGGATGTACGGAGATTTGAAACCTTCTGGTGTTATGCTGTGTGTGGCGCCAGCGTCGGAGTGGCGACCACGTTCTTAAGCGTTTGCATGATTTTGTTTGCATAAAATACATGTATATTATTTCGATACAGATTTTGACATACCAGTTTGTACCCCACTTTGACATTTGATTTGCTTTCGGTTTTGATCTATAATTCTGTACTCCGTGCTTTACATACTCAGTACATATTTCGTACTGACCCCCTTTCTTCGGGGGCTGCGTTTTATGCCCGCAGGTGCAGATATCGGTGATCCTCCGCAGTAGGCTTCACTTCTTGCTTTTCGGAGTACTCTTACTGGGTCCGGAGTCCACTCTTGGTACAGACTCCTCTACTCTGTATATCCTTTGTATATTTGACAGTTTGGGTACGGCGGGGCCCTGTCTCGCCATATGTTATGTTTTGAATTCGTAGAGGCCTGTAGTCATATTTGTGGGGCGAGGGTCCTATGTGTATGTTGTCTGATTTTGCTTTCGGGTCTTAAAGCGGTCTGTTTGATATGATGGCCCCAAATGGCCCTTCTGTATATATTTGTAATTTGACCGGCGATGCCTATTCCGCCGCTTTGTTTGAGTTTGATTTGATATGACCGCTTAAGACATATTTTCGATATAAATTATGTGTGATATAACTTCTTGAAAATTCTGAAATAAGTTTGGATTCGGAAATGAATATGCGATTTGGTCTGGGTACCCAGGTAGGGTGCCAGTCGCGGCCCACGGGGCTGGGTCGTGACAAAAGTGGTATCAGAGCGGTTTGTCCTCGGAATGTCTACAGGCCGTGTCTCGTAGAGCCTTATTTATCGATGTGTTGTGCACCACATCTATAAACGGGAAGCTACAGGGCATTTAGGATGTCACTTTCTTTGGAATCTTAGATCGTGCGATAGAGCTGTGCTATTAGGGTGATTTTGACCTGACTCGCCTTTGTGTTTGCAGTGATGCCTCCGAAGAAGGCAACGGCGGCCCAGAAGGGCAAGGCGAGGATTGGAGAGACTAGCCAGGCACAGCGAGCTACCCGGGCTCGTGTATATGATTTGCCTGAGGATGTGCCTCAGTCTGAGGGGTCTGCTACACCCCCACTAGTACAGCCTGGAGCAGGACCTTCAGCAGCTCCAGAGGTCCGTGTACCCGCACCTGAGACTCCAGCTCCACAGCCAGGGGCGGAGGATAGGACCCTGAGGGAGGCTGTACAGCTGTTGACTACACTGGTAGCAGGACAGGCTCGCAGGCGCGTGCGGAGGGACGACGATGATGATGACAGGCGGGACAGCCTGAGAGTTCGGGAGTTTTTGTTATGTGGCCCTCCTGAGTTCTTCGGGTCTAAGCCCGACGAGGACCCCCACGACTTTATTCGGGGGATGCGACGCTCACTGGACTTGGTCAGGGCTTCAGAGACCGAGTCAGTTGAGCTGGCTTCGCACCGGCTTCGAGATGTGGCTACCCACTGGTACGAGACTTGGGAGTTGTCTAGAGGAGAGGGTGCCTCTCCAGCCACTTGGGATCAGTTTGTGACAGCATTCACCCGCCACCTTTTGCCCCCAGAGTTACGGCGGGCACGGGCTGATCGATTCTTACGTCTGCAGCAGAGGGGTCGGAGTGTTCGCGAGTATAACCTTGAGTTTGATTCTCTGGCCCGATATGCACCGGCCGTGGTAGCAGATATGTCCGATCGGATGCACAGATATGTTATGGGATTGGACCGGTATTTGGTTGATAGTTGTATGGCAGTGTCATTGCAGGCAGACATGGACATTTCCCGACTTCAGGCCTATGCGATGGGTATGGAGGACCGTCGCAGGTCTGATCCGGCTGGCAGAGATCGAGATAGGAGGCCGCCCAAGAGGGCTAGGTCCGCAGGTTATTCTGGAGATTCTCGAGGCGGACAGCCTCAGCAGCAGCAGTCAGATAGGCATTTTCCTTCGTCCGGCCGGAGTACGCAGTCAGGCAGCCGGAGATTCGATAGTACAGGACCGTCTGGGGCCGGTCAGAGCTCCAGAGTAGCAGGTTCACAGGTACCCAGGGGTCCCAGCCAGGCCAGACCACTGTTATGTCCCGTATTTTCGTATAACGGGAAATCAAGAAATAAATAAGACTTGTGTGTATTGAGGAAATAATTTGATTCAAGTTGCTATGCTCATGTTGATTATGAAATCATTGATGGCAAGACCTCGGGGAAGGCCGAGGGTAAATTTGGAATTTCGGAAATTAGTTCCGGGAATTTCTAAGCGGGATTTTTAAAGAATTGGACCAAGAAGGTTGGCCCAAGAATTTAGGCCCAAAGAGACCATGGTGGCCGGCCCAAAACATGGCCTAAGATCCATCTTAAGTGGTCATGTGCTTAGCACATGACCCTTTATCCATATATATCCACTTGCCTTTGGAATTATCAAGAAAATAGATCAAAAATCAAAGAACACAAAGAAAAGGGGTTTCGGCCACTAGAGAGAAAAAGAAAGAAAAATATCCAAGCCTTGTTGTTGTTTCAAAAATCTTGAGTTTTACATAGTGGTGAAGTGCTCAAGACGCTCTCCGACGTGATACAAGTAGTTCGGAGAAAGAGCGACGTTTGCGGCAAGTCGGAAACTCAAGAAAAAGGTAAGATTTTTATGTTTTAATGTTATGAAATGGATATGTATGTGTTGGTGATTGAATTAGTGTGAAGATTGTGGGTTGGGGTTGTGTTTGTGCATGACGTGTGTGTGAAAAAAAAAAGGGGTATGTTGGCCGTGAGTTCCATGTAGTATAAGACGTGGGAGTTTTATCTTGTTTAGTTTGAATAATGCGTTGTTATGACATTTGTATCGTAAATGAAGGTTTGGAGCATTGAATTGGTGTTAGAAAATGATTTCGGACGTTATCGGAAAAATGTATACCTTTGGGATATTGGTGTATATCATAGTATATTTATGACACTAAAGACCTTAAATAAGGTTTATGGTTGATGATAATGAATTTGGAATGAAACGACGCAAGTTAGAACGTTCGTCGTAACTTTTGGTGTTTTTGAATGAAAATTGGAAAGTAGTAAACTTTGGGGATGTTCGTATGTGATTTGGAACTTGTATGTAGTGTGTTTGAATAATTGGGAATGAATGAATGAATGGACCAATGTGGAAATAGATTTGGCATGTTGAAGTTGAATCAATAATTTTGCCAACTTATGTATTAAAGTGCAATTTTGAAGTTTATGTAATATGATTGTGGTTTGTATGGTTAATGATGTTTGGGTTGTTGTTGTTGTTGTATTTTGAGCCGAGCTAAGTCTCGGGGGTGTTAGATTTATAGGGGGAGTGCTGCCGAAATTTCGGTAGCCAAATATAGCCCAAAGACTAAAGTGTTGATTCTCATGAATAGTAACTGGTAAAAGTGACCATTTGCAGTTTCTAGACGAAACGGGAATTGCGATTTGAGGAGTGTAAGGCGCCAACCAGGTATGTAAAGCCTACCTCTCATTCTTTTGGCATGTCCTAGACCCACTAGGTAAATTTCGGAATCACGGGAATAACTCTGCTCTCGGAAATCGAGGTTCAAGTTCGAGCACTATTCATTCAGCGCGATTGAAACCTTTTGGTCCCATTTGGGTAAAAGAACGCTCGTACCTCCATAACTTGTGCTGTTGAGTCCGAAACTCTTCGAAACTTTTGTAAATGACTCTATGGAGCCAAAAATCTGCGATTTGTGTCCGCCGCCTCAATTTGACCCGAGGTGGGCCCGCGAGCCCCGAGGCTCCCCTTATTCGGTTTGTTTGATTCGTTTGTGTCCGTTATGATCCGCAACCGTCTGTTTATGACCCAAAGATGTGTTTGAAACTTCCTATGCCATCAATGTACGTTCTGTACTTTGAATGATGTGAGATTTTCGGAAAATGACTTATAAACAGTTCTTCTTACGAATTTGACAGTTTGGAACTTCGTAACCTTTATATGCCTACTTTTATCAATTCGATTCCTACTCCGAGCCTTCTGGCGTCAGTATCTATCTATATGTAAACGATATGTTGAGTCCGACAAATTATTTTGATATGCATATGGTTTCTGCACTACTCTGTTCGTGCTGTCTGTTGTGACTTCGTTCGTCGGTACCCGGGCCGACTTTGTGATCGTGCGCACTATAATATATTCGGGAGTTATGATGTGTCACGGTTTCCGAGGCCTCGCCATAGGGCCGGTTACCGTTTATGGAGTTATGATGTGATATGGCATTTGATATGTTCTGATGATATGATGTGTGTGTGATATGATGTGTCTGGAGACTGTACGGAGATTTGAAAACTTCTGGAGTTATGATGTGTTGTGGCACCAGCGTCAGGGGGTGACCACGTTCCTATACCCTATGCATGATTTGATTTGCATTTGTACGTTCGCCTCCCGCGCAGGTTTGCTTTGTTTACAATGTTGGTGTGTTTGTTCTTTCTGACTCTAGCTGTGTTTGTAATTTCTGTACCTTCTGCTTTACATACTCAGTACGTCTCCCGTACTGACCCCCGTTTCTTCGGGGGCTGTGTTTCATGCCCGCAGGTACAGAAGCTCGTTTGGGTGGTCCTCCAGTTTAGGCTACTCATTCTGCTGTGTTGAAGAGCTCCCCTTGATCCGGAGCCTACTTTCGGTACATATCTTTTGGTTGTGTCTGTATTCTGTATATTTGGATGAGTGGGTACGGCGGGGCCCTGTCCCGTCCTATGTTCTTATGTTCCGTTTTGTTTAGAGGCCTGTAGTCAAGTTTGTGGGTCGTGGGTCCGGTGTGTTTGCATGTGAGTCCGTTTTACGATCTTGAGCGGCCCGTACGCTACTATGGCCAAGTCGGCCTCTGAGTTTGTATGTGTGCGTATGCATTTGGGGGCGATGTACATTCCGCCACCCCTCTGATGTGTGTGTGTGAAATTTGGCGATGTATATTCCGCCTCCTTTCTGATTTATAATCTGTCTGATCTGTACGGGCGTCTGCTTAGAATAAGTGTTCGGTAGATGTCTGATTGCGATGTTGAGTTCGAATAGCGTATGCTGAGTTCGGTTGAGTTTGAATTGCGATGGTCTGGGTGTGAGTTCGTTTGGGGTGTCCCTGTAGGGCACCAGTCGCGGCCCACGGGGCTGGGTCGTGACAAAAGTGGTATCAGAGCGGTTTGTCCTCGGAATGTCTACAGGCCGTGTCTAGTAGAGTCTTGTTTATCGATGTGTTGTGCACCACATCTATAAACGGGAAGCTACGGGGCATTTAGGATGTTACCCCTTCTTTGGATTCTTAGATCGTGCGACAAAGCTGTATGATTAGGATGATTCTCCTTTGCGAATTGCTGTGCCTACAGCAAGGCTCCATGGAGCAGAAGTGTCGATATTTGGGGAAAAAAATGATTCTGACCCTCTTCCTGCAGGTGATTGTAGGTTGGTGAAGGATGAAGAGGACGGCTTCCGACGATGAGGATGGGGGTGCCAAGAAGGCCCCCAGACTGTCACCAGGGCCAAGTAGGCAGGGCCCCAGTTACTCGATCGAGACGGATCCTTCGGAGGATTCCCCGGAGGATAGCTACGATACGGATCCGTCGGAGGACCCCTCTACGATTCCCCCAGAGTCCCCGATCCCTGGGGCGGAGGATCCCGTGGAAGATGGCTACGACACAGATATCTCGGAGGATCTGGCGATGACCCCTCCGGAGCTTCTTACCTCCGCGGAGGAGGATAGTGATGAGGCAGGCCCATCGGAGCATTCTTCTGGGATGACGCAGGAGGAGGTTTTCAAATATGCGCCAGCTCTTGTCATTAGGGAGAACCCTGATAGCCCGGCCACCTCGGAGAGTGCTATGGATTTCTCCGGTTCTTGGCCGGGGTCACCGGTGAGCCGGGATTTGTCTGATCGTCCGTACCCCTCCGATTCAGATGCAAGTGATAATGGAGACCAGATAGCCAGGGAGCAGACAGACGTGGATGATAGTGGACATACCTCTCACGGCAGCTCCCCAGGTCAGACCCAATATTGATTATTTATAAGTGTACGAGTTTTTAGAATTTTCTATATGTGTATGTTATTCGCGAAACGTTGTTCTATGAAGACGACGGAAATTTAAAGGAATTAGAGATCTAGTGACCCAAGGTAAGGGTGACTAAATGTCCCCACCGTCCGAGTGATTTTGGAAATTCTGGAGGAAGGTAAACAGGAAAGTGCCTCCGATGCCGTTTGAGTTGGGCACGTGTGGTAAGTGTCGACGACGTTATAATTCTCATTTGAAGTTATCAGCCCTGTGTGGCTGCGTTACGACGTGATATGATGTGTATGTGTGTGCATATGTGTTGGCCCTGTGAGGCGTGGTTGGTATTTCTGGTGTACAGGTTTCGGATAGTAAGAAATACAGAGGAAACTCTGCCCAAATTTTTCCAGAAAAATAGAAGTAAATATGTAGACTAAGTACAAAAGGCCCCGCGATACTTATCGGGCTTTAGTTTTCTTCTGACGGTAGCCAGAGAACACCTTACGGTGGCATTCCTATCGGATCACATCGATTAATTGGAGGCTTAGACTCGTGGGTTAGTTGTGATCATATGTATATGTGTATGAAAGTGAATGTTGGGAATTCAGAAAGGCGACAAGGTAATGGTACGGCTTAGCCGAGAGTGGGACCCGCTACGAAAAATTTCCAAAAAAAAAATTTGCTAAGACCCCGTTTGGCCTAAAATTACGTGACAAAGGTCGTGCGGGGCAATTGAAGAAATTATATCAGCCCTAACGCGTTAAAATACGTAAAAGATTCGGGGTTAAGCGTGCTCAAGCCAGAGCAATTCTGGGATGGGTGACCCCCTGGGAAGTAATGCAAAATTTTGCACAAGTGTAAGTATGATTAATGTAAATGAGAATTTGGGGTAACCAAAGATAAATAGAATGTGTGTGGAATAATTAGTGCCCTTTCGAGAGTCGCGCGGAACGAGGCGGACTAAATGGGCAAAAAGAAAAGGGTATGACACCGCTTGGGAAATTGAACGAATTTGAATAACAGTCAGAGATGCTCGCCAGTAAGGTATGAGTAAACGTGTGTATGTGTATGTGTATGTGTGTGTGTATGATTTCCATTCAGGGCCATGAGGGCTAGGAGCCGAGCCCCGGAAACTAATGCTGTGATAAATAAAGGATAAGCAGTGTGAGCAGTTGGAATGTTTGAAGGAGTCGATACGTAAGACGCAAGGTAAATTGTGTGACGACTGATGGGTGAGTTTGCAAATAAAGGGAAATTCTCATGAATTATTGGAGCCTTAATATAAATGATTTAATCCCAAATTGACATTCTATCCTTGGTGCTTCTGCACTTCCGATGCCGATGAGGCTCTACCTAGTACGCCTCTATATTTCTGAGTTCGACTGCGTTCTTGTTCGATGAACCTTTTGTGCGTTTGATTCTGAATCCGTTTCTGTCTGGCACACCTCTGTGGGTCTGACTCTGGATATAAATTCATCTGATATGCTTCGGTGCGTTTGATTTTGACCGCGTGTGTGTTCGATGCACTTCGGTTTGACTGGTCACGACTTTGTATGAAACAACCCTGTATATTTGATTCCGACTTCGGATCTGTCCGATATGAGTCCGTACGTCTGACTTCGATTGTGAATCTGTTTGGTATACCTTCGTGTGTTTGGTTCTGCTTACGAATGCGTCCGATACTCCTTTGTACGTCTGACTCCGATCTCAGATGTGTCTGATATGCTTCCGTACCTTCGATGATGACTACGAATCCGTCCGCCATGGTTGGGTACGTCTGCCTCCGATTATGAATCCGTCCGGTTTTAGTTCTGAATTTGTTTGGCATGAAGTGTCTGATATGAAGTAAAGTGAGATTACGACTATGTGGTAAGGAAACTCAGGAGTGTGAAAAGAAGATGATATTGACGATGATGTTTGGAGAGCGTCCGTCCCTTACAAGAATATAGTGCAGAGTTCGGTGATTACGTAGAGTATGAGAAAATGTATTATGAAGGTATTTGAGTCGGTGATGTGAAAAAAAAATCTGCCCTAGTATTGGTAAAGCAGCCATGTCGGAGAAATCAATAAGGGACAACTATCAAGAGAACCCTCCCGGACTAGTATGACGCTCCATAAGGTCGATTTAACATTCGGGGACGAATGTTCTTAAGGGGGGGAGAATGTTATGTCCCGTATTTTCGTATAACGGGAAATCAAGAAATAAATAAGACTTGTGTGTATTGAGGAAATAATTTGATTCAAGTTGCTATGCTCATGTTGATTATGAAATCATTGATGGCAAGACCTCGGGGAAGGCCGAGGGTAAATTTGGAATTTCGGAAATTAGTTCCGGGAATTTCTAAGCGGGATTTTTAAAGAATTGGACCAAGAAGGTTGGCCCAAGAATTTAGGCCCAAAGAGACCATGGTGGCCGGCCCAAAACATGGCCTAAGATCCATCTTAAGTGGTCATGTGCTTAGCACATGACCCTTTATCCATATATATCCACTTGCCTTTGGAATTATCAAGAAAATAGATCAAAAATCAAAGAACACAAAGAAAAGGGGTTTCGGCCACTAGAGAGAAAAAGAAAGAAAAATATCCAAGCCTTGTTGTTGTTTCAAAAATCTTGAGTTTTACATAGTGGTGAAGTGCTCAAGACGCTCTCCGACGTGATACAAGTAGTTCGGAGAAAGAGCGACGTTTGCGGCAAGTCGGAAACTCAAGAAAAAGGTAAGATTTTTATGTTTTAATGTTATGAAATGGATATGTATGTGTTGGTGATTGAATTAGTGTGAAGATTGTGGGTTGGGGTTGTGTTTGTGCATGACGTGTGTGTGAAAAAAAAAAGGGGTATGTTGGCCGTGAGTTCCATGTAGTATAAGACGTGGGAGTTTTATCTTGTTTAGTTTGAATAATGCGTTGTTATGACATTTGTATCGTAAATGAAGGTTTGGAGAATTGAATTGGTGTTAGAAAATGATTTCGGACGTTATCGGAAAAATGTATACCTTTGGGATATTGGTGTATATCATAGTATATTTATGACACTAAAGACCTTAAATAAGGTTTATGGTTGATGATAATGAATTTGGAATGAAACGACGCAAGTTAGAACGTTCGTCGTAACTTTTGGTGTTTTTGAATGAAAATTGGAAAGTAGTAAACTTTGGGGATGTTCGTATGTGATTTGGAACTTGTATGTAGTGTGTTTGAATAATTGGGAATGAATGAATGAATGGACCAATGTGGAAATAGATTTGGCATGTTGAAGTTGAATCAATAATTTTGCCAACTTATGTATTAAAGTGCAATTTTGAAGTTTATGTAATATGATTGTGGTTTGTATGGTTAATGATGTTTGGGTTGTTGTTGTTGTTGTATTTTGAGCCGAGCTAAGTCTCGGGGGTGTTAGATTTATAGGGGGAGTGCTGCCGAAATTTCGGTAGCCAAATATAGCCCAAAGACTAAAGTGTTGATTCTCATGAATAGTAACTGGTAAAAGTGACCATTTGCAGTTTCTAGACGAAACGGGAATTGCGATTTGAGGAGTGTAAGGCGCCAACCAGGTATGTAAAGCCTACCTCTCATTCTTTTGGCATGTCCTAGACCCACTAGGTAAATTTCGGAATCACGGGAATAACTCTGCTCTCGGAAATCGAGGTTCAAGTTCGAGCACTATTCATTCAGCGCGATTGAAACCTTTTGGTCCCATTTGGGTAAAAGAACGCTCGTACCTCCATAACTTGTGCTGTTGAGTCCGAAACTCTTCGAAACTTTTGTAAATGACTCTATGGAGCCAAAAATCTGCGATTTGTGTCCGCCGCCTCAATTTGACCCGAGGTGGGCCCGCGAGCCCCGAGGCTCCCCTTATTCGGTTTGTTTGATTCGTTTGTGTCCGTTATGATCCGCAACCGTCTGTTTATGACCCAAAGATGTGTTTGAAACTTCCTATGCCATCAATGTACGTTCTGTACTTTGAATGATGTGAGATTTTCGGAAAATGACTTATAAACAGTTCTTCTTACGAATTTGACAGTTTGGAACTTCGTAACCTTTATATGCCTACTTTTATCAATTCGATTCCTACTCCGAGCCTTCTGGCGTCAGTATCTATCTATATGTAAACGATATGTTGAGTCCGACAAATTATTTTGATATGCATATGGTTTCTGCACTACTCTGTTCGTGCTGTCTGTTGTGACTTCGTTCGTCGGTACCCGGGCCGACTTTGTGATCGTGCGCACTATAATATATTCGGGAGTTATGATGTGTCACGGTTTCCGAGGCCTCGCCATAGGGCCGGTTACCGTTTATGGAGTTATGATGTGATATGGCATTTGATATGTTCTGATGATATGATGTGTGTGTGATATGATGTGTCTGGAGACTGTACAGAGATTTGAAAACTTCTGGAGTTATGATGTGTTGTGGCACCAGCGTCAGGGGGTGACCACGTTCCTATACCCTATGCATGATTTGATTTGCATTTGTACGTTCGCCTCCCGCGCAGGTTTGCTTTGTTTACAATGTTGGTGTGTTTGTTCTTTCTGACTCTAGCTGTGTTTGTAATTTCTGTACCTTCTGCTTTACATACTCAGTACGTCTCCCGTACTGACCCCCGTTTCTTCGGGGGCTGTGTTTCATGCCCGCAGGTACAGAAGCTCGTTTGGGTGGTCCTCCAGTTTAGGCTACTCATTCTGCTGTGTTGAAGAGCTCCCCTTGATCCGGAGCCTACTTTCGGTACATATCTTTTGGTTGTGTCTGTATTCTGTATATTTGGATGAGTGGGTACGGCGGGGCCCTGTCCCGTCCTATGTTCTTATGTTCCGTTTTGTTTAGAGGCCTGTAGTCAAGTTTGTGGGTCGTGGGTCCGGTGTGTTTGCATGTGAGTCCGTTTTACGATCTTGAGCGGCCCGTACGCTACTATGGCCAAGTCGGCCTCTGAGTTTGTATGTGTGCGTATGCATTTGGGGGCGATGTACATTCCGCCACCCCTCTGATGTGTGTGTGTGAAATTTGGCGATGTATATTCCGCCTCCTTTCTGATTTATAATCTGTCTGATCTGTACGGGCGTCTGCTTAGAATAAGTGTTCGGTAGATGTCTGATTGCGATGTTGAGTTCGAATAGCGTATGCTGAGTTCGGTTGAGTTTGAATTGCGATGGTCTGGGTGTGAGTTCGTTTGGGGTGTCCCTGTAGGGCACCAGTCGCGGCCCACGGGGCTGGGTCGTGAAAACCACCCAGGCCCCGTTGTCCTCATTGCGGGAAGTCTCATCCCGGGGAGTGTTACCGAGCGACTGGAGCTTGCTTTTCGTGTGGTGGTCAGGGCCACTTTATGAGAGATTGTCCATTGGCTAGCGGTTCTGGTAGTGCTGCTCAGCAGACAGGGTCAGCCGCCGGTTCTTCTTCTGCTCCATCAGTTGCACGCCCTGGAGGGCGAGGTATTGCAGCACCGGCAGGACGCGGTCGAGGCCGCAGTGGCACTTCAGGTTCTAGCGGTCCCTCGAACCGCATATATGCTTTGGCCAGCCGCCAGGATCAGGAGGCTTCGCCAAATGTCGTCACAGGTACATTGCTGGTTTTCTCCAGATCTGTATATGCATTGATTGACCCTGGCTCTACTTTATCATATATTTCCCCGCTCGTTGCTAGTAAGATTGGGATAGTGTCTGAGCCTATAGAGCCATTTGAGGTAGCTACGCCAGTTGGGGATTTTATTGTAGCGAGACAGATCTATAGGGATTGTTCTGTGACCATTTATGATCGTAGCACTAAGGCTGATTTGATAGAGTTAGACATGCTTGAGTTTGACGTCATTATGGGCATGGACTGGTTGTCTTCCTGTTATGCTAATGTCGACTGCCAGAAAAAGGTAGTCCGTTTTCAGTTTCCAGGGGAACCAGTCATAGAGTGGTTCGGATCTACAGCATCGCCGAAGGGTAAGTTTATTTCATACCTCAAGGCTAAGAAGATGATCCAGAAGGGGTATATCTATCATTTGGTTCGTGTGCGCGATACTGCCGCGGAGGTACCTACCCTTCAGTCTGTTCCGGTCGTCAGCGAGTTTCCAGATGTTTTTCCTGACGAGCTTCCTGGCCTTCCGCCTGAGCGGGAGATTGATTTTTCTATTGAGTTGATGCCGGATACGCAGCCTATATCTATTCCTCCGTACAGAATGGCACCAGCTGAGTTGAAGGAGTTGAAGGAGCAGCTGAAAGATTTGCTGGATAAGGGTTTTATCAGGCCCAGTACATCACCCTGGGGGGCGCCGGTATTGTTTGTCAGGAAGAAAGATGGGTCATTGCGGATGTGTATCGACTACCGGCAGCTGAATAAGGTGACTATTAAGAATAAATATCCCCTCCCCCGGATTGATGACTTGTTTGACCAGCTGCAGGGTGCTAGACATTTTTCAAAGATAGATCTGCGTTCTGGTTACCATCAGGTGCGAGTACGGGAGTCAGATATCTCGAAGACTGCTTTCAGGACTCGGTACGGGCATTATGAGTTCAGAGTTATGTCTTTCGGGCTGACTAATGCTCCAGCAGTATTTATGGATCTGATGAACCGGGTATTTCGGCCTTTCCTGGATATGTTTGTTATTGTGTTTATTGACGATATTCTGATTTACTCGCGATCAGTCGAGGAGCATTCAGATCATTTGAGGACGGTACTTGGCATCCTCCGTCAGCAGAAGTTATATGCTAAATTCTCTAAGTGTGAGTTCTGGTTGACTTCTGTGGCATTCTTGGGCCATATTGTCGGCGCAGATGGTATTCGGGTTGACACGCAGAAGATTGAGGCTGTGCAGAATTGGCCCAGGCCTACTACACCGACAGAGGTGCGTAGTTTTCTTGGATTGGCTGGGTATTACCGCAGGTTCGTGGAGGATTTCTCTTCTATTTCAGCACCACTGACGAGGCTTACCCAGAAAGCAGCAAAATTCCAGTGGACAGATGCTTGCGAGCGCAGCTTTCAGATGCTGAAGGAGAGATTGATTACAGCACCAGTTTTGGCTCTTCCAGAGGGATCTGACGGGTATGTTGTCTATTGTGACGCCTCTGGTATTGGGATAGGATGTGTATTGATGCAGCACGGTCGAGTCATAGCCTATGCTTCCCGACAGCTCAGACCGCACGAGAAGAACTATCCCACTCATGATCTTGAGTTGGCCGCGGTGATTCATGCTTTGAAGATTTGGCGGCATTATTTATATGGGGTCCATGTTGATATCTATACGGACCATAAGAGTCTCCAGTATATTTTTAGGCAGAAGGAACTAAATTTGCGGCAACGGAGATGGCTTGAATTACTAAAGGATTACGATGTTGATATTTTGTACCATCCGGGGAAAGCCAATGTGGTAGCTGATGCGCTTAGCCGCAAGTCCGTGGGCAGTCTGGCTGATGTTCCATCTGATAAGAGAGATTTGGTTCGCGATATTCATCAGCTGGCCAGCCTCGGAGTTCGTTTGGTGGATTCTGGAGATTCTGGGATTTCTGTTCGTCCAGTTGCTGAGTCATCTATTATTCAGGAGGTAAAGCAGCGCCAGTTTGAGGATCCTCTTTTGATTCAGTACAGAGATGTGGCCCTTAGTAAATCAAAGACTCAGTTTGAGATCTCGCCTGATGGAGTATTATTATATGACGGCAGATTCTGTGTACCGGACGTTGCGGGCTTACGGCGGCAGATTACGGGCGAGGCCCATAATGCACGATATTCTGTCCATCCTGGTTCCACTAAAATGTACCGGGACCTCAGGTGTTTGTATTGGTGGGACGGCATGAAGAAAGATATTGCTGAGTTTGTTAGTCAGTGCCCGAACTGCCAGCAAGTTAAGATCGAGCATCAGAAGCCCGGTGGATTATTGTAGGAGATGGAAATTCCAGCCTGGAAATGGGAGATGATTAATATGGATTTCGTTGTTGGATTACCGCGCACTCTACGCAGGTACGACTCTATCTGGGTTGTTGTTGACAGGCTGACGAAATCAGCCCATTTCCTTCCGGTTCGGACTACTTATTCGGCTGAAGACTATGCCAGATTGTATATCAGAGAGATAGTCAGACTTCACGGAGTCCCTATATCTATTATTACTGACCGAGGTACCCAGTTTACAGCAAATTTCTGGAGGTCATTTCAGGAGGGATTAGGGACTCAGGTGAGTCTCAGTACAGCTTTTCACCCCCAGTCCGACGGGCAGGCCGAGCGCACTATTCAGACGCTCGAAGATATGTTGCGGGCCTGCGTTATTGATTTCAGGGGCAGCTGGGATGATCATTTGCCGCTTATTGAGTTTGCCTATAATAACAGTTATCACTCCAGCATCCAGATGGCTCCGTACGAGGCCCTTTATGGCAGGAGATGCAGGTCTCCTATTGGCTGGTTTGACGTGGGCGAGACTAAGTTGATTGGCCCAGACGTGATCCAGGAGGCTGTAGATAAGGTAAAGCTTATTCGAGAACGATTATTGGCTGCTCAGAGTCGACAGAAAGCTTATGCAGATAGACGACGTCGACCGTTAGAGTTCCGGATTGGCGACTGGGTATTCCTGAAGGTGTCGCCCATGAAGGGTGTCATGAGATTCGGTAAAAAGGGTAAGTTGAGCCCCCGGTACATTGGACCGTATCAGATCGTGCGAAAGATAGGCGAGGTCGCCTATGAGCTAGACTTACCATCCGACTTGGAGGCCGTACACCCGGTGTTTCATGTGTCTATGTTGCGGAAATGCATTGGTGATCCTGCCAGGATATTCCCAGTTGACGACATTCAGGTGACGGAGCAGTTATCTTATGACGAGCAGCCTGTATCTATTCTGGATCGACAGGTGCGGAGACTACGCACTAAAGAAGTGCCCTCCGTCAAAGTCCTGTGGCGCAACAATAATCGGGAGGAGATGACTTGGGAGGCGGAGGACGAGATGAAGAAGAAATATCCCCACTTGTTTCCGACATCCACAGGTAATCTAATTTCTTTTTTCAGTTTGTTGTGTTGATTGCTAAAATAAATTACGTATGTCATTATTAAAAAGGGACACCCCTGCCTTGATCATAAGACCTTATAAGATTAATCTAACATTCGGGGACGAATGTTCTTAAGGGGGGGGGGGGGAGAATGTTATATCCCGTGTTCTCGTACGATTGGAAATCGAGAAATAATTATGACTCGGGTGTTAGAAGGACCTAATTTAATTTTTGTGAATATGACTATGTTGGTTGTGAAATCTTTAATGCTAAGCCCTCGGGAAAGGCCAAGGGTAAATTTGGAACTTCGTAAATTAGTTTCGGGAATTACAAAACGGGACTTTTATGAATTGGGCCAAGAAAGTTGAAAAAAAAAATGAAAAATGAAGCCCAAGAGTTGAAGGGTGGCCGGCCCCTTTGCCAAGCCCAAACCCACTTTTAAAGGGTCATGTGCTATGCACATGACCCCTAAATGGATATATATGTAAGACCCTTAGTAGTATTCAAGAGCAAAAATCACAATCAAGAACATCAACAAAGAAAAGGGGCATTCGGCCGTAGCTAGAGGAGAAAGAAAAAAAAAATCTCCAAGCTTGGTAGTTGATCAAAATTCTTGTTCTTCCCATAATTGTGAAGTACTCAAGGCCCTCTTCAACGGGGTATAATTAGTTTGGCACGAGATCGACGTTTGCGACAAGTCGGGGTTTCAAGGAAAGGTAAGAATTTTGCCCCTTTTATGTTATAGAATTGATGTAAATGTGTTAAGCATTGGAAGTAGATGGAGATCCCGTAATTTTAACGTAAATAGAAAGTCGTGGGTGTGTGTGTGTAGTGTGTTTGGCCGTGAGTATGGAAGGAAAGAAATGGCTTGAATTGATCTTGTTTAAGTTGGCATAATGTGTTGTTGTGATCCTTATATCGTAAATGATTGATTGTTGAATTAGATTGGCGGTGGAAAACGAATTCGGATGTTATCGGAAAGTGTATATCCTTGGTATCTTTATGTATATCAATGTATATTTTGGGTACTAGAGACTTTAGATATGACTTTTTAATGATATGGATGAATTCGGAATGAAACGACGTTAGTTAGAATGTTCGTCGTGAAATTTTGATATTTTGAAGAACTATGGAAATTTATTGATTTTGGTGCAATTTCGTGTATGGCTTAGATTGAATTTGGAATGTGTTTGACTAGTGTTGGATGGGTAAATGAATACAATTATGTGAATATAGAATTGGGATTTTGAAAGTTTGAATGGAAGTTGCCAACTTAAGAAATCATGTAGAATTTTGAAGCTAGGGTGACTTGATTGTTGTTTATATTGTTTGGTTGATGCGTGGGCTGTTGTGGTTGGTTAATTTGAGCCGAGTTACGCCTCGGGGATGTTAGATTTATAGGGGAAATGCTGCCGAAATTTCGGTAGGCAAATATGGAGTTAAAGGCATTTTTGAGCCTAAGAATCTCATTTGGTAACTTTGACCATTTGCAGATTTTTGACGAAACGGGACGGGACTTTTGGAGGAGCTTACGACATCTGTGAGGTATGTAAAGCTTCCCAATTCTTTATTTGGCATATCTTAGTGTGTTGGTTGAATATGAGACCTTCCGGAGCATTTCTGCTCCTCGAAACCCGATCCACAGGAAAGTTACTATTCATTCAATTCGATTGAAGCCTAAAGGCTCCCTTTTGGCTAGAATGCCATTATTCGTCCGAAACCTATCGAAATGTGGTCGGGTAACCTAGAAATGATTATGTATGACCTTTGGCATATTACTGCTCGAAAAAGAATATGTTCGCCACCTCACTTCGACTCGAGGTGGGTCCGCTACCCCAAAATGCCCGATTTGCCCTTCGGGCCATCTTTGAGAATAGAGTTGAACGTACCACTTCTGATCTTTGGAACATCCTTCCACGGGGTATGTTTGGACTATTCGATGCACTAATCCAGGTTTTGAACTATATGGACCATTTTGGAATTGTTTTGCAAAATGAAACCTTATGTCGACTAAGTATTCGACTATTTTGTAATAGGATATGATTTATGAGTTTACTTTGTTTTGAAACACTATTTTGAAATACGATTTGCATTTGTTTGCTCACGACTCCGCTCGTGCCTTATTATGACTTCGTTCACCGGTTCCCGGGCCGGTTTTGATTCGTGCGTTGTATGATAAATTCGGCCGTATGCTGTGTTACGGTTCCCGAGGCTTCGCCATAGGGCCGGGTTCCGTTTGGAGTTATGCTGTGATATGGCTCGTGATGCGATACGCTCACCGATGATTATGATTATGTTCGGGGATGTACGGAGATTTGAAACCTTCTGGTGTTATGCTGTGTGTGGCGCCAGCGTCGGAGTGGCGACCACGTTCTTAAGCGTTTGCATGATTTTGTTTGCATAAAATACATGTATATTATTTCGATACAGATTTTGACATACCAGTTTGTACCCCACTTTGACATTTGATTTGCTTTCGGTTTTGATCTATAATTCTGTACTCCGTGCTTACATACTCAGTACATATTTCGTACTGACCCCCTTTCTTCGGGGGCTGCGTTTTATGCCCGCAGGTGCAGATATCGGTGATCCTCCGCAGTAGGCTTCACTTCTTGCTTTTCGGAGTACTCTTACTGGGTCCGGAGTCCACTCTTGGTACAGACTCCTCTACTCTGTATATCCTTTGTATATTTGACAGTTTGGGTACGGCGGGGCCCTGTCTCGCCATATGTTATGTTTTGAATTCGTAGAGGCCTGTAGTCATATTTGTGGGGCGAGGGTCCTATGTGTATGTTGTCTGATTTTGCTTTCGGGTCTTAAAGCGGTCTGTTTGATATGATGGCCCCAAATGGCCCTTCTGTATATATTTGTAATTTGACCGGCGATGCCTATTCCGCCGCTTTGTTTGAGTTTGATTTGATATGACCGCTTAAGACATATTTTCGATATAAATTATGTGTGATATAACTTCTTGAAAATTCTGAAATAAGTTTGGATTCGGAAATGAATATGCGATTTGGTCTGGGTACCCAGGTAGGGTGCCAGTCGCGGCCCACGGGGCTGGGTCGTGACATCGACTCATTGGCCCGATACGCACCTGCTGTGGTAGCTACTATGGCTGACAGGATGCACAGGTATATTATGGGGCTGGACTGTTATTTTGTCGATAGCTGTTTGGTATTGGCTGCTCAGCCCGACATGGATATTGCCCGGATTCAGGCCCACGCCCAGGGCATAGAGGACCGGCATAGGGACCGTCAGCCTGATAGGAGCCAGGATCGGAGACAGCCCAAGAGGGCCAGATCATCTGGGTATTCTGGAGATTTTCGGGGCAGGCAACCTCAGCAGCCGCAGCAGCCTAGCAGACATCTATCCCAGCCGGCACAGAGCGCACCTCCACAGCCTACAGGTCGCAGATTTGATAGCCCAGGTTATTCAGGAGCAGGTTAGAGCTCCAGGGCCTCAGGTTCGCGGACAGACAGGGGTTCTGGTCAGACGAGGCCACCTAGGCCTCAGTGTTCTTACTGTGGCAGATACCATCCTGGGGAGTGCTACAGAGCCACCGGTGCATGTTTTTCTTGTGGCCGTCAGGGCCATTCTGTGAGAGATTGACCGTATAAGGGTAGTTCGGGTGGTGCAGCGCAGCCTACCAGATCAGCCACCGGGTCTTCATCTTCATCAGTGGCTATGCGCCCTACGGGGCCGGGTACTTCAGCACCAGCGGGTCGCGACAGAGGCCTTGGTGGAGCTCCTAGTACTAGCGGTCCTTCGAACCGCATTTATGCTCTGTCCAGCCGCCAGGATCAGGAGGCATCGCCTAATGTCATCACAGGTACATTATTGGTTTTCTCTCGGTCTATGTATGCATTGATTGATCCAGGTTCTACTTTGTCATATATTTCGCCTCTGGTTGCTAGTAAAATTGGTATAACGTCTAAACCTATAGAGCCGTTTGAGGTAGCCACACCGATTGGGGACTTTATTGTAGCAAAACAGTTATATAAAAACTGCTCTGTAATTGTAAGTGGCCGTGACACTAAGGCAGATCTGGTGGAGTTAGATATGGTCGAGTTCGATGTTATTATGGGGATGGACTGGCTAGCCTCCTGTTATACCAATGTTGACTGCCAAAATAAGGTAGTTCGTTTCCAGTTTCTCGGGGAGCCAGTTATAGAATGGGCCGGTAATACAGTATCGCCGAAAGGTAAGTTTATTTCATACCTTAAGGCTAAGAAAATGATCAGAAAGGGTTATTTTTATCATCTGGTTCGGGTACAAGACTTGACAGCCGAAACGCCGACTCTTCAGTCAGTTCCTGTGGTTAATGAATTTCCAGATGTGTTCCCAGATGAGCTCCCAGGCCTTCCTCCAGAGCGGGAGATAGATTTTACTATTGATTTGCTTCCAGATACTCAGCCGATATCTATTCCCCCGTACAGAATGGCACCGGCAGAATTGAAAGAACTGAAAGAGCAGTTGAAGGATCTGTTATAAAAAGGCTTCATCAGACCCAGTACTTCGCCTTGGGGAGCCCCGGTATTATTTGTGCGTAAGAAAGACGGGTCGCTGCGTATGTGTATTGATTATCGGCAGCTGAATAAGGTAACTATAAAGAATAAATACCCCCTCCCCAGAATTGATGACTTGTTTGATCAGTTGCAGGGCGCCAGATATTTTTCGAAGATAGATCTTCGGTCAGGCTATCATCAGGTACGGGTACGAGAGGCTGATATTCCTAAGACAGCATTCCGGACCAGATATGGGCATTATGAATTCAGAGTTATGTCTTTTGGGCTGACTAATGCTCCTGCGGTATTCATGGATTTAATGAACCGGGTATTCAGGCCATTCTTAGACATGTTCGTAATTGTATTTATCGATGATATCCTGGTTTATTCTCGGTCCGAGGCAGAGCACGCAGATCATCTGAGAGCGGTACTTGGGGTACTTCGGCATCGGAAATTATATGCAAAATTTTCTAAATGTGAATTCTGGCTGGCTTCAGTGGCATTCCTGGGGCATATTATTGCAGCTGATGGTGTCCGGGTGGATACATAGAAGATTGAGGCCGTGATAAATTGGCCCAGACCCACGACGCCCACAGAGGTACGTAGTTTCCTGGGGTTAGCTGGCTATTACAGAAGATTTGTGGAAAAGTTTGCTTCGATTTCAGCGCCTTTGACAAGGCTAACTCAGAAGGGAGCCAAGTTCCAGTGGACTGATGCTTGTGAACGAAGCTTCCAGTTGCTGAAAGAGAAGCTGACTACAGCCCCAGTTCTGACTCTTCCAGAGGGACCCGATGGATATGTTATTTATTGTGACGCTTCTGGCGTGGGATTGGGCTGTGTATTGATGCAGCACGGCAGAGTTATAGCTTATGCTTCTCAGAAATTGAAAAAGCATGAAAAGAATTATCCTACTCACGATCTGGAGCTTGCAGCGGTGATCCATGCCCTGAAGATATGGAGACATTATTTATATGGCGTTCATGTTGATATCTATACAGATCATAAGAGTCTCCAGTATATTTTCAGGCAGAAAGAGCTTAATTTGCGGCAGCGGAGGTGGCTGGAGCTCCTGAAAGACTATGATGTGGATATTCTGTATCATCCGGGCAAGGCTAATGTTGTTGCAGATGCGCTTAGCCGGAAATCTATGGGCAGCTTGGCAGATTTACAGCCAGACAGGAGAGAGATAGTACGTGACATTCATCGGTTGGCTAATCTTGGGGTTCGTCTGGCCGATTCTGGAGGTACACGAATTTCTGTCCGAGGGGTTTCTGAATCATCTATTAAGGAAGATATCAAGCGGCATCAATATGAAGATCCTGTTTTGGCACGATACAGAGACACAGCCTATGATAAGGAGAAGACTCCGTTCGAGTTCACTCCGGACGGGACTTTATTATTTAGGGGCAGGTTGTGTGTACCTGATATTGCAGGCCTTCGGCAGCAGGTTATGAGCGAGGCACATTATGCTCGCTATTCGGTCCATCCTGGGTCTACGAAGATGTACCATGATCTCCGATGCTTATACTGGTGGGATGGCATGAAACGGGACATCGTCGAGTTCGTCGCCCAGTGTCCCAATTGTCAGCAGGTCAAGATTGAACACCAGAAACCGGGTGGACTGTCGCAGGAAATGGAAATTCCGACGTGGAAGTGGGAGGTCATTAATATGGACTTCATTACAGGGTTGCCTCGCACTCCACGGAAGTATGATTCCATCTGGGTTATTGTTGATAGGCTGACGAAATCAGCCCATTTTCTCCCCGTCAGGACTACTTATTCCGCCGAGGATTATGCCAGGCTTTATATTAAAGAAATAGTGAAGCTTCATGGAGTTCCTATATCTATTATCACTGACAGAGGTGCTTAGTTCACGGCGAACTTCTGGAGATCTTTTCAGGAAGGATTAGGGACTCAGCTGAGCCTGAGCACAGCTTTCCATCCTCAGAGTGACGGACAGGCCGAGCGCACTATCCAGACGCTTGAAGATATGTTGCGAGCCTGTGTTATTGATTTCAGAGGTAGCTGGGAGGACCACTTGGCATTGATTGAATTTTCTTATAATAACAGCTACCATTCCAGCATCCAGATGGCTCCGTACGAGGCTTTATATGGTAGGAAATGCAGGTCACCTATCGGCTGGTTTGATATTTGCGAGACAGAATTAATCGGCCCAGATATGATCCAGCAGGCCGTTGATAAGGTGAAACTTATTCGGGAGCGACTATTGGCAGCCCAGAGTCGACAGAAATCATACGCCGACAAACGGCGTCATCCTTTGGAATTCCAGGTTGGTGATTGGGTATTTTTGAAGGTATCGCCTATGAAAGGCGTAATGCGGTTCGGCAAAAAGGGCAAGCTGAGTCAGCGTTATATTGGGCCTTATCTGATTGTGCGGAAAATTGGAAATGTCGCCTATGAGTTAGATCTGCCATCTGATTTGGAAGCGGTACATCCGGTATTCCATGTGTCTATGCTCCGCAAATGCATTGGTGATCCCTCCAGAATATTTCCTGCGGATGATATTCAGGTGACGGAGCAGTTATCTTATGAGGAGCAGCCCGTAGCTATTTTGGACCGCCAGGTAAGAAAGCTCCGGAACAAAGATGTAGCCTCTGTTAAGGTGCTGTGGCGGAACGATAATAGGGAGGAAATGACCTGGGAGGCCGAAGAGGAGATGAAGAAGAAATATCCTCATTTGTTCCCTACGGCCACAGGTAATCCTGAATCCTTAATTAATTCTGTTTCAATAATGAATGTGCGTTATATGTGCTGACTATAAACATAAAGTCCCCCAAAGTATTCTCAGACCCTATAAGATTAATTTAACATTCGAGGACGAATGTTCTAAAGGGGGGGAGGATGTTATATCCCGTGTTTTAACACGTTGGAAAAATTTGGAAATATTCTTGACTTGTAAGAAATAAGGTCATAACTAAATTTTATTTGACATAGGAGTTGTGTATGAAAGAATATTAATGTGGAAGTGTTGACTAAGGCTAAGGGCAAAACGTGAAATTTTGGAAATTAGTTTCGGGAATTACAAAAGGTGAGCCATACGTCATTGGGCCCAAAATGAATGAAGGAAATTTGGGCCCAACACAAAAGGGGTGGCCGGCCAACATACTTGGCCCAAACCCAAGTCACATGGTAAGCATGTGACAATTTAATTAAGGGGCTATTATATACATATGAAGGTTCAAGAAAAGTTAGAAGAGAAAGAACAAAAACAAAGAGAGAGCAAGAGAAAGGGGTTCGGGTTTGGCCCTTGGAAATTCACCCTAAAAAATCTCCCTGTAAAAATTAATTTCTTGTTGAATTCCTACTAATTCAAGGTCCCTTTTCAACTTGGTGTAGTTGGTTTGGAAGAAAGAGGCCTTGGTTCATCAATTTGATAATTTGTCCAAGTGAAGAAGACTAGAGGAAAAGGTAAGAATTTATCCCTTATTCTTGTGTTATGAAGTTTTGTTTGTGTTGTAGTATGTGGGAATGAGTTGATTGTACGAAAAAATGTAAGTTTACCAAGTGGGTATGTATATAGGCATGTGGCCGTGTATATATGTATGTGTATAATTATAATGTGTTGAATTTATATCATATTCTAGTTGTGGTTGGGGTGAAATGCATATTGGAAATGAAAGTTGAATGAATTTGATAGAAGTTGAAAAATAGTGATGTAGCCGTGGGGTGTCTTTGGTATAATGAGAATGAATCAATTTTGTTTAGCAAGTTAGTAGTGTTGTTGTGATGTTTGCAAGGTACATGAAAGTAAAACGATATAAGTTTGTTATGAAATGGAATGTAGAAGTTTATGTCGTTTTAGAATGATTTTACGACATTATGAAAATGAAGTTATTAAGTTGCAAATTATGATGAGTATTGATGAATTTGGAAGATGAAAGCATGTCATGAATATGTATGCCAAAGATTAGATGTTTTGAATGAGTTATGACTTCGGCGGAAAGTTCGTATATTATGTATATCGTGTGTATAATTTAAGGAAACGATATGAAACGCTTCTAAACTATGTTGTGATGATCTAGTTTGATAATGAATGTGAAATCATTGAGATTGGTTTGGAAATTGAAGTTGAAATGAAGATAATGGCATTATGTCGGCAAGTAGAACTAGTGTTGCCATATTGTGTTTCTAATGTTTGTTGTTGATGTTGATGTTGTTGTTTGGGTTGTTGTTGATGATTGTGAGCCGAGTTAAGTTCTCGGGGGTGCTATATGTATAGGGGAAGTGCTGCCGAAATTTCGGTAGACAAATATGAGTTGAATTGAATTCGTAGCATCTATAGCTTACAATTGGTAAATGTGACCATTTGCAGATTTTCGACGAAACGGAGAGTGAGCTTGGAT
The DNA here is from genome assembly GCF_019175385.1 of Lycium barbarum. Lineage (NCBI taxonomy): Eukaryota > Viridiplantae > Streptophyta > Magnoliopsida > Solanales > Solanaceae > Lycium > Lycium barbarum. The sequence goes on along the minus strand of NC_083340.1, from coordinate 73,836,974 downwards.
AGGCTTAAAAATCTCCAAAGGTATGTAAAGCTGCCCCGATCCTTCTTTTGGCATGTCTAAGTGTTTTAGGATCGGATTCGGGCCTCAAAAGACCTTCTTGGCCATCGGAATCCGCAAGAGAAAATCTCAGTTTTTCCTTCAGTAGAATTGAACCATTTTGATATGCTTTTCCTGAAATTATGCAAACTTTCTCTAAACTCCTTGAAAAGCTATAGAATGTCCGTAGAACCTTTATAGGTGACCCCATAAGCTTAAAGGGCGTAATTTGAGCCCACCGCCTTGCTTGTTCCGAGGTGGGCCCGCTATTCCCGGTTTTGCCCTTAATGTACTAAAGTCTCCTTTTCGAACGATTTTTGAAAGAAACGTTTCGACTACCCTTTTAATTACCTAACGAAAATGGTTTTAAATATTCTATTAAGTCTGATAAATTATTTTGACACTCGGAACGACTTCAGGAAAGTTATACTTCTGTAATTTATTATGATGTCCGAATGCTTTTATTATGATCCCGTCCGACTTCATTGGATTTGTTTGCCCTTGATATGCCTCATTGAGTCCTTGAAAACATTTATGATATTTTAATTGCATTAGTCTCTCACTACTCCATTCGTGGATGCCCCAATGATTCCCACACTGAGCCCGGGCCAGGATATGTTGTCAAGCGTAATCCCCTGCATTGTTCACCGTGCCTCGATGTGAGGGGGCAGGTATACGCGTACATGGGTTTGTGGAGTATGCTGTGCCATGTACGTTTGTTATGATATGATTTACTATGGCCATCTGATATGACATATTATGTTACGGGGTTATGCCCCTATTCTGATTCTTCTGTGTTGTGGCACCAGCGTCGGGAGGGTGGCCACGTTCTGTCTGCCGAGTCCCTTGGCAGGGGCCGGATTTGATATGACATATGTTTCTGTACACACTCTGCATGTTTTGAAAATATGTGTTTGATACTTTGGATTTTCTACTTACTTTCTGTACGTTCTGTACCGGTTATGATCTTGTTTCTGTAATTCAGGCTTTGCATATTCAGTACATATTTCGTACTGACCCCCTTTCCTCGGGGGCTGCGTTTTCATGCCGCGCAGGTACCGACGACAGGTTTGCTGATCCGTCCGCTTAGGATCTCCTTCTGCTATTTTTGGAGCGCTCTTTTATTCAGAGCCATCTTTTGGTATAGTCTGTCACTTCTATATGTGTATATTCTCGTTCATGGGTACGGCGGGGCCCTGTCCCGCCATATGGTTCCGTTGGTCCATTTAGAGGTCTGTAGACATGTTTGTGGGTTGGGATATTTCTGTACAGATATGTGTATGTGTTGTGTTTGGGCGATCCCATTCGCCGCGGTGGCCGGTCCGCATATATTTAGATGTTAATCTGTTGGCCCTGTATGGCCTTTGTTGGTATTTTCTGCGTGCAGGGTATATGGGATAGTCCGTAAAACAAAGGAAACTCTGCCGAAATTTTTCTGGAAATTATCTAAATTGGAAATAAAGCCTTGTCGGCTTCTGCTTTATACTAGAATGCGTTTGATACAATTTGAGATAGCATTTGGTAGATGCGTTCGGGTGCCCAGATCGGGCACTAGTCACGGCCTACGGGGTTGGGTTGTGACACATATGTTTTCAGGTCCGATGATCATTAGTATATATACAAATGTCTGTGGCATCGTCCATGTGTTCATAAGAGTTTGTTATACCTCTTAATTCATGTTTGTGAGTATTTTCATAAGTTCTCATATAGAGTGTTCGCTTGATCAGGTTAAGGCACCGGGTGCCGGTCCGCCTCACCAGGATTTTGGGGTGTCACAATGATTCGGTTATGAGACTAAGTATCTAGTAAGGTAAAAAAGGGACTTTTCTATTTTACTTCGTCATTACTTCTTTGTTTGCCGGTTTAGGAGATATACTCAGTGCACATGCTTCCTTTACTCAAACTACACGTGCTTATTTCGATGATCGTGGTGAGCTGCTTGTCTGTTCCGCAACATCCCTCCTCCTTCTATCTTTTTTAGAATTTTGTCTTTCCTTTAGTATTCAAACAGCGTATTCATAGTTTCAGACTGTTAGCACTAGCATACTTGAGTTTTGATGATTGACAAAATGAACAAAAGCCCGTGAACCAAGTTAGAGATAGATGGGAAAAACAAGAAGCACAGGATGGTTAGAACATGTCTATAGACATGTTTCATTGCAAAGGAGCTACAAAAAAAAGCATACATATGAACCCAGATTGCAAACATGTGTGCCAATGCAAAGACAAGTGCAATGATCAGCTCCGAGAGAGAATGAACCATCCACATACATGATCTATCATAAATATAGATGCAGAGCAAAGGAGATGAAGGTGACTCGGTGATAGAGCAGTTCATTAAAGAATATAATAAGCATGAAAAACATGTTCTATCGCAAGGAGTCATCAGGTGCAGTTGCGGAATGAATCGGAAGAAAAGAGATCATGGGGAGAAAAGGTGAAGATGACTCAGAAGTATTTTGTTCGAATAAAGAGAGTTGTAGACAAAACACATGAACCAGGTCTGCAAACATGTTTCAACATAGAGCAAGAACATAATCAGAGTCACAGAGCTGATACAAGGCTAAATACATGATTTATTCCATCAATGAATAAATCTAAGTGAAGATATACAGACACAGAGCAAAGAGCATGATGCTATGAAATAAGTGTTTCAACATGTTCCGTCATTCATACAAAAGTAGGCTCAAGATAGAGTCGGAGAAATGAACGAGAAGGGGCTGATGAAATAGGTTCTGGAACATGTTCCATCTCAGACAGTGGAGAGATTTAGAGGCGGACAAACAAGGTGGATGAAACAAGTTCGGGAACATGTTCCAGTGCAAGTCCTACAACAACTAGGATTTGCAGATTTATGGTAAAGACTTGGCTGTTAAGTTTATAGGATTCCTTGCTATAATTGAAAAAGGTTCTTCAGACTCCTACAAGGACAATGAAGTCGATCCAAAAGGCAAGAATCCCGATTCAACACAAACCTTAATATATCTCATGGGCCTACTCGAAGAGGGTTTTGTATGTTCCGACCTGCTGCGCACTCAATGCTATATATATATATATATATATATATATATATATATATATATATATATATATATATATATCTAAATCTTACCAAGAAGAAGGTTTGCACACCCACTAAGAGAGAATTCATAATATCGAATTATCAAAAGATTTATTAAGAATATTCAGAATCTAGGCGTGCGTCCCTAGTACGAGACGATGATTGAAGAAGCTATAGAATAGGGTTATGTTTTACAGTTCTTGAGCCTAGAAAACTTGTATTAAGTTGTTTATTGAGTTGTACTTTATCCGCTTTCATAGAAGCATACAATATAGTACAAAAATGTTGTAAATTCAAGTTCAAGTTGGGGATCAACCTAAAGGTTGCTTACTAGTCTATGGAGATTAGTAAGATAGGGATTAGAGGTTAGTTCCTAGGTTATAGAGTCTGTAACTTGAATTTATAGAGGCTCACCGTTGTAGTTGAGTTTTGAGGAAAGTCCTATAGAGATATAGGTCATAGTTTTTATTTCCCATCTGAGCCGGGTGATTTTCATAAAAAAATCACTATGTTCTTTACTTACCTACTGTTTATATTCTGCAAGACGCTAGCATAGAACAGGTAAAGTAATGTGTTCAATCCTTTGGTGAAAATTGGATATTGCATAGGATATGAAGTAGGTCTTGCAACCTAACAAGTGGTATCAGAGCAGGTTCTGCTCAAGGAGGCTAACACCACAGGAAAAGATCATGATGAGTGTTTCACAACCATAAAGGACGCAGTAAGTAGAACTCAGGCTCCTCAATCATACTCTCAAGATGAAGGTCAAACCCAAAAAGGAAAAGAGTATTGACAAACCACATAATGAAGGATGCTCCAAGTGCAAGAAGACTGATCAAAAAAATCAAAGATTGCCCACTATGGGAAATTGAATGGAAGAGAGAAAGAACATAAAAGGAAAGGTTGAAGGAGCTTCTCAATGATCAGAAGAGCAATGACAGTGTTGAAGATAAAGAAAATCTCTCAACACTCATGGCTTACGAGAAGTCATACTCAGAAAAGAACTCAAGGTGAAATATTCTTGATCTAAAAGACAAGTTAGATCCCTTCTCTAAGGAAAAAATCATATCCCTAATGATCACTCTCCTGGATGAACATCATGACATGAGCACAAACAGAGTTGAATCGGTTAATGCCCTCTCTGGACTGAAAAATGAGTTCATGACAAGTGTAGCCAGCAGGGAAAAGGCAAAGAGGGAAAATTACTCCCTAAAAGAACAAGTTACTCAGCTAAGTTCATCCATCATAACTCTCCAATCTGAAGTCCTAGAGCTAACCATCAAGACTGAATCCATGAAAATCAGTGAAAACCAAGTCGAAGCTAAAGCTGAATTGAAAAGGACGAGAAGGGAACTGCACGAAGAAAATGAGAGCTCTAGAAAGATCAACATGATATTAGTAAAATTAGAAGCTGATCTAGAAAGAGAAAATCACGGGACAAAATCATCTCCACTACTCTCTGTCACGACCCAATCTCGTAGGCCATGAGTAGTGCCCGACCTGGACACCCGTATACATACCTATCAGATATAGTCAAACTAAAACTACGAACAATATGGAACTTTACAAAAGAACTCCGAAAGTTCATAGCGTCATCATATATGTATATTCAGATAAATTGTCTCCTGAGGAGTCACAACTGATCAAATCATAAAATGATACGCAAGCCGACAAGGCTGCCATTACACATCAATATCATGTCATATGCAAGCCGGCAAGGCTGCCATTATAGACGGACATCATATCATAGCACATCGTGTAGACACAACTGAACAAAACTTATACACAACCTACACATATGTCTGCAGACCTCTAAGAGTACTAACAGTGAAATATGACGGGACAGGGCCCCGTCGTACCCCTGGATAAACATAAATATATATATCATAAGATCTGTACCAAAAGTCTAAACTCCGGAACAACGGAGCTCTCCAAGACAGCTGAGTAGAAGTCCTATGCTGAAGGGTTACCAAACTGACTATCTGTACCTGCGGGCATGAAACGCAGCCCCCCGAAGAAAGGGGGTCAGTACGGAATATGTACTGAGTATATAAAGCATGAAATAAGTAAAAGAATCATAGCCGAAATAGGGAGTACAAAAGACAAGTACAATGTTCAGAATATCAAAACACTTTCCCTTTTGAAACATAAATCATGCATGTCAATATCATATATCATACCCGGCCCATTATGGGACTCGGTGAACATGGTCGCCACCCCGTCTTTGGCGCCATAACACAGCACAACTCCATAAACACAGCATAACGCCATAACACAGCATAACTCCATAAACACAGCATAACGCCATAACACAGCATAACTCCATAAACACAGCATAACTCCATCATATATATATATATATACCGTACCCGGCCCTCTAGTGAGGGACTCGGTGAACAATGCAGTGAAACTGTGCACGATAACATACCCGACCCGAGACTCGGTGAAAGACATATTGAGGTATGCACGAGCAGAGTAGTGAGCAACCATATGCAATTTAAAACATTATCAAGACTCAAACAGAATAAGAAGAAGGGGTTAACGCTTGAGTATCAATAACGACAATCATATCAAATATCCCTCGAATGTCATCATAAATAATATCGAAAGAACCTTAGGAATCACAGACACATGTCAACATAGTATGAAATAGCTTATAGAAGTCAAGGACATCAGTTATCGTAGAGTTTCTAAGAATAGGAGCTTATATATATCGACTACTATCCAACGTATAGGAAACTGAAGAGGGAGGCTCAATCACTTAAGAGTTCTAACATCAAGAAGTGAATAAGAATCATGAATCACACTCGAAACTTATGAATAGAATTACCCCAAAGCTCATATCATTCATCACTTAAATCAAAGACATGCCAAAAGAAAGAAGGGACAATTTTACATACCTGTTAGCGACTATTCGTAAATTCGTTCGCCTCGTCGCTCTTTTAGCCTATTTAATATAAGAGTAACGTTATCGTTAGTAACTATATTCTCTAGTTCGTAAATCCGTAGGCCATCGCTTATAGAACTTATTCTTTTAACTTATATTCCTCGTTTAGGGTTTTTCTCATTATTCAAGGACTTAACAAAAATCGGGCAGCATTTCCCCTATATATTCACCTAACCCGAATTTCTAATTTTCCTCCTGTCAACACAGAAATACCATCAACAATGATATACACATAGAATTCTCACAACTCAGCCCATAACAATTCTAAATCCATTTCAACCCACGATTTCACAAAATAACAACTTCATGCATTTTCTTACTTCCAATTTCGTCCAACCCAATTTTATTAGTTCCATTACAATACTATTAACACAATTACACCATAGAACAAGAAAATCTAACCTTAATTTTCTCGGAGAAATTTCTACTCTTAATTGCTCCAATTTCGCAATTTCTTCTTCCTCGATTCAATATCCCATGTTGCTATCACCTCCTTGAAATTGTAATTCACTTGAATTTGATCCAAATATTCAAAGATAACAATTTTTTTTCACCACCATGGCTGACCGAGAGCAGCCATGGCTGATTTCCTTTCTTTTTTTGTTTTTGAATTTTTTGTGAAAAAGTTGTAAAAATGAAACTTATTCACTAAATCTCATGTATATATATGCTTGATCCTAGGGGGACACGTGTCCCCCCCCCCGTGAGTCATTGTTCCACTTTCTTGAACATATTTTATATTTTTTTTAAATAATTAATTTCGGGTGGGGCCCACTTTAATAATTAAGCTTAATTAATTTAATTAATCACTAATTCTCATTTAGTAATCTAATCACAATTAATTAATTCCTAATCTCCAATAATATTTTTACACTAATTAAAATTTATAAACAATTTATGTGCTTAATTAAAATTGAAAATTAAAGGTTCCTATTTCATGTCCGGAGATAATCCTGTCTTTAACTTGAGTCGATTTGCTTGCGAATAATTCGATGTATGAAAATACGGGGTATAACACTCGCAAATCCCACCAGCCGGATGCACAAAAATGTACTCAAGTAGGGTATGATAAAGTCCTAAATCAGGAAATCACAAGGAGTAATACCAAGACTGTCCATAGGGCTGAAGAAAAAGTCTTTAAAAGAAGTTCCAGGAGGAGAAATGAGAGATTAACTAGCTTCAATGTTCGAACAAAAGGGCCCGAGTCTGCATTGGTTCTTATAACTAACTCTTGAATGTTTTTACAGGTAAGAGGAGCAGAAGGGGCTTTGCAAAATCAACACATGAATAAAGCCTTCTATAAAACAAAAAATAAAAATAAAAGAATACAAACTCTGCTCGCTCAAGTTTAGGAAAGAATTCGCCAATAAAGAAGACTAGAAGGGCATGATGATAGAGGGAACTAGTACAAAAAAGGAAATAATCATGATTGCGTAAGTATTTCAGAAGTCGGGTAGAATAAATACTATAGATCATGTTATGCCTAAATTGAACAAAAATTCTACTCAGTCTTGTACATTCACTTGTATGTCCTATACCATGTCAGATATCTATCTCATAAGATATAATTAATCGTGAATATACAGAAATCAGTCTGGATGCTGAAATTGCTGAGAATCCATCAAAGGAAGGTATTTTCACAGACCTTGTCTGTTAGATAACCGTACAGACCAAAAAAAATATGTCTTCTATTTTTGAATTGAAGTGTGTACCTTCTTTTTTTAAAAAAAAAAGGTATCAAGCACTTTATAACAAGCGACCCATCCGCATCCAAAAGATCATTACCTTCTTAGTAAAAACCATTTGCTACTCTGTCTTTCCTCTCAAATTAGTTCTCTACTTCCATGGACCAACAAGCTTCTACCTGCACTTCTTCTTAATAGCCCCAAACCTCTTTTTAGTTCGTTCACAACCCTAGTCCTTCCCTACTGAGATAATGTCAAGTCCAAATATCATCGAGTCATCATTCACAGAAAAGCCTGAACATACCGTTCAAACCTCTAACCCTCAAGTTCAAAACCCTAGGAGAACCAAGGCAAGAGCGTGTCTTACTGATGAATGAATTCACTCTGATGACTCTGAATTTGATCCATCTTTTGTATGTTTCTCTAATCATTATGATGTTCTGGAAACATCTAAAGGTTTATTTGAAATTCAAGGAGAAGAACGCAAGAGGCTTGTGCGCAAAATGTCATGATTACAAGAAATATACTATACATGCCCTTTTGAACAAATATCCCTAGTTTTTATCCCAAAAGTTATGATAGTAGAACAGACAGGAGTAGCTCATGTAGTAACGCCCATTGAGGAATTGGGATTTGAAGTGGACAAGCTTGTGAAAGAGACAGATGAGGAACGCAGTCCAGGGAAAGTACTCAAAAGCCTTTAGCAGAAGAAGATTCACCTGCGAGTAAATGAGGCTGAAGATAGAGTAAGTTTGAATGGTGTTGGTGACAACACATAGGAAATGGAGGAAGCAGTGAAAAGCACAAATCAGTCGAAGAAGTAGTGTAAGAGGTACTAGAAATTTTGGGTGAAGGTGAGCCTGTTCTAAAGCCAGATAATGAAATAGTTGAGGAAATATAAGGAATTAACCAGTCTATAACAAAAATAATATCGAAATCTACCATATCGAGGATAACTAAATCTACCCAAATGTTGTATCCTAAGATTGTTACCACACAAGATCGATAAACTCGATCCATTACTATAGAATCCCCAACAGGAGTAGAGACACCAATAGGTATATCAAGAAAATAGCATAACATGTCCATACCTGAAGAGAAATACATAGACACATAGGAGAAAGTAGAGCCTGGATCAAATAAGACTAAAGAAGACCGATGATAGTTCAAAATAATACCTGTGATAACCACGTTAGAAGCCTCGACCTCTGATCTGCTAGGAAAAGCATAGAAATGGGCACATCCACCCTCGAACTATGTGGCACTACGACAACCATGGCCCGTGTGAGGCCCACCTCTCACTGACTGAGAAACGCCTCTACCAGGTTGAAGACTACCTCTGCCAATCTGTGAACCCCCTCTACCAAAATATCTGGCTCCTCTAGCTGGCGGTATTGGAGTCCTATGTTCCTGAATTCGGGTACCCTGCTGGCCCTCGCTTTGTCTAAACCATGGATAGTCTCTCCTGATATGCCTTGTCTCTACACACAAAAAGCATTCCCTAATAGCTATAGGCTGCTGAACTTTCATACCTATGTGCTCTTCACGGTCTGAGTGTCGGGAATAAGAACCTCTAGATGTCTGTCCTGAACTGAAACCACTGTGCCCTGCACTATGTCCACTATGCCCAGAATAACCACCTACTGAAATATGTAGTGTTGATTGAGTGGGACGACTGGAATGGTAATGAGGAGCTCTGTTATAGTGTCCCTAACGTTTAGAAGAAGAACCACTAAAACTGCCAAGCTTATGAACCCTCTTGTCGCCACTACTCCCTAGAGCCTGACTTCACACCGACTCAAGAAGGACTCATCTTGGTTAAATGATCAAACATCTTTTGCTCATATTGGATCATAACTGGTCAGGTACTAGTCGAGGAGTAAGATTAAGTGCTGGAATCTCATCAATGCGGGGAGGCACATCAGCAGCTGGCTGTGCCCCAGGAGTCTAAAACTGCTAGGGAGTCTGACCTTCAGCTCTGATGTGTGACCCATATTGTGTAGTCTAAAATGCTCCAACCTGATTCAAGCCCTTAAGAAGACTCAAGATGCGTATCATAGCATTCTGAAGCACTGGTGTAGCAATAATCCCTGGAACAGCTCGGGCTGGCCCCATCTCCTCCTCCTCAAGAGGCTCATCCTGATGCTTTACCTCTAGCTCAGGAGATAAAGATCTAGCATGGGCTTGGCTAGCCACTGGTGCTCTACCCTTGGCTGGTACTGCCCCATGGGTTCTACCCCGACCATGGCCTCTACTTCGACCACATGTCACTGCCTCAACCACTGGCGCTGGTGCCTCATCCCTAGCCATATTCACACGTGTCCTCATCATATGTGAGAGAATAGAGTATGAAGTTAGCTACCAATTTGAACAAACTAGCAAGAAAGAATGAAAAAATGGAAGTTTTCTAAATGTCCTATAGCCTCTCGAAGATAGGTACGGATGTCTACGTACAAATCCGCAACACTCTACTAGGCATTGCTCTTGTACTCGTGAGACCGGTTAATTTAGAGCTCTGATATAAACTTTTCACAACCCATGTCGTATGCCATGATGGCACCTACACTACCTCACCTGTAGGCGAACAATTCCCAAGAGTCAGATAAATATTTGAAAGGTAATAAGAGAACAACAATGCACTAGTACATAAATCTGACAGTGTCATAAAATAAAGTAAGTGCGGAAGAAATATTAGTCTCATATAACCCCAAAACCTAGTCTTGTAGTACAAGAGCACTAGAATAGTGTGATACAAGTCCCTTGGGATGAAATAAGCTGTCTGTGAAATAAACTGAAAAAGCTATGGAGGATATATCTAGAGGCCACAGTTCAACTATCTAGCTCACCCCAAATGTCTCAAACACACTACCTCAGCGTAATGACTTGTTAGGCCGTTATGTGTCTTTGGACCATTTTACCCCTGTTGATCAACTCTAGAGACTATAAGCGATTCCAGTGAAAATTGAAGGATTTAGAATCCTTAAGTGAAAGTATTTGGTCAATAGTTGACTTTTTGGTAACCGGATCGTTTTTGGATTTCTGTCGATTTCGTGAGGTTCGGATGGTCGTTTATGACTTGATAGGGTGGATGGTTCAGTTCTGGAGGCGTTTGGTTGCATTTTGGGTATTTGGTTGGAAACTTAATTTTATCCGTTTGGGGGTTGACTTGGTAAATTAGATCTTCGTTGGAAATTCTGAGGTCACGAGTGTGTCCATAGCATGTTTTTATATATGTGTGCATATCTGGTTTGTGTATGGGGGTGGGGGGCTCGGATTGATGTCAGGATTTCGGGAAAGACTTGTGAAAAAACAGATTTTGCTTGTTCTGATGTGACCGCCACGACGGGATAGGTGTAAGTGTAGTAGGACTACCATGCCGGATTTTTGACCGCCATAGCGATGGCATGGACTTTTTTTGATTCCACCCTGGCGGATGGTCTGACCGCCATAGTGGGACGGTTATTGCACAGTCTTAGCCACCACGATGAGGGATGACTTTTAATGATTTCAGCTATAGTGGATGGCCTGACTGCTATGGCGGGATCGGCATAGGGATCCTGGTGACCGCTGTAGCGGATCGACGGGACTAGAAACTTATTTTATATTCCTAAGTTCGAATAATTAGTCCAACACTTCTAAAACCTAATTCTCAGAGCTTGGGGAGGTGAATATTGAAGAGACATGGTGGAATCATATTTGAAGGTAAGTTCTAAATCATTATCTTGCTTATCTACCTTCCTTCCTTGAGTTTCCATGATGGTTTAATGTCCTAGAGTGTTGGGTGTTGAGACTTAGACTCCTAATCATGAAACCCTTAGTATAAATTATTTATTGTTGATTAACTTACTGTTTATATTATCCAGCAGTGTAGATTATGGAACTTAGGGTTTCACCTAAATTTGGGGATTTTGACTAATTTATGGAATTGAAGGATCTAAAGTGATTAGAAACCCATAAAATTAAGGATTATGATTGTTGGGACTAAGGGTAGGGTAATTTCATCATTAATTTCTGATTTTACCCATGTGATTCGTTAGGGGAATTTTGGGTATTTTTCCCCAAATCGATTCTTCTTCCAATTAGATTGTCTATTACTTACTTAGCATTGCTATTGCTAGTCTTTGAGTGTTTTGAGGCATTACGCAAAGGGAAAGCTCAGGTGGAGTAGCTCGCGTTCCAGTTTTGCATTCGAGGTAGGTTACAGTTTACTTGAGTTAGACTTTGATTAGTAGATTGTATATTAGACTTTGATTAGTAGATTGTATATATAGTAGAATTGGCGGGAGAAAGCATGATTGGGTCTTTGGAGTGAATACATGACGTTTTGTTGGATATTACCTAGGCTGGTATGACTTCTGATTATGTTGCCTTGTCGCCATTACTTTATGTATTGAACCATGAGGTGTACTTGTTGTGTTTTGGAAGGAAAGGGGTGACATATACTCTTCTTGTTGATTGAGATAACTCGTATGATTCATACTATTGTTGAGTTGATTTATCTGAGTCTTATTGTGACTAATGGAATTGTGACTTGTACTTCATTGTCATTGATATTATTGATTGATCATTGCTTATATTGGTGTGGTGCTTTATATTAGGTTCTAGACTTGAACCATATCTTGTGACTTATTTTGTGTAGGGTATATGTATATAAGGCACATTTGATAGGGGGTGAGGATGTGGCCTAGTTATGGTCTCTTGATCCGAGATCAGTTTCGGAGCAAGTGGTACATGGACACCATGGGTCCCCCGCGAGTCATGACTATCGTGCGAACAAGGCCTTTAGCATGTGTGTACGGTTGAGATACTTACCATTGGTTGCATTTCATTGGACATCATCATTTTCTGTGAATCATTGTTGAATGGTTGTTCTTGTTGTTGTGTTGTTGTGCCTATCTATCCATCTTGTTGGTTTTACGAATGTATGCATGATACTAATCTTAGTCAGCCTATGATATCTACCGGTACATAGTGTTTGTACTGATACTACCTTGCTGCACCCTTTTGAGTGTTGATAGCATTCCAGAGTTGTCTTCTAGACCTCGCATATTGCCTGAGGCTACTTCCAGACCAGATCCGAGAGTGAACTCTTATCCATGCCATGACGCCTGGAGATCTCTCCTAGTTGATGTATATCCTATTTCCAGACATTATTGTTATATTCAGATACTTATGTATAGCTTAGACAGTACTTATGGTTAGATTCCTTGTACGATGACTTTCATTTCTTGGGGTCGTAATTTATAGTATTCCGCACTTATTTACTATATATGGCATGACTTAGACATATTATTATTGATTATGTTGTTCTTTAAGTTGTATTTGGATAAATGAATGATTAATCGGTTGAGGGAATGGTTCGCCCACTAGTAGGGTTAGTGTGGGTGCCATCACGACGGGTTGGGTGGTGACAAAGTTGGTATCAGAGCCCTAGCTTTGTCGATCTCATTCTACAAGGACATGTCTAGTAGAGTCTTGCGGATCGATACAGAGACGTCTGTACTAATCTTCGAGAGGCTATGGGACACTAGGAAAACTCAAACTTTTTCTTTCCTTCGTACTACTTGATTCTAATTGGTATTTGGATGATTTAATATGGTATCTGACTTTTCATTCTATTCTCTCACAGATGGTGAGGACTCGTGCTAGGGCAACCATTGATGAGGCACCTAAGCGGTCGTCGGGGCAGCAGCTCATGGTAGAGGCTAGGTCAGAGGCCGTGGACGCGGTAGAGGCCAGGGAGTAGCATCAACCAGGGGCGAGGCTCCTGTGGCTGGTCAGGCTCGTGCTAGATCAGTTTCCCCCACACCTCCGACAGTTTCGGAAGAGGGGGCAGAGTTTGCTGCTGCACTAGCTCAGCCAGCTATTAAGCTACTCTAGTGTTATCAGATGTTATGGTTCGTGTGTTGATCCTGCTGAACGGATTGACTGAGGCAAGTGTATTACCGGCTACTCCAGATAGCTAGGTGTGAGATTAGCTGACCAGATTCCTGACAGGTTCCGTGCTCCAGGAGCTCAGCACACTGCAGTTGTGGCTCCACGTTTTGATGAGGCTCTAGGACCAGAGATTTTTCCTAGACCAGTGACAAGCCCGGTGATGACCGGTGAGAAGTATGATGTATTTTGGAGGTTCACCAAGATGAAGCCTCCCGTCTTCTATGGCACAGAGTCGAAGGATACTTATGAGTTTAATATTAATTGTCATGAGAGTCTCCACAAGTTAGGGGCGATTGAGAGCCATGGTGCAGAGTTTGTGACCTTCCAGCTCTTGGGTGATGCCAAGTTATGGTGGAGAGCTTATGTGGAGTGTAGACCAGCTGGTTGCCTCTGTTGACTTAGACTCAATTTTGTTTAGTCTTTTTGGAGAAGCACGTTCCGCGTACTTTGAGTGATAGGAGGTGTGACGCGTTCAGTCATATCAAGCAGGGGAGTTCTTTAGTTACTGCTTATGAGGCTCGTTTCGCTCTTTGTCCCGTTATGCTTTACAGTTGTTGCCTACCGAGGCTGAGAGAGTTCGTAGGTTTGTGAAAGTGTTGAACACTGCTTTACAGTTTTAAGCTCTTCAGCTTGTAGCTATAGGAGCTGCTTTTTCAGGATGTGGTGGATCATGTCACCACAGTTGAGGGTGTGAAACAGGACAGACTAGTGGGGGACGGGTTCATTGTTATGCCTTTCTCGACAGACCAGAGGCTGAGGGTTCTGATGCAGTCATTACAGGTAACATCTCAGTCTGTCACCGATCGGCTACTGTGTTGTTCGAACTAGGTTCTACATTCTCTTATGTGTCCACATACTTCTCTAGGGGTCTTGATATGGTTGTGATTTTCTTGATGCTCCTATTCATGTATCTACTCCGGTTGGAGACTCGGTAGTGGTAGATAGAGTTTACCGGTCTTGTAAGGTCACTTTTATAGGTTATGTTACGTGGGTAGACCTAGTGATTCTTGATATGGTAGATTTTGATGTTATTTTGGGTATGCATTGGCTGTCTCCTTACCACACAATTTTGGACTGTTACACCAAGATAATCACTTTAGCTATGCCGGGTATGTCTAGGCTTAAGTGGAAGGGTACTCCTAGTCCCTCCCCAAAGAAGATCATTTCCTTTCTTCGACCCAAGAAAGTAGTTGATAAAGGTTGTTTTTCTTATATGGCATATATTCGTGATACCAGTGCTGACGTTCCATCACTTGAGTCAGTCCATGTGGTGTGTGAGTTTGTGAAGGTGTTTCCCACGGACTAGACGAGTATGCCACTCGACCGTGATACTGATTTCTATATTGAGTTGGAGCCGGGGACTCGCCCTACTTCTATTCCGCTGTATCGAATGGCGCTAGCCGAGTTGAGAGAGTTAAAGGAGCAGCTTCAGGATCTTTTTAGCAATAGATTCACTTGACCGAGCGTCTTCCCTTAGGGTGCTCCTCTGCTATTTGTGAAGAAAAAGAATAGGACTATGCGGATGTGCATTGATTTCTTCTAGCTGAACAAAGTTACCATACGAAACAAATATCCCATTCCACGTATTGATGATCTATTTGACCAGCTTTAGGGGGTTTCTGTGTTTACTAAGATTGATTTGAGGTCGGGTTATCACCAGTTGAAGATCTGTGCCGAGGATATTCCTAAGACAGCCTTTCAAACTCGTTATGGCCACTACACGTTCCTTGTTATGTCATCTAGGCTTACAAATGCCCCAGCTGCTTTTATGGACTAGATGAATGGAATTTTTAAGCCATATTTGGATTCTTTTGCGATTATGTTCATTGATGAAATATTGGTTTACTCAAGCAGTAAGGAAGATCACGAGAAACACTTGAAAATTGTTCTTGATTTGTTAAGAGATTGGAGTTGTATGCAAAGTTCTTTGAGTGTGAGTTTTTGCTCGAGTCTGTATTCTACTTGGGCATGTGGTATCAAAGGATGGGATTGTGGTTGATCCTAAGAAGATTGAGGCCGTAAGAGATTAGGCTAGGCCCACTTCGGTGACAGAGATTCGTAGCTTTGTGGGTTTGGCCAGTTACTACCGTCGGTTCGTGCAGGGGTTTGCTTTTATTGCTTCGTATTTGACCTGTTTGAATCAGAAAGAAGTACCTTTTTAGTGGTCCGACGAGTGTGACGAGAGCTTTCAAAAGCTCAAGACTTTATTGACTTCAGCACAGATTCTAGCATTGCCCGTGGAGGGCAAGGATTTTATGGTATATCGTGATGCTTCTCGTTCTAGGTTGGGCGCCATGTTGATGCAATAAAAGAAGGTCATAGCTTATGCTTCCAGGCAGCTGTTACACCTCATATTTTTGTGCATTGAGACTCGCTAGGTGCTAGCTATTCAATTATGGACACTGGAGTTATTGTTGAGGAGATATGAGATCATATGCGCTTATCTTATGATTAAAAAGGGTTTGAGCTCATATAATAGGTCATGGAAGGATTGGAGAACAAGTGAACTAAGGAGATTAAGTTTTTGGAACTCTGGAGAAAAGTTGGGTGAGATTTCGTACGACAATTTTGTCCTAACATGGTGAAAGAATATCCTTTTGTATATCAGAAATTTTGAGGTAAAGTAAAAGCCTAAATTGAAGTTCGGAAGTCTAGTTTCCAACGCAACAAACCGCGCATCGATCTGACATCGGAATCAAACGTTATGAGCATTTTATGACAGACTGCTAGAGCAGGGATTAACTCGGAGCGAACGTGCTTGGAGGTGGCGCGAACGCGCAGAGGACCAAGAGTCAACTCAGCGCGAACGCGCAGAGTAAATTTTAGGTCGGTGCAGGCAGACTCTAGAACATTATAAAAGGGGGCTTACGCCCTTATTTTTTCATCCAAAACACCCCAAAACTCTCTCAAATATTCTGGAAATTTCCCCCCAACTTCCAATCATCAAATTTCAACGCGAATTAAGTATAATATCTGGATTCAGGTTCAGACAACGTATAGTTGCGATTATAATATCGTATTGTAGTGAATCTTGGCAGGAATTCAAGGTGAATATGAAAGATATTGCGGTTCTAGCAGAAGTAAGGTATGAATTTATCCTTATTGCTATTAATTTAGGTTTAATTACGCAGATAGAGCTATTACGTGATCGTATAACAAATTTGTTAGTGGAGAAATTGGATAAACATCGTGTGGGATGTTTTGCGGAATATTTTGGTATTGATAATGATGTTATTGGCGTTGGTATCGTTGTTGTTGTGTTTATTGTTTGTATTGTGATTTCGGGCTAGGGATATAAACAGGGGAGATGCTGCCCGAATTTTGGCAGATTCTAAAGGAGTTTAATTTAAAGACTTGAGACAGGCATATGACGATAAGTCTAACAGTAGTATGATTTCTCTTGAATGTAGATTTAGGAGTTCGGGAGAATAAGCGTTAAGTAGTAGGAGATCAATCAGGTATGTTGTCACGACTCGACTAAGGGCCGTGACGGGTACCCGGGGCTAACCACCGAGCACCACTCATTCCCTTACTTATCATATTCATGTCATACAAAAGTCATTTTCTCATTTGGAAACATAATCACTTTACATATATATATATATATACATAAGCCCTTCGGCTATCAAAATAATATAAACATATACATTAGAAACATTGTGAGACCATACTACCCACACCTGCGTATCTACGAGCCTCTACTAGAGTGCTAGACATAGGGACGGGACAGGACCCCGTCGTGCCCAAAATATACATATATACACAAAAGAATGATCAAAGGCACCTCTGGAACAATGGAGTGCTCTCAAGTCAGCTAACAACTCCTACGAGTCTGGATCAAGCTCACCTCCCTGTCTACCTGTGGGCATGAACACAACGTCCAAAGAAAACGGACGTCAGTACGAACATTGTACTGAGTATGAGAGGCATAAGTAACAATAATAATACGTCAATGAGATAAAGGAAGCATCAAATAAGGAACAACTGTATCTGACTGTCACTTATAGAAGAAATAATGCATGCTGGCTTACTTCATAATCATCATCATATAATGTATGCATAAATGTATAAGCTGCCCGTCCATATAGGTACGGTGTGAATGATCATAAAACTCACCTTAGATGATGGATGATTAAGCCTTGAGTGGGAATTCTCTTCTTGCACAAAAACCCTAACTCACTTCCTTTGGGATTTCTTGGCTTAGATAAACTTTGATATGTTTTCTACACTTGATTTTGTGGATTTGATATAGTTGATCGTGGTTTTCCCTTGGTTTCTTGTGGATGGAGAGTGGAGAGAATTCTAGAGCTTTCTTGAAGGGTGGCGAGTGGGAATGAAATGAATTAATGAGAGGGAGGGGTCCTTATATCAACATTAAAAATCTGTCCTGACAGAAACATACAGACCAACATACGGTCCGTACATTTTATACGGGCCGTATGTCTGGCCGTATGTTTGGTCCAGTGAGGACCCTTATTCTGGGCAAGAGATACAGCTGGACATACGGTCCGTATGTTTTATACGACTAGTATGTCTGGCCGTATAATGCCCAATTCTCGGAAACTCGTTCTCGTCGACTCGTTGGATCTCCAATCCTTATGGAACCTTCTTGACACTTGTTTAACACCTCAATACCAATATAAGGGACATTATCACTCTTCTCCAAGACATCATTACACTATCATTAACTCGTCGCTCATAATTCTTACTCGACACGCAACATATCCCTTACTTTCCTTGACAACCATCTTCCCTTACGTCAAATGTCTTTGAATCTCGATTAGTATCATCAAATGATATTTTCTCACTTATTAAAACATCATATAAGTCGTGCCCTTCGCTAGCCTATTCATTGTACGTTAATGGGGAAATTTTCCAAGGTGTAACAAATGTTAAGGCTAGTCCCTTTCTTTCCAAAGGCTTGATTCCTTTCTTATGAACCTATACACGTTTTCCATAATACCCTTGTTCCCACAAGCTAGAGATTCATGATTCTGAAGGTTTATTATGACGCTAAAGATGAGTATGATGATTTTATTTCTAGAAATTCCAAAGTTTATGGTTTTGAGGCTATTGTGATTTTGTTGAGCATATTTCATGATCTTCTTGATTTCATTCATTGTTGTTGATCTCACCTTATGATAATGGTTCCTTAAGCTAATCGGAGGTTACCGACCTTACGTCACTTCGATAGAGTTGTAGCTTTTGATTGGGCTCTCATGCATGCTTATATTTATGTATGATTACACCGTGCCTAGTTTGTCGGGCAGACACCACTTCGGTTGGCGGCTTATGGATATGATAATAACACTGTGCCTATATGGCTGGGCAGTCACCACTAGTGGCGGTGTGAGATGGTTACCCCGGGCGCGGGCTAATGATTATATTATATATGTATGAGAAATGTTTTCTTTAAAAAGGCTAAGCATGCATGATATCCGCCTTCCGAGGCAATTAGATATGCAGGTGAACTTTATCTCATGTTATGTTATATATTTCTTCTTATATTATTTTCATACCTTACAAACTCAGCACATTATTCGTCCTGACGTCGTTTTTTATAGACGCTACGTTCATGCCCGCAGGTAGACAGATAGACGGACCTGATCCTTAGGAGCTTTATCAGCGGAGTTTCAGAAATGCTCCAATTGTCTCGGAGCTGCGGCTTATTGGTACTACTCTTTTGTAAATATAGACTTGGGTATAGTCCTGCCCCGTCTTTATAGATTCCTGTATTCTATATATAGAGGCTCGTAGACCGATGCATGTATCTAGATATTTGGTAGCCTTGTTAGTACATATTGATGTATATCATTTAGACAGCCTTGGTGGCTTATGTTTATGGGCATGGTTGCTGATGATTACATAATAACGTGCCATTATGTTGTGATACATGTCCTTACAGAGTATGATGCATATGAGCTAGCTTGTGGCCCACCTAGAAATGGTTATGAGATATATGTTTCGAGGTACTCGGTAGGTCAGTTCTGGGTGCCCGTCATGGTCCTCTAGTTGGGTCGTGACAAAAGTTGTATCAGAGTAGTTCGTCGTAGGGAATGTCTACGAGCTGTGTCCGGTAAAGTCCTGTTTATGGGTGTGAAGCGTGCCACACTTATAAACAGAAGGCTGCAGGGCATTTAGGAATAATTGACCTTCTTTCTTATCTTAGATCGTGTGATAGAGCTATGTTATCAGGATTCTCTTTTTCCTAATCGCGTGTTATGATTTTAGCAATGCTTATGAAGAGGAAAGCTACAGCAGCCCAGAAGGGCAAGATAGTGGCAGGAAGAAGGACTGAACGGGAGCCACTGGCAGAGATAGAAGAGGGTGAGTCTCATAACGAGGTTCCATCTCGGACCTCTCCTACTCCACCCCTACCTGAGGAGCATGAAGGGGCTTCAGCTCCAGCTCCAGCTCCAGTAACCCCAGGTCCTCCACCAGGTGCCTCAGGCCAGCAGATGAGCGAGGCTATTCAGTTGCTGACCCAGTTAGTTGCCGCTCAGGCACAGCGGTAGGGCGTGAGGTAAGGTGATAGAGCGGTCAGCGCAAGAGCCCGTGATTTTATAAGCTTGAACCCTCTAGAATTTTACGAGTCAAAGCCAGATGAAGACCCGTAGGGCTTTATAGATGAGATGCTGAGGACGTTGAGAATAATACATGCTTATAATACTGAGTCAGTTGAATTGGCTTCTTATAGACTGCGAGATGTGGCTGTCCACTCGAACAACACTTGGATGTCTTCGCGAGGGGCAAATGCACCTCTCCCAATATGGCAGGAGTTTGTGGATGCCTTCCTCCGACATTATCTGCTATCGGAAGTTCGACGGGCCCGAGCCGATAAGTTCTTGAATTTTCGTCAGGGGAATATGAGTTCCCGAGAGTACAGTCTTCGTTTCAATTCCTTGGCTAGGTATGCTCCATCCATGGTAGCTGATATGGGAGACCGTGTACATCGGTTCGTGACTGGTTTGGGGCCGTATCTGATAAAGGAGTGCTTGATAGCCTCGCTCCAGGATGGGATGAATATTGCTCGTATTCAGGTCCTTTAGCGATCTGCCCCGTTATCCCTTCCTATTTACTTTCCCTTTCATCCTTCAGCTTTACATTTCAATTATACCTCGATATTCTTACCTTACTCGACACACAGATTTCGTGCCGTCGCTTACCTTTGTTCTGATTCATTCGATTTACTTAGTTCACAACTTATAACTGAACTTATCATCAAGAGACACATTTAACCAATTCCTCTATCATATGAACACTGACTTACCTCTATGACAACCAATCAATTAACATATGAATACGTACCCTGATAACGTAGTCTCAGTGAAGTGACTTACCTCTGTAACTTCAACATCATCAATCACTTTTTTCGGTCAATACCGTTCTTCTGCTGCAATCAGGGGTTAGTATAAGAAATCTCATTTCCTATAGCTTAGCTCTATCGCACGATCTTAGAGTTGAAAGAAGAGTAACCATCCTAAATGCCCTATAGCCTCCTATTTATAGATGTGGCGCACAACACACCATAAACAAGACTCTACTAGACACGGCTCGTAGACACTTCCTAGGACTGAACTGCTCTGATACCACTTTTGTCACGACCCGACTAGGGGCCATGACGGGTACCCGGGGCTAACCACCGAGCACCGCTCATTCTATTACTCATCAAGTGTTAATTAATTAATCTTAAGCTCATAATCATAGGAAAACCATTTTTCATTTGGAAACATAATTACCTTTACATACATAAACCCTTCAGCTATCAAAAGAATATACATACAATAGTAACATTGTGAGACCATGCTACCCACACATACGTATCTACGAGCCTCTACTAGAGTACTAGACATATGGACGGGACAGTATCCCGTCGTACCCAAAACATATATGTACACAAAATAGTGAATCAATGGCACCTCCGGAATAATGGAGTGCTCTTAAAATTCTGCTTATCGGCCTCTATAAATCTGGGTCGCCTCCCTGTCTTTCTGTGGGCATGAACACAACATCCAAAGAAAAGGACGTTAGTACGAACATTGTACTGAGCATGTAAGGCATGAGTGAAATGAATATAACAGAGAAATCATAAGACACAAGATGGAGATATAACCTGCTTGACTTTTAAGAGTGGATGCATTTCATACATATATTGTATATAATCATAATACATGTATCATCATAGCGCATACATCATCGTATCATATATATCATCATAGCGCATACATCATTGTATCATATATATCATCATCGTTAACCCGCGTCCGGGTAACTATCATATGCCGCCCACTAGTGGTGATCATGTCTGGCCTTCTAGGCGCGGTGGAATAATAAGCATCCCGCCTTAGCGGTGACATGTCCGGCCATTTAGGCAAGGTGAAATAACAAGCAGCCCGCTATAGCGGTGACATGTCTGGCCATTTAAGCACGGTGGAATCACAAGCAGCCAGCCTTTGCGGTGACATGTCCGGCCATTTAGGCACGGTGGAATCATATCGTCATATAGTCAACATAACTTATCATAACTGCACATCTCATAGGCATATCATAATCTTATCATAGAGCATGCATTTAAATTTTAAAGACAATGTATGAAAATCATATCATATTCGTAGCATGAACTTCATAAAAATATCGCATGATAGACTTTATAATCTCTAAACTTAGGCTCATCATTACCATCATCGTATCCATGGCATATCTCTTACCTTTATCTCATATGGAACCCCCTATGAACATAGGCTTGTTAATTTTCGAAACATTGGTCATAGGACATGCATTAGAGCTTATAGACAATCTATAACAATGTCGGGGTAACATAAGGTCGAGAACCCCCGATTACATTATGGAGAGATCATATTCGTTATATCTCACCTTGAAGGAACTAACATTTTAAGGTGAGTGTACACCATGAACAACATCAAGGGATCGTAAGTAGGATCTTTAACTTCATAGACATCATATCTTGCTTTAGAATCTCTAGGCTTAAACTTACCATCATTATTTTCGTATTCATGACATATTTCTCATCTTTATCTCATAAGAAGCTCTTTATCAATATTGTTTCATAGTTCTCGGAATGTAAGAAAGTCATGGAGAGGTAGGGAAATAATATCATAGGAATCATATAAGGATCATTAGCTTCGTAGGAATATTGTATCATGAGCTTTAGGACTTCTAGAATTAGATTCATCATCGGTATTGTCATGCTCGTAACGTATCTCTTTTCTTTATCTCGTATAAAGCTCTTTATACTCGTAGATTCATAATTCCCGATATGTAGGAAAATTATGGAAAGATAGGAGGATTCATACCATAAGATTCATGCCTTAGAAAGAAAGGACTAGCCTTACATACCTCTTTCGTGTAGCTACTCTATCGTTTGATCGTTCTTCTTCATTGCTCACATCTTTACCTTCAAGAGAATTCGCATTCATATTAGCTAATTGATTATATGAACGTGCTTACTAAAGCTAGAGAAAATTGGGCAGCGTCTCCTTTATTTATACTACTTTCTGCATATCATATATCAACTCCCAAACGTCAATAACAACATTCATAATATCATCATCAATAACTTTTATCAAATTCATCATTATCCAATCCCCACAATTTCCTCTCAAGGTCATCCATAATCATGATAATAGTACAACATTACATTCATTCTCATCTAATGTTTCTATCATGATTTTGACATCATTCATAACGTAATTACAATCACAACATATCAATATTCATGATTCATTCCAAACTACTACTCAAAATTTACACTATTCCCACTTTCATGACCAATTTCCTATACCCTTCCACAATCCAAGTGTTTCAACTTTTCAACACCTTAAATAACATGTAAATACCATAAAACTTACCTTTGATAGTGTAGAAATAAGCCTTGAGTTGAAATACTTCTCTTGCACCAAAACCCTAGTTCACTTCCATTGATATTCCTTGGCTTGGATGAACTTTAATGTGTTTCTCACACTTAGTTTTGTTGATTTGATGAAGTTGATCATCAATTTCTCATGAGTTCTTGTATATGGAGTGTGTGGAAGGTTCTAGAGAATTCTTGAGTTGTGGAGAAGAAAAATGAACTGAAATAAATGTGTTGAGGTCCTTATATCAACTTTTAAAAATTTGTCCCGACGAAATTATACGGACACTTATACGGTCCGTATAAATTTATACGGTATGTATAAGTGACCATAAAAATCATCCCAACATCAACTCATTCTGTGACAATTATACGGCACATTATACGGTCCGTATAATTTTATACGGTCCGTATAAGTGACCGTATAATCCCATAAGTGAGGGACCTTCACTGTGACGATTCTGCGGTTCATTATACGGACCGTATAATCATCCGTGGAACCCATCTTTTCTCCGATCTTGTTCTCGTCACTTTGTTTGATCTCCAATCCTTATGGAACCTTCTTGATACTTGTTTAACACCTCATTAACGATCTTAGGGATGTTATAATTCTTCTCCAAGGTACTATTAAATCATCATTAACTTGTTACTTGTTAATCCTTTCCGATACCTATCGTATGCCTTGCCTTTTCCTTAACAACTTTCATCTCTTACCTCAAATGTCTTTGAAATCTTGTTTAAAATTGTCAACGTCATTTCTTACTTACTAAAACACCATATACGTCATGCCCTTTGTTAGTCTATTCACTGTCCGTTTACGAAAATTTTTCCGAGGTGTAACATTCTTCCCCCCTTAGGAACATTCATCCTCGAATGTTAAGCTATCCGGGATTCTACAAAAAATTCGCCATATTTTCCTTCAACTGACCTGGAGTATCATGACCACACTATTCTTTCTTACCTCTTACTCCTCCTTTTAAGTACCCACTTGGTTTCATTGGCGACATATAAATACTTGCAAGTTCAATAATCGTTCTTGTGTGATTTGTGTACATACATATCTATACATATACAAGTATCCACATCCGTATCCGTATTCATAATCATACTCATTTACATATCGTATCCATAGTCATATTCATATACATATCATTTACATAGCATACCTGACCACGAAGGTTCGGTGTTTCGTGTACTCAACTATGGCTAGGCTCGGTGATTATATATATCTAAACTCTTTTGTTTATCTGTAGTAACCTATCTCGTCATGCTCTCTTCCTTCCTTTATTTTTCCCTTGATTATCATATCCTAGGTTCTACTATAGAAAACCTTAGGTCCCACTATAGAAAACCTTAGGTCCCTTTCTTAATTGTCTCTTATAAATCGCAATATCATTAATTACGACTTTACCGTTAGTGCCTTTGCCTCTCTTCTCGTATAACATCGCCATCCTTTACAATACCCCTTGAGTTATTTGCTCTCAATGTCACGTGGTTCAAGGTCATCACGAATGATTTCCCGTACAGTCTCAGATGCTTGCTCAATTCGTGTTCGTTCATTTAATAGTTATTAGACTCATTCCTACGTAACTCTCACTCTTTGTTTTAGAGTCTATATCTGTCACATCTTAGGGTCCATCGTTTCAATTTCTACACTCGTATTCTCTTCACTTGCTTCCCCCCTTTAAGGGTTTTACTTGTACTATTCTCAAATCCGTTGCCTCACCTTCAAATCTTGAATTCATATATCTCTTACTATACTACATCTTATTCATGTCGTTTCCCATAATTTATGGCTACGATAATTCATGTGTGAAGTCTTAACATACTCATCCTGCGGTTTTGTAATCAAGTAATACAACCGACATAGCAATCCGAACAAGGATGTATTTTACTTAGCTCATCTGGTACTTATGAGTCAATGTCTAAATCCGCTCCAATTAACAACTTTTGTCCCATAGGGATGCTCACAATAGTTGTATGTCTAGTTATCCATACCATCCATGCAATGTCACTTGCCCTCTTCTGCGGTGCTCAAAGTTCACTTGTAACGTCATCTTTGTTTTCCAGGGCCTAAGTCTCATGCGTCACTAATACCCATTATTTCTCATACTCTTTAACCCTTGTGTTGCACTCAACGTTGATTTCAAAACCAATCATAATCGTATTGTATTTGTCGTTGATGATAGCTTTATTCTATCGCTTTATCGTCGTACGGTAAACTCATAACTCATGATCATCTTTTTCTTTTTAGCTCATTACTTCATATACTTTACCCATTCTAACTTAGTATAGGATATTCATAGGAGATGTGTTGCACCCCGTACCTTCGAAGAAGCATTTATCAAATCTGAAACGTAAGTACGTTGGGTTATGGTTAAGTAAAACCACTTTGGAATATAAGGTATACCGGAAGGTTTTATAAGGAAATGAGTGGAAGAAATGGAGCAGTATGACTTTGGAGAAAGGATGGGTAGTGTTTTGTGTGAAAATTTTGGCCCAACTTGGGGGACGAATAGCTCTTAGCATATGAAGTGTTTTAAGGTGAAACAAAAGCCTAAAATGAAGTTCGTCGAGTGTAGTTTCCAACCCAACAAACCGCTCGCCAATTGGACTTCGGAGTAGATAATTATGGATGTTACAAGTTCGGCTGACAAAGCAGAAACGCATGCTACAGTACTGCTACAGTGCTACAGTGACGCCGACCCGAATTTGCACTTTATAAAAGGGGAAACCCCCATTTTTTCACAAAAAAAATCAGATTTGGAGCTCAGCACATATAGGGGTATTTTGGTCATAAAAAGTTGAGAGAATTGAGTGATTTTAGCTAATCAAGGCTCGGATAGTGCGTAGTTGTGATCACGGTATTAACTTGGATTTAGCTTGTATTCAAGGTGGAATCTTAAAGATATTATCGTTTTGACAAGAAAAAGGCATATAAACAGGGGAGGTGCTGCCGAAATTTCAGCAGATCCTAGAAAGAGTTAATTTAAAGGCTTAGGATAAGCATTTGGTAACGAGCCTAACGATAGTATGAATTCCCTTGATTGTAGATTTGCGAGTTCGAGAAGTAGAAATTGAGCGAATAAATAAGCTTCAAGGTATGTAAAGTTATCCCTTCCTTCTTTTTGGCATGAATTACATAAAGTGAGCGAACGACGTACATACATGACTTTAATGAACTCTAGTTCTCAGTGGTACTTGACATGACAGTTGTCTTTGATTCTCAAGTGTTGGTTCATTCTAATTATTCTATCAAGGCTCAAACGATGATTCAGTTTGTACATGATTGCTCCTAATACTCTATTCATACATATTGTTATGGCCTCATTTCACCGAGTCCCTCATTGGAGGGCCGAGTACGGTATATACATGATTATTTCACCGAGTCCCTCACCAGAGGGCCGGGTACGATATATATATATGATTATTTCACCGAGTCCCTCACTAGAGGGCCGGGTACGGTATACACATGATTATTTCACTGAGTCCCTCACTAGAGGGCCGAGTACAGTATATATATGATTATTTCACCGAGTCCCTCACTAGAGGGCCGAGTACGGTATATATGTATATGACTTCATTCACCGAGTCCCATAATGGGCCGGGTACGGTATACTATATATATGCATGACACATCTCATAAAGCACAGATGCTTTGGTATTCCTTCATTATCATA
This sequence comes from Lycium barbarum, assembly GCF_019175385.1. Taxonomy (NCBI): domain Eukaryota; kingdom Viridiplantae; phylum Streptophyta; class Magnoliopsida; order Solanales; family Solanaceae; genus Lycium; species Lycium barbarum. The sequence goes on along the minus strand of NC_083340.1, from coordinate 73,809,757 downwards.
CTTGTCTCCTGTCATCTTTTACTCAGTCATGATCTTCTTTATCGTACTTCATGCTTTACATGCTCAGTACATTTTCCGTACTGACCCCCTTTCTTCGGGGGCTGCGTTTCATGCCCGTAGGTACTGACACACAGTTTGGTGATCCTCCAGCTTAGGACTTTCGCCCTGCTGCTTAGAGAGCTCCATTGTTCCGGAGCTTGAGTTATTTTGGTACAGATCCTTTTGACATAGATTCTGCTATACTCTTAGAGGTCTGTAGACATATGTGGGTTGTATATATATGATCTGGTCAGCTATATAGATGTAGTTCATTTGGATATTCCCGTGTATAGTGGCAGCCTTATCGGCTTGCATATTTTATTATGTTGGGTTAAATGTGACTGCTCATGAGACAGGTTCAATATTATATATGGCTATATGAGTCCACGACATGCTTTTATAGATTTCCATGTTGTCCTTAGTATCAGTCTGATTATATCTAACAGTTTCATATACGAGTGTTTAATTCGGACACTAGTCATGACCCATCGGTTTAGGTCGTGACCCATCGGTTTGGGTCGTGACAACAGTGGTATCAGAGCAGTTCATCCTTGGAGTGTCTACAGACCGTGTCTAGTAGAGTCTTGTTTACCGGTGTGTTGTGCACCACATCTATAAACAGGAAGCTACAGGACATTTAGGATGTTATCTTTCTTTCTCACTCTAGATCGTGCGATAGAGCTATGTTATCAGGATAATCCCCTCTAACGAATTATGGTGTTTTCAGCTATGCCTCCAAAGAAAGTGACGGCTGCCCAGAAAGGCAAATCAGTAGCTGGAGATACTAGTCAGACTCGGAGAGTTACTAGGGCTCATGTCCAGTTGATGCCTGAGACGGTACTTCAGTCAGCGAGCTCTGCTACATCGCCACCTCCTGAGGATCTTGGAGCCGTAGCTGCTCCAGTTCAGGGTGAAGCGCCACCGCCAGCTCCCGAGGCCCCAACACCTGAGCCTCCAGCTCCCCAGCTAGTAGGGGAGGACAGGGCCATGAGAGATGTAGTTCAGTTGCTGACCAGAATAGTGGTAGGGCAGGCTCGTAGGCATGGATTAGGAGTTGACCGTGCGGATAGATCTGATAGTTCGAGGGTTCGTGACTTCTTAAATTATAATCCTTCAGAGTTTTTTGGGTTAAAGCCCAAGGATGATCCACTGGAGTTTATTCGGTAGATGCAGCGTACATTGAGGATAATGAAGGCTTCTGAAACTGAGTCTGTTGAGTTGGCCTCGTATCGATTACGGGATGTAGCTGCTAATTAGTATGAGTCTTGGGAGTTATCTAGGGCCGAGGGTTCTCCTCCAACAGTATGGGATGAGTTTGTGGAGGCCTTCATGGGCCACTTCCTGCCGCCAGAGATGAGGCAAGCTAGAGTCGATATATTCTTACATTTGAGATAGAATGGCAGGAGCGTCCGAGAGTACAATCTTGAGTTTGATTCGTTGGCTAGATATGCACCGACTATTGTAGCTGAAATGGCGGATAGAGTACATTGTTATGTTATGGGACTAGATTGTTATTTGATTGATGGCTGTATGGCAGTGGCTCTTCAGCCAGGTATGGATATTGCTCGGGTACAGGCGTACGCGCAAGGGGTAGAGGATCGACACAGAGGACGTCAGCCAGATAGAGACCATGACAGAGGCCAACATAAGAGGGCTAGGTCAGCGGGTTATTTCGGTGAATTTCGAGGCCGGCAGCCTCAGCAGCATGCTTGATAGTCTTCCCAACCAGCGCAGAGTGCACCCCTACGGTTTTCGAGTAGGGGATTCAACCGCACAGGGTATTTAGAAGCCGGTCAGAACTCTAAGGCTTCAGGTTCACAGATGAACAGGGGTTCGAGTCAGTCGAGGCCACCTTTGCCTCGGTGTTCTTGGTATGGTAGGCCTCATTTTGGGGAATGTCGTTTTACTACAGGTGTTTTTTATTTCTTGCGGCCGTCCAAGACATGTGAAGAGGGAGTGTCCTTATAGAGGTGGTACAGGTGGTATGGCTCAACCTACTGGGTCGGTTGCTAGCTCATCCCCTTATGTAGCTATGCACCCCATGGGGCAGGGTATTCAGATGCCAGCAGGCTGTGGTAGAGGCCGTGGCGGAGCTTCCAGTTCTAGCGGACCTTCGAACCGCATATATGCTTTGGCTAGTAGGTAGGATCAGGAGGCGTCGCCGAAGGTGGTTATAGGTATATTATCGATTTTCTCCCAGGACGTATATGCATTAATAGATCCAGGTTCCAACTTATCATATATATCCCCCTTTGCTCCTAGTAAAATTGGAATAGAACCTGACTTGGTAGAACCATTCGAGGTAGCTACACCGGTAGGAGATTCAGTCATAGCTAGGAGAGTATATAGGAATTTCTCGGTGGGTATATATAATCGTCATACCATAGTAGACCTGATAGAGTTAGACATGACTGAGTTTGATGTTATCATGGGTATTGATTGGCTAGCTTCTTGCTATGCTAATGTTGATTGCAGAGAAAAGATAGTTCGGTTTCATTTTCCAGGAGAGCCGATTAAACGTGGAGAGGGAATACAACATCGCCTAGGGGTAAGTTTATTTCATACCTCAAGGCAAGGAAAATGGTTAGGAAAGGATATAGTTATCATCTGGTTCGAGTACATGATATGAAAGTAGAGGTACCGGCTCTTCAGTAAGTCCCGGTAGTTAATGAATTTCCAAATGTATTTCCCGATGAGCTCCCAGGTCTCCCTCCAGAACGGGAGATAGAGTTCACTATAGATGTATTGCCAGGTACTCAGCCTATATCTATTCCTCCTTATAGGATGGCACCTGCAGAGTTGAAGGAATTGAAGGAGCAACTGACAGACTTGTTAGAAAAAGGCTTCATCAGGCTTAGTACATCTCTTTAGAGAGCACCGGTACTATTTGTGAGGAAGAAAGATGGATCACTGCGGATGTGTATTGATTATAGGCAGCTGAATAAAGTAACAATAAATAACAGGTATCCCCTCCCCAGGATTGATGACCTATTCGACCAGTTGCAGGGTGCTAGGTGTTTTTCAAAGATAGAGTTGCGGTCAGGTTATCATCAGGTGCGGGTAAAGGAGACAGACATCCCAAAGACGGCATTCAGGACCCGATACGGGCATTACGAGTTTAGAGTGATGTCTTTTAGGCTGATCAATGCCCCAACAGTGTTTATGGATTTGATGAACCGAGTATTCAAACCATTCCTAGATACATTCGTTATCGTATTCATTGATGATATTCTGGTTTATTCACGCTCAGAAGAGGAGCATGCAGACCATTTGAGGATGGTACTTAGGGTACTTCAGCATCAGAAGTTGTATGATAAATTTTCTAAGTGCGAATTCTGGTTGACTTCAGTAGCATTCTTGGGGCATATTATTGGAGCTGACGGTATTCGGGTAGACACGCAGAAGATTGAGGAAGTAAGGACTTGGCCCAGACCTACGACTCCTACTGAGGTACGTAGTTTTCTGCGGCTTGCAGGGTATTACAGGAGATTCGTAGAGAAGTTCGCCTCGATTTCAGCGCCATTAACAAGGCTAACTCAGAAGGAAGCTAAATTCCAGTGGACGAATGCTTGTGATCAAAGCTTTCAGTTGCTAAAAGGCAAGTTGACGACGGCTCCAGTTCTATCTCTTCTTGAGGGACCAGATGGCTATGTTATCTATTGTGATGCTTCAGGTGTTGGACTAGGTTGTGTATTGATGCAGCATGGCAGGGTTATAGCCTAAGCCTCCAGACAGCTCAGAAAGCACGAGAAAAATTATCCTACTCATGATCTGGAGTTGGCCATGCCTTGAAGATATGGAGGCATTATTTATACGGCGTTCATGTTGATATCTATACGGATCACAAGAGTCTCCAATATATCTTTAAGCAGAAAGAGTTGAATTTACGACAAAGACGGTGGCTAGAGTTATTAAAGGATTATGATGTTGATATTCTATACCATTCGGGGAAAGCAAATGTTGTAGCAGATGCACTTAGCCGTAAATCTATGGGCAGCCTCACGGATGTGCAGCCGGAAAGGAAGGAGATGGTTCGTGAGATTTATCAGCTAGCTAGCCTTGGGGTCCGTCTGGCTAATTCTGGAGGAATTGGAGTTTCTGTTCGAGAAGTTGCTGAGTCTTCTATCATAGAAGAGGTGAAGAGATGTCAGTACGAGGACCCTGTTCTGGCACAGTATGGGGATACAGTCTTTCAAAAGGAGGAGACCCCATTCAAGGTTGCACCTGACGGCGTGCTATGGTATAGGGGCATGTTGTGCGTACCTGATGTTGCCGAGCTACGACGGCAGGTTATGGGAGAGGCACATAGTGCCCGTTACTCTGTTCATCCGGGGTCAACGAATATGTATCATGACCTCAAATGCTTACATTGGTGGGATGGTATGAAAAGGGATATAGCGGAATTTGTTGCTCAGTGCCCGAATTGTCAACAAGTTAAGGTCGAGCATCAGAAGCCTGGTGGATTATTGCAGGAGATGGAGATCCCAACTTGGAAATGGGAAGTGATTAATATGGACTTCATTACAGGCTTACCTCGCATTCAGCGGAAGTATGATTCTATATGGGTTATTGTAGATAGGCTAACAAAATCAGCCCACTTACTTCAAGTCAGGACTACTTATTCAGCTGAAGACTATGTGAGGTTATACATCAGGGAGATAGTAAGACTTCATGGGGTTCCCACAACCATTATTTCGGACAGAGGAGCCAAGTTTACAACTAACTTCTAGAGATCGTTCCAGAAGGGATTGGGGACACAAGTGAGTCTCAGCACATCGTTTCACCCTTAGACTGATGGGCAGGTGGAGCATACTATTCAGACGCTAGAGGACATGTTGCGAGCCTGTATTATTGACTTCAAAGTTAGCTGGGATGATCATTTGCCACTTATTGAGTTTGCCTATAATAATAGCTACCATTCTAGCATTCGGATGGCACCGTACGAGGCTTTATATGGGAGGAAGTGCCGGTCACCTATTGGTTGGTTCGATGTTGGTGAGACGAAGTTGATAGGCCCAGACATGATTCAGCAAGCTGTTAATAAGGTGAAGCTTATTCAGGAGAGATTATTGGCAGCCCAGAGTCGACAAAAGGCATACGCGGATAATCGACGTTGAGGCTTAGAATTTCAGGTTGGTGACTGGGTATTCCTGAAGGTATCACCCATGAAGGGCGTGATGAGATTCGGCAAAAAGGGTAAGCTCAGCCCGAGGTACATTGGGCCTTATCAGATTATTCGTAAGGTAGGAAGGGTTGCCTATGAGTTGGACTTACCATCCGATTTGGAAGGGGTACATCCAGTATTTCACGTATCAATGCTTCGTAAATGCATTGGTGACCCTTCCAGAGTATTTCCTGTAGATGATGTCCAGGTGACGAAGGAGTTGTCTTATGAGGAGAGCCCCATAGCTATACTTGATCGCCAAGTTAGAAGATTACGTACTAAGGATATAGCTTTTGTCAAAGTATTGTGGCGAAAAAACAGAAGAGCTGACTTGGGAACCCAAAGATGAAATGAAGAATAAGTATCCCCATTTGTTCCCGATGCCTGCAGGTAATTCATTTCCTTACTTGACTATATTGATGGGTAATTGAAACTATATGATATATTGTGGTCATGTGAGGCACCGGTTGGTTTGTTGAATGCAGGTTGGTAAGTATAGTTACGGAGAAGACTCTGCCAAAGTTTTTATAGTATGAGACCTAGTATAAACATTCCAGGACTAATGTTTTTAAGGGAGGAAGGATGTTACACCTCGTACCTTTGAAGAAGCATTTATCAAATCTGAAACGTAAGTACGTTAGGTTATGGTTAAGTAAAACCACTTTGGAATATAAGGAGCAAGCATTATTAAGTATATTTAATGAGTGAAGTATGTATATAAGGTATACCGGAAGGTTTTATAAGGAAATGAGTGGAAGAAATGGAGCAGTACGACTTTGGAGAAAGGATGGGTAGTGTTTTGTGTGAAAATTTTAGCCCAACTTGGGGGACGAATATATCTTAGCATATGAAGTGTTTTAAGGTGAAACAAAATCCTAAAATGAGGTTCGTCGAGTGTAGTTTCCAACGCAACAAACCGCTCGTCGATTGGACTTCGGAGTAGAGAATTATGGATGTTACAAGTTCGGCTGACAAAGCAGAAACGCGTGCTACAGTACTGCTACAGTACCGACTTGCTACAGTACTGCTACAGTACTACAGTGACCCCAACCCGAATTTGCACTTTATAAAAGGGGAAAACCCCCATTTTTTTCACAAAAAAAATCAGATTGGGAGCTCAGCACTTATAGGGGTATTTTGGTCATAAAAAGTTGAGAGAATTGAGTGCTTTTAGCTAATCAAGGCTCGGATAGTGCGTAGTTGTGATCACGGTATTAACTTGCGTTGGATTTAGCTTGTTTTCAAGGTGGAATCTTAAAGATATTATCGTTTTGACAAGAAAAAGGCATATAAACAGGGGAGGTGCTGCCGAAATTTTGGCAGATCCTAGAAAGAGTTAATTTAAAGGCTTAGGATAAGCATTTGGTAACGAGCCTAACGATAGTATGAATTTCCTTGATTGTAGATTTGCGAGTTCGAGAAGTAGAAATTGAGCGAATAAATAAGCTTCAAGGTATGTAAAGTTATCCCTTCCTTCTTTTTGGCATGAATTACATAAAGTGAGCGAACGACGTACATACATGACTCCAATGAACTCTAGTTCTCAGTGGTACTTGACAAGACAGTTGTCTTTGATTCTCAAGTGTTGGTTCATTCTAATTATTCTATCAAGGCTCAAACGATGATTCAGTTTGTACATGATTGCTCCTAATACTCTATTTATACATATTGTTATGGCCTCATTTCACCGAGTCCCTCATTGGAGGGCCGGGTACGGTATATACATGATTATTTCACCGAGTTCCTCACTAGAGGGCCGGGTACGGTATATACATGATTATTTCACCGAGTCCCTCACTAGAGGGCTGGGTACGGTATATATATGACTATTTCACCGAGTCCCTCACTAGAGGGCCGGGTACGGTATATACATGATTATTTCACTGAGTCCCTCACTAGAGGGCCGGGTACGGTATATATATGATTATTTCACCGAGCCCCTCACTAGAGGGCCGGGTACGGTATATATGTATATGACTTCATTCACCGAGTCCCATAATGGGCCGGGTACGGTGTACTATATATATGCGTGACACATATCATAAAGCACAGATGCTTTGGTATTCCTTGATTATCATACTTGTCTCCTGTTATCTTTTACTTAGTCATGATCTTCTTTATCGTACTTCATGCTTTACATGCTCAGTACATTTTTCGTACTGACCCCCTTTCTTCAGGGGCTGCGTTTCATGCCCACAGGTACTGACACACAGTTTGGTGATCCTCCAGCTTAGGACATTCGCCCAGCTACTTGGAGTGCTCCATTGTTCCGGAGGTTGAGTTATTTTGGTACAGATCCTTTTGACATAGATTTTGCTATAATCTTAGAGGTCTGTAGACATATGTGGGTTGTATATATATGATCTAGTCAGCTATACAAATGTAGTTCGTTTGGATATTCCCGTGTATAGTGGCAGCCTTCTCGACTTGCATATTTTGTTATGTTGGGTTAAATGTGACTGCTCATGAGGCAAGTTCAATATTATATATGGCTATATGAGTCCATAGTATGCTTTTACAGATTTTCACATTGTCCTTAGTATCAGTCTGATTATATCTAACAGGTTTGTATACGAGTGTCCAATTCGGACACTAGTCAAGACCCATCGGTTTGGGTCGTGACAAGATGCACCTTTCTTTAATCATAACACGATTACTTCTTAAGCACGCGTACTTCGTATATTTCCTTTTCTCTCTATATCCGTACTTATTCCTTTACATTCTTTCCTCCTCAATTTATCTTATTACTTCCCTTTTTATAATCAATCCTTTATTCCTCACACAAGGAATCCTATTCTTAACTTAGTAGCGCTTTGTCCTTTAGAATATATTACCTCTTTACAATCTGTTCTTCGCTTCTAAAACTTATTTTGTTCATTATGATTATCCTCTCTCATCCTTATTATGCTAATCCTTCTCCTAACAATCGTTCTATTTCGTTATTCATCTTCCCGTAGTCTTGGTCTTTTACATCCAGCTAAGGATATCACCCATGCTCTCGGTTACACAAATCACAAACTACTACTACTTTGCCATATCACTTTTCTCTAATTTCATTTTCAAGTTGACTTCCCCCTTTTTGCTTGCTATCATTTCTGTCATTGAGGAACCCCTATGTTGGACTTTCCCCTAACAAGGTCTTATAAGCTTTCTCATCTACTGCCCCATGGCTCACTTGTTGGTTTCACACTCGCATTCACTCTTTATTCATATAGAACATGTCACATCTTTAGTTGTTTCCTCGCTATACTTTGTATTACAGTTCTTGCCACGCTCTCATTATATCTTGATCATAATCAACGCTATAGAGTGACACTTCTTGATTGTCACGACCCGACTAGGGGCCATGACGGGTACCCGGGGCTAACCATCGAGCACCACTCATTCTATTACTCATCATACTCATTATACACTTCTTTAATATTCATGTGCTCATAGGAGAACCATTTTTCATTTGGAAACATAATTACTTTTATGTACATAATCCCTTCGAATATCAAAATAATAATATAGATACAATAGTAACATCGTGAGACCATACTACCCACACATGCGTATCTAAGAGCCTCTACTAGAGTACTAGACATATGGATGAGACAAGACCCCATCGTGCCCAACATACATATATACATAAATACACAAAAGGATAAACTAAATAGCAGCTCCGGAATAATGGAGTGCTCCTGTAGATCTGCTGATAACTTCTACGAGTCTGGATCACCTCCCTGTCTACTTGTGGGCATGAACACAGTGTCCAAAGAAAACGGACGTCAGTACGAACATTGTACTGAGTATGTAAGGCATAAACAATAATGATATATCAATTAAATACGGAGACATTGAGTGAAGAGCGATCTATAACTGACTGTCACTGAAAATTTAAATAATGCATGCTAACTTACTTCATAATCATCATCATATCATGTATGCATATATGTATAAGCTGCCCGACCATATAGGTACGGTGTGATAATCATTAGCCTGCGTCCAGGCCTCCCGCGTCCGGGATACCATCTCATGCCACCCACTAGTGGCGTCTGCCCATGCCATCTAGGCATGGTGTATACGTTGCTCGCTTTAGCGGTGTCTGCCTGGCCATGTAGGCATGGTGTGATAGCTTCATGTACATCTCATAGACATATCATGATCTTATCATAACTTAACATCATCATACATTCATCATTAATCCTACATTAGAACTTGAAGGTAAGCACGGCTATGTCGAGGTGACATAAGGTCGTGAACCCCCGACTACGTTATGGAGTGATCATAATCGTCATGTCTCGCCTTGGAGGGACTAGCATTTTAAGGTGAGTGTACACAAGGAAAGTCATCAATGAAACTATACTTAGGATCATTAGCTTCATGGACATCTTATATTACTCTAGGCTTCTTCATACTTATTTTCATCATCATCATCGTTATCATGCTCATATCGTATCTCCTTTCTTTATCATGTGCATAAGTAGCTTTCTATAGTCATGGACTCATAATTTCCGTTATTTAGGAAGATTGTGGAAAATAAGTAAGATTCATACCTTAGAAGGAAAAGATTAGCCTTACATACCTTTTCGTTTAGCTACTCTATCGCTTGAACGTTCCTCTCCAATATTCACGTTTCTACCTTCAAGAGAGTTTATACTCATGTTAGATAATCGATAACATAAGCGCGTTTGAACTAAGCTAGAGAAAATTGAGCAGCATCTCCTTTATCTATACTACTTTCTCCATATCACATATCAACTTCCAACGTCAATAACATCATTCATAATATCATCATCAATATCTTTTATCAAATACATCATTATCCAATCCCCACAATTTCCTCTCAAGGTCATCCATAATCATGATCACAATACAACTTTACATTCGTTCTCATCTAACGTTTCTATCATGCTGTTAACATCATTCATTACGTAGTTACAATCACAACATATCAACATTCATGATTCATTCCAAACTACTACTCAAAATTTACACTATTCTCACTTTCATGACCCATTTCCTATACCCTTCCAAAATCCAAGTGTTTCAACTTTTCAACACCTTAAATAACATGTAAATATACCATAAACTTACCTTTGATAGTGTGGGAATGAGCTTTAAGTGGAAATACTTCACTTGAGAAAAACCCTAGTTCCACTTCCCATGGAGTTTCTTGACTTGGATGAACTTTGATGTGTTTCTCACACTTAGTTTTGTTGATTTGATGAAGTTGATCATCAATTTCTCATGATTTCTTGTATATGGAGTGTGTGGAAGGTTCTAGAGAATTCTTGAGTTGTGGAGAATGAAAATGAAATGAAAATAATGACCTTGGGGTCCTTTATTTAAAACTTAAAAATCTGTCCCGACATAATTATACGAACACTTAAATGGTCCGTATAAATTTATACGGTCCATATAAGTGACCGTGAAATTGGTTCAGCAACCATCCCTTTCTGTGTCAATTATACTGCACATTATACGGTCCGTATAAGTAACCGTGAAATCACCCCATCAACAATTCATTCTGTGACCATTATACGGCACATTATACGGTCTGTATAAGTGATCGTGTAATCCCATCAGTGAGGGACCTTCCCTGTGATGATTCTGCGGACCATTATACGGACCGTATAATATTATACTGTTACACCATAGAAATTTCATGTCGTTGCATAGTGAATGAACCAACGCGAGCTTAAATATAATAGGAAGTTATTAATATTATAAGACGGATAATTAGTTGTTTTAGAATGCATACAGTAAGATATTGATGTTATATGAATTGATGAAATAAGAATCTATAAGGACAAGTGAAGTATAAGTGAGGTTTAGGAAAGGTTCTGTAAAATTTTGTGTTAAGGATTGTTTGGTAAGGTTTTGAGGATGAGTTATAGGGATGTTTAGATCATTAATGAAGTATTAAACAAGTGATAAGAAGGTTGTATAAGGATTGGAGATCAAACGAAACGACGAGAACAATTTCGGAAAAGCTGTGAGTTCCACGGCCATGATCCACGGACCGTATATTGGTCTGTGGAATACCCAGTAGAGATGATGACTGGCCAGTGGTGAACCACGACCAGTTCCACGAACCGTGAAGTGTTCCACGGACCGTGAAAGTGTTCGTGGAAGTCCCGACGGGCTGAACTAAGTTCAATTATATAATGTTGTTCCCACTTCATTTATTTCATTCCCACACTTTTATATCTCTCTCAAGACCTCTAGAAGGTTCCACACATTTCATCCACAAGAATTCAAAGCAAATTGATGATCAACTTCATCAAACTAGCAAGAATCAAGAGTATGAAGCCCATTAAAGGAAGTGAGTTAGGGTTTTTGGTGCAAGAAGAGTATTGATACTCAAGGATTATTCCTACAATATCTAAGGTAAGTTTTATGATATTTTCATGATGTTTAAGATATTGATAAGTTGAAACACTTGGATTGTTGAAGAATATAGAAAATGGGTCATAAATGTGGGAATAGTGCTATTGTTAAGTAGTAATTTGGAATGAATCATGAATATGGGTATGTTGTGATTGTAAGTAGATTATGAATGACATTTAGAACATGGAACGAGCATTATACGTGAAAGAACGTAATAGTGAATTATGACCATGATTATGAGAAAATTGAAGTGAAATTTTGAAATGTGGATAATGTAGATATATGATGATTGTTATTTATGATATTATGAATGATGTTACGGATGTTTGGGAGTTGATATGGAATATGGAGGAAATCATATAAACAAAGGAAATGCTGCCCAATTTTCTTTAGCTTCAGTAAGCACTTCCTTATAATCGCTTAGCTAATGTTAATGCGAATTCTTTCGAAGGTAAAGACGTCAGCATTAAAGGAGAACCAGCAAGCAATAGAGTAGTTAAACGAAAAAGGTATGTGAGGCTAGTCCTTTCTTTCTATGGCATGAATCCTATAGCATGACTTTTCTTTCCTCTTCATGATTCTCCTACATTCCGGAAAGCTATGAGTTTATGTTCATGAATAGCTATATGAGATAAGAGATACGTTATGAGCGTAATGATAATGATGATGAGCTTGAGTCTAAAGATTCTAGAGTTTATGATATGATGTTTCTATAAATTTATTGATGTTGTTTGTTGTATACACTCACCTTATATGCTAATTCCTTCAAGGTGAGGTCGAATGTCAGTGAATGCTCTATAATGAAATCGGGGGTTCACGACCTTACGTCACCCCGACAGAGTATAGTTGTCCTTGAGTGTTTATGCATGTATTATGATGATCATACTATGATGAGCATACTATGATGAGCATATTATGATGATGATATAACAGCGTGCCTATATGGCCGGGCAGTCACCGCTAAGGCGGGCGGCGTATACACCATGGCCAGATGGCATGGGTAGACACCACTAGTGGGTGGCATGAGATTATACCCCGGACGCGGGAGGCCTGGACGCAGGTTTATTATTATCACACCATACCTATATGGACGGGCAACTTATATATTATCACACCGTACCTATTTGGACGGGCAGCTTATACATTTATACATACATGATATGATGATGGATATGAAGTAAGTCAGCATGTGCTATTTCTTTTATAAGTGACAGTCATATACAGTTGCTTCCTTATTGATGCTTCCTTTATCTCATTGACATACTATTATTGTTTATGCCTCTCATACTCAGTACAATGTTCGTACTGACGTCCGTTTTCTTTGGTCGCTGTGTTCATGCCCACAGGTAGACAGGGAGGTGAGCTTAATGCAGACTCGTAAGAGCTATTAGCTGATTGAAGATCACTCTATTTTCCGGAGGTGCCATTGATTATTCTTTTGGTATATATGTATATATATGTTTTGGGCACGACGGGGTCCTGTCCCGTCCTTATGTTTAGCACTCCATTAGAGGCTCGTAGATGCGCAGTGTGGGTTATATGGTCTCACAAGGTCACTACTATATATATGTATATATGTGTATATTATCATTTTGATAGCTGAGAGGCTTATGTATATAAAAGTATTTATGTTCTCAAATGGAAAATGATTTTCTTATGATTTGATTATAACTTTGATAAAGGAGCATTAAATGAGTATGATGAGTAATAGAACGAGCGGTGCTCGGTGGTTAGCCCCGGCTACCCGTCGCGGCCCCTAGTCGGGTCGTGACATATACGGACCGTATAATTGCTCGTATAATCTGTTCCTTCTCCGATTTTGTTCTCGTCACTTCGTTTGATCTCAAATCCTTATGGAACCTTCTCGATGCTTGCTTAACACCTCGTTAACAATCTAAGGGATATTATAACTCTTCTCCAAAATATTATTAAGCCATCATTAATTCGATACTCATAAATTCTGCCCGGTACACAACATATATCTTGTTTTCCTTAACAACTTCCGTCTCCTACTTCCCGTGTCTTTGAAATCTCATTTAGAATCATTAAATGTCATTTCTTGCTTATTAAAACATCATATACATCGTGCCCTTCGTTAGGCTACTCACTGTACGTTAACGAAAAATTTCTGGGGTGTAACATTCTCCCCCCCTTTTGGAACATTCGTCCCCGAATGTTATGCACTCGGGAATCCTACTAAAATTTCGCCAGAGTTTCCCCTGTAATATGGTACGACCATCCTGTCACAACAGCCCACAATAACATTGCCTCACAGGGCCACAACAGAATAACAATATAAGTTGGCCATACGCGACCCATATGTATTAAAGGAAAATATACATACCTCATAATCTTAATGTATCATCGTGAATTTCTTCTGGGGGATGAAATAAATGCGGGTATTTGGATTTTATACTCTCTTCTGCTTCCCAAGTCATTTCTTCTCTGTGGTTATTTCGCCATAAGACTTTAACTGGGGCCACTTCCTTATGGGCACTTCTTCATATGCTAGTTTCTCTGTCACTTGAACATCATATATTGGGACAATTCTTGTAGGATCTCCAACACACTTGCGGAGCATTGAGACATGAAAAACTGGATGGACTGATTCAAGTCCTAGAGGCAAGTCCAATTTATAAGCTACTTGACCCACCTTGCGGATAATCTTATAGGGTCCAATGTATTGAGGACTTAATTTTACTTTATTGCCAAATCTCATCATACCTTTCATTGATGACACCTTTAAGAATACCTAATCATCAACTTGAAATTCTAAGTCTCGCCGGCAGTTGCCCGCATAAGATTTTTGGCGACTTTGGGCTGTCAATAATCGGTCTCGGATCACCTTGACTTTTTCTACCGCTTGCTGAATCAACTCAGGGCCTATTAGCTGTACTTATCCTATTTCAAACCATCCAATTGGGGACCTACACTTCCTTCCATACAAATCTTTATACGGAGCCATTTGGATACTGGAATGGTAGCTATTGTTGTATGCAAACTCAATTAGAGATAAGTGGTCATCCCAACTATCACCGAAATCTAGTACACATGCTCGTAGCATATCTTCTAAGGTCTGAATGGTACGTTCGGCTTGCCCATCAGTTTGCGGATGAAATGTCGTGCTAAGCTTTACTTGAGTACCTAGACCTTCTTGGAAAGATTTCTAGAACTTGGCTGTAAATTGCGCTCCTCTATCAATGATAATGTATATCGGAATACCATGGAGTCGCACAATCTCCTTGATATACACCCTTGCATAATCTTCTGCTGAGTATGTGGTTCTGACAGGAAGAAAATGAGCTGCTTTTGTGAGTCTGTCCATGATCACCCATATGGAATCATACTTGCCTCGGGAACGAGGTAAACCCACAATAAAATTCATGTTGATCACTTCCCATTTCAAAGTAGGGATTTTCATTGCTTGCAATAATCCTCCTGGATTTTGATGTTCAATTTTCACTTGCTGGCAATTTGGACATTGAGCTACAAATTCGGCTACGTCTCTCTTCATGCCATCCCACCAATATATCAACTTGAGATCATGATACATCTTTGTTGCACCTAGGTGAACAGAATACCGACAATAATAGGCTTCTTCTAGAATTCAACGGCGCAATTCTGCAATATTCGGAACACATAGCCTGCCTCGGTATCTAAGAATTCCATCCATAGAAGTTTCAAATGGAGACTTCTCTTTTCCATGAAGTGTGTCTCTATAATGGCTCAACTGAGGATCTTCATATTCATTCTCTTTTACTTCCATATCTAGGGACGAAACTGTGGGATCATTAATACCAATCCCTGCACTACCTGAATCAATTACACGTACTCCAAGATTAGCTAATTGGTGGAGATCATGAACTAATTCTTTCTTTTTCGGAGGAAATTCACATAGGCTGCCCATTGATCGGCGGCTAAGCGCACCAGCTACTACATTTTCCCTTCCGGGGTGGTATAAAATGCTCACATCATAATCTTTCAATAATTCTAACCACCGCCTCTGCCGTAGATTCAACTCCTTCTGTTTGAAAATGTACTGAAGACTCTTGTGATCTGTATAGATATCAACATGCACGTCATACAAGTAATGTCTCCACATCTTTAATGCATGAATAACTGCAGCCAATTCGAGATCATGACTTGGGTAGTTCTTTTTATGTTTCCGCAGCTGTCTCGAAGCATAAGCGATGACTCTACCGTGCTGCATTAACACACATCATAACCCAACACCGGAAGCATCACAATATACAACGTAACCATCCGGCCTTTCTGGGAGTGTTAAGACTGGGGCTGAGGTTAATCTATCTTTCAACTCTTGGAAACTGCATTCACAAGCATCATTCCATTAAAATTTAACTGACTTTTGGGTTAGCTTTGTCAATGGGGCTAAAATAGAGGAAAATCCCTCTACGAACCTTCTATAGTACCCTGCCAATCCTAGAAAAATACGGACTTCTGTAGGCGTCGTAGGCCTTGGCCAAGTCTTCACAGCTTCAATTTTCTGAGTATCAACTCGAATGCCATCATCTCAAATAACATGACCCAGGAATGTCACAGAATTTAGCCAAAACTCGCACTTTGAAAATTTTACATATAATTCTCGGGTTCGAAGAATCCCTAGAACAATACGTAAATGGTTTGCATGTTCTGATTCTGTGCGAGAGTATATCAGAATATCGTCAATGAATACTATTATGAATAAATCCAAGAGAGGCCTGAATACGTTATTCATCAAATTCATGAACACTGCCGGAGCATTAGTTAGCCCAAATGACATCACTCGGAATTCATATTGGCCATATGTCGTTCTGAAAGCTGTTTTGGGAATGTCTTCTTCTTTAACTCTCACTTTGTGATATCCGGACCTCAAGTCTATTTTGGAAAACCACTTGGCACCCTGTAGTTGATCAAACAAATCATCAATCCTTGGGAGAGGATATTTGTTCTTTATCGTCACCTTGTTCAACTGCCTATAATCGATGCACATTCGTAGGGAACCATCTTTCTTTCTCACGAATAGGACTGGTGCTCCCCACGGTGATGAACTGGGTATAATAAACCCTTTCTCAAGCAAAGCTTTCAACTGTGCCTTTAATTCTTTCAATTCTGCCGGAGCCATTCGGTAAGGAGGAATACAAATAGGCTCGGTGTCCGGCAACACACCTATAGCGAAATCAATCTCTCTTTCCGGGGGAAGGCCTGGAAGTTCATCTGGACATATATCCTGAAATTCATTCACTACCGGAACAGATTGGAAGGTTGGTGACTTTGCTTCGGTGTCATGTACTCGGACTAAATGATAAATATAGCCCTTAGCTATCATCTTCCTTGCCTTAAGGTAGGAAATAAACCTACCTTTTGGAGAGGCTGTATTACCCATCCATTCAAACACGGGCTCTCACGAAAATTGAAATTGAACTACTTTCATTCAGCAATTAACATTAGCATAACATGAGGCCAACCAATCCATACCCATAATCACATCAAAATCTAACATCTCTAACTCAACTAAATCAGCTTTAGTCTGGCGGTCGCATATCACAATTACACAATTTTTATACACTTGCCTAGCTATCACGGGATCACCAACCGGAGTAAATACCTCAAAAGGTTTAATTGGCTCAAGTTTCATCCCAGTACGACCAGCAACATACGGTGTAATATAAGATAGGGTAGAACCCGGATATATCAATGCATACACATCATGGGAAAATACTGATAATGTACCTGTAACCACATCTGGGGAGAACTCAAGGTCCTATCGTCCAGCTAAAGCATACATACGGGGCTGAGTGGCACCTGAAATAGATGCTCCCCCTCTGCCTCTACCTCGACCTGCTGGAATCTGGGGAGTCTGCCCTACCGGGCGCACTGAAGAGGAACCAGCTTCTGATCCTGTGGGCTGAACCCCAACTCTACCAGTCATCAATGGGTAATCTCGCATCATGTGCCCAAACTAGCCACAGGCATAGCAAGCATCTGAACCTTTGCGACACTGTCCGAAATATAGTCTACCGCACTGGCTACATCGTGGTACTGGGGGTCTCCTTTGACTATAATCTCCCTTAAACTGAGAATTTGAGGCTTTCGAACTCTGATCCTGTCCTGAACGAAAGGAGCGATCAAATCTCCTACCTTCAAACCGTGGAGGCGCACTAGTCACCGATTGGCCCGAATGTCTAGAATATGCCTGCATTGGTCCCCCACTATAATCACTTCCGGCCCCCATAGATCTGGCCCTCTTGCTTTGCTTTCTATCAATGTCACGATCACCCCTTTGCGGATGTTGGTGTCCTTCTAAATTCTGGGCATGATCTTGAATGCGAGAAATATCCATCCCATCTTATAACGAAGCCGTCAAGCGGTCCTTGAACAAATGTGGCCCTAAGCCACTTACAAATCGGTGCACTCTATCTCCCATATCGGCCACCATAGTCGGGGCATATCTAGCCAATGAATTGAACTGAAGGCTATACTCCCGGGCGCTCATATTTCTTTGTTTTAAATTTAAAAATCTATCCGCTCTAGCTCGGCGGACCTCGGGTGGCAAATAGTGGCGGATGAAGGCATCCACAAATTCTTGCCAAATGGGATGAGGTGCATTCCCTCTTCTTGATGATAACCAATTATTGTACCATAATACCGCCACATCTCGGAGTCTATAAGATACCAACTCCACGGATTCCGTTTCGGAGGCATTAATGATCTTCAATGTTCTCAACAATTCATCAATAAAACTTTGCGGGTCTTCATTCGGCTTTGACCCGAAAATTTTTAGAGGATTCAAACTCATAAAATCGCGGGCCCTGGTACTAGCTGCTCGATCACTTGGACCTGCATTCTGCCGTTGTACCTGGGCGGCAACTAAATGTGTCAATAGATGGATAGCCTCGGTCACTTGTTGACCCGAAGCAATCGGTGGAGGAACAAGAGGCGTAGGAGCTGGAGCCGAAGCCCCCTCTTATTCTTCTAAATTAGGCGGAGTGGAGGAAGTATTGGATGGGGCCTCATTATGTGATTCGCCTTCTTCTACATTCATTGGCGGCTCTCTTTCCACCCGCCTTTTCATCATAGTCTTGCCCTTCTGGGCAGCTGTAGCTTTTCCCTTTGGTAGCATTTCTGAAATCATAGCACACTATTAAGGAGGAGATAATCTTATAACACAACTCTATCGCACGATCTCTTAAGATGAAAGATGGTCATTTTTCCTAAATGCCCTGTAGCCTCTTGTTTATTAGTGTGGCGCACAACACACCATAAACAAGACACTACTAGACACG
This sequence comes from Lycium barbarum, assembly GCF_019175385.1. Lineage (NCBI taxonomy): Eukaryota > Viridiplantae > Streptophyta > Magnoliopsida > Solanales > Solanaceae > Lycium > Lycium barbarum. Next base: position 73,790,896 of record NC_083340.1, on the reverse strand, counting down.
ACTCGTAGACACTTTCTAGGACTGAATGCTCTGATACCACTTTTGTCACGACCCGACTAGGCGCCATGACGGGTACCGAGGGCTAACCACCGAGCACCACTCATTCTATGACTCATCATACTAATTATACACTTCTTTAAGATTCATGTGCTCATAATCATAGGAGAACCATTTTTCATTTGGAAACATAATTACTTTTATGTACATAAGCCCTTCGGCTATCAAAATAATAATGTAGATACAATAGTAACATCGTGAGATCAGACTACCCACACATGCGTATCTACGAGCCTCTACTAGAGTACTAGACATATAGACGGGACAGGATGCCGTCATGCCCAAAACATATATGTACACAAAATAGTGAATCAATGGCACCTCTGGAATAATGGAGTGCTCTCAAAAGTCTGCTTATCGGCCTCTACAAATATGTGTCGCCTCCCTATCTACCTGTGGGCATGAACACAACGTCCAAAGAAAATGGAAGTCAGTACGAACATTGTACTGAGTATGTAAGGCATAAACAATGATGATATATCAATGAAATACGGAGACATCGAGTGAAGAGCAATCTATAACTGATTGTCACTTATAAGTAAGTAAGATTCATGCCTTAGAAGGAAAGGATTAGCCTTACATACCTTTTCGTTTAGCTACTCTATCGCTTGAACGTTCCTCCCCAATATTCACGTTTCTACCTTCAAGAGAGTTTATACTCATGTTAGATAATCGATAACATAAGCGTGTTTGAACTAAGCTAGAGAAAATTGAGCAGCATCTCCTTTATCTATACTAATTTCTCCATATCACATATCAACTCCCAACGTCAATAACAACATTCATAATATCATCATCAATATCTTTTATCAAATTCATCATTATCCAATCCCCATAATTTCCTCTCAAGGTCATCCATAATCATGATCACAATACAACTTTACATTCGTTCTCATCTAACATTTCTATCATGCTCTTAACATCATTCATAACGTATTTACAATCACAACATATCGACATTCATGATTCATTCCAAACTACTACTCAAAATTTACATTATTCTCACTTTCATGACCCATTTCCTATACCCTTCCACAATCCAAGTGTTTCAACTTTTCAACACCTTAAATAACATGTAAATACCATAAAACTTACCTTTTATAGTGTGAGAATGAGCTTTAAGTGGAAATACTTCACTTGAGCAAAACCCTAGTTCCACTTCCCATGGAATTTCTTGACTTGGATGAACTTTGATGTGTTTCTCACACTTAGTTTTGTTGATTTGATGAAGTTGATCATCAATTTCTCATGAGTTCTTGTATATGGAGTGTGTGGAAGGTTCAAGAGAATTCTTGAGTTGTGGAGAATGAAAATGATGTCAAAATAATGAACTTGGGGTCCTTTATTTAAAACATAAAAATCTGTCCTGACATAATTATACGGACACTTATGCGGTCTGTATAAGTGACTGTGAAATTGGTTCAGCAACCATCCCTTTCTGTGTCAATTATACGGCACATTAATCCGGTCCGTATAAGTGACCGTGAAATCACCCCATTAACAACTCATTCTGTGACCATTATACGGCACATTATACGGTCCGTATAATTTTATACGGTCCGTATAAGTGACCGTATAATCCCATCAGTGAGGGACCTTCACTGTGATGATTCTGCGGACCATTATATGGACCGATAACATTATACGGACCGTATAATTGGTCGTATAATCTGTTCGTTCTCCGATTTTGTTCTCGTCACTTCGTTTGATCTCAAATCCTTGTGGAACCTTCTTGATACTTGTTTAATACCTCATTAACAATCTAAGGGGTATTATAACTCCTCTCCAAAACATTATTAAGCCGTCATTAATTCGATACTCATAAATTCTGCCCAGTACACAACATATATCTTGTTTTCCTTAACAACTTTCGTCTCCTACCTCCCATGTCTTTGAAATCTCATTCAGAATCATTAAATGTCATTTCTTGTTTATTAAAATATCGTATATGCTGTGCCCTTCGTTAGTCTACTCACTGTACGTTAACGAAAAATTTTCGGGGTGTAACATTTATCTCTTTCACAAGCCCGCTTATGAAATAGAATAAACCTCGTGAAGTAAGCATACTCAACCTGTTACTTTTTCCATTCAGCCTTATTATACTTACCACATACGTTATCTCACCAACGTATTCGCATTCATTATCACCCTTTATATTCGTACCTCTGTCTCCGGATGCTGTTACTTTATTTTGCTAATAAACTTATCGCATCTTACTCATGCTTATCCATCCAATCAATACTCCACTATCTCACTCTGTTAGAGTTACCATTCCTTTTCTATGTCGTGTTTTAGCACTACCAGTCTCGCTAATTTACTCTAGCATTTCTCTTTACCATATGATTATTCATCTCATAATTACCGTTACTATCAATTAAACAACATTTAGCTCGTCTCTTGTAATTGTCAATGATACTCCTAACTAAATCTCGTACTTCCATTACTTTTTGCACAACATCTTTTCCCATTAGGACATATTACAAGCTTATATTTTTATCTCCTTTAGATTCTAGGAAAATTCCGGCGGCGTTTCTTCTATATTTCTTGCTATCCCAAAACCTGCACGCAGCAAATACCAACAATGCCTCACAGGGCCAATATATATGTACGACATATCTCAGCCACACACGGCTCCCACTTTCAAGTAAAAGCACAAAAATGTCGAAACTTACCTCATATATCACACTTCGAGATCTACCTGCTCCTTTAGCGATCTGCCCCGTTATCCCTTCCTATTTACTTTCCCTTTCATCCTTCAGCTTTACATTTCAATTATACCTCAATATTCTTACCTTACTGGACACACAGCTTTCGTGTCGTCGCTTACCTTTGTTCTAATTCATTCGATTTACTTAGTTCACAACTTATAACTGAACTTATCATCAAGAGACATATTTAATCAATTCCTCTATCATATGAACACTGACTTACCTCTATGACAACCAATCCATTAACATATGAATGCGTACCCTGATAACGTAGTCTCAGTGAAGTGACTTACCTCTATAACTTCAACATCATCAATCACTTTCTTCGGTCAATAGCGTTATTCTGCTGCAATCAGGGGTTAGTATAAGAAATCTCATTTCCTATGGCTTAGCTCTATCGCACGATCTTAGAGATGAAAGAAGAGTAACCATCCTAAATGCCCTGTAGCCTCCTGTTTATAGATGTGGCGCGCAACACACCATAAACACGACTCTACTAGACACGGCTCGTAGACACTTCCTAGGACTAAACTGCTCTGATGCCACTTTTGTCACGACCCGACTAGGGGCCATGACGGGTACCCGGGGCTAACCACTGAGCACCGCTCATTCTATTACTTATCAAGTGTTCATTCATTAATCTTAAGCGCATAATCATAGGAAAACCATTTTTCATTTGGAAACATAATTACCTTTACATACATAAGCCCTTCGGCTATCAAAAGAATATACATACAATAGTAACATCATGAGAACATGATACCCACACATACGTATCTACGAGCCTCTACTAGAGTACTAGAAATATGGACGGGACAGGATCCCGTCGTGCCCAAAACATATATGTACACAATATAGTGAATCAATGGCACCTTCAGAATAATGGAGTGCTCTCAAAAGTCTGCTTATCAGCCTTTATAAATCTGGGTCGCCTCCCTGTCTACCTGTGGGCATGAACACAGTGTCCAAAGAAAAGGACGTCAGTACGAACATTGTACTGAGTATGTAAGGCATGAGTTAAATGAATATAACAGAGAAATCATAAGACACAAGATGGAGATATAACCTGCTTGACTTTTAAGAGTGGATGCATTTCATACATATATCGTATATAATCATAATACATGTATCATCATAGCGCATACATCATCGTATCATATATATCATCATAGCGCATACATCATCGTAACATATATATCATCATTGTTAACCCGCGTCCTGGTAACCATCATATGCCGCCCACTAGTGGTGATCATGTCTGGCCTTCTAGGCGCGGTGGAATCGTAAGCAGCCCCCCTTAGCGGTGACATGTTCGGCCATTTAGGCACGGTGAAATAACAAGCAGCCCGCAGTAGCGGTGACATGTCCGGCCATTTAAGTATGGTGGAATCACAAGCAGCTCGCCTTTGCGGTGACATATCCGGCCATTTAGGCACGGTGGAATCGTATCATCATATATTCAACATAACTTATCATAACTGCACATCTCATAGGCATATCATAATCTTATCATAGAGCATGCATTTGAATTTTAAAGACAATCTATGAAAATCATATCATATTCGTAGCATGAAATTCGTAAAAATATCGCATGATAGACTTTATAATCTCTAAACTTAGGATCATCATTACGATCATCGTATCTATGGCATGTCTCTTACCCTTATCTCATATGGAACCCCCTATGAACATAGGCTCTTTACTTTTTGAAACATTGGTCATAGGACATACATTAGAGCTTATAGAAAATCTATAACAATGTCGGGGTGACATAAGGTCAAGAACCCCCGATTACATTATGGAGTGATCATATTCATTATATCTCACCTTGAAGGAACTAACATTTTAAGGTGAGTGTACACCATGAACAACATCAAGGGATCGTAAGTAGGATCTTTAACTTCATAGACATCATATCTTTCTTTAAAATCTCTAGGCTTAAACTTACCATCATTATTTTTCGTATTCATGACATATTTCTCATCTTTATCTCATAAGAAGCTCTTTATCAATATTGTTTCATAGTTCCCGGAATGTAAGAAAGTCATGGAGAGGTAGGGAAATAATATCATAGGAATCACATGAAGATCATTAGCTTCGTAGGAATATCGTATCATGAGCTTTAGGACTTCTAGACTTAGATTCGTCATCGGTATTGTCATGCTCTTAACGTATCTCTTTTCTTTATCTCGTATGAAGCTCTTTGTACTCGTAGATTCATAATTCCCGATATGTAGAAAAATCATGGAAAGATAGGAGGATTCATACCATAAGAGTCATGCCTTAGAAAGAAAGGACTAGCCTTACATACCTCTTTCGTGTAGCTACTCTATCGTTTGATCGTTCTTCTTCATTGCTCACGTCTTTACCTTTAAGAGAATTCACATTCATATTAGCTAATCGATTATATGAACGTGCTTACTAAAGCTAGAGAAAATTGGGCAGCGTCTCCTTTATTTATACTACTTTCTCCATATCATATATCAACTCCCAAACTTCAATAACAACATTCATAATATCATCATCAATAACTTTTATCAAATTCATCATTATCCAATCCCCACAATTTCCTCTCAAGGTCATCCATAATCATGATAATAGTACAACATTACATTCAATTTCATCTAATGTTTCTATCATGCTCTTGACATCAATCATAATATAATTACAATCACAACATATCAATATTCATGATTCATTCCAATCTATTACTCAAAATTTACACTATTCCCACTTTCATGACCCATTTCCTATACCCTTCCACAATCCAAGTGTTTCAACTTTTCAACACCTTAAATAACATGTAAATACCATAAAACTTACCTTTGATAGTGTAGAAATAAGCCTTGAGTTGAAATACTTCTCTTGCACCAAAACCCTAGTTCACTTCCATTGATATTCCTTAGCTTGGATGCACTTTAATGTGTTTCTCAAACTTAGTTTTGTTGATTTGATGAAGTTGATCATCAATTTCTCATGAGTTCTTGTATATGGAGTGTGTGGAAGGTTCTAGTGAATTATTGAGTTGTGGAGAAGAAAAATGAAATGAAATAAATGTGTTGAGGTCCTTATATCAACTTTTAAAAATCTGTCCCGACGAAATTATACGGACACTTATATGGTCCGTATAAATTTATACGGTTTGTATAAGTGACCGTAAAAATCGTCCCAACATCAACTCATTATGTGACAATTATACGGCACATTATACGATCCGTATAATTTTATACTGTCCGTATAAGTGACCGTATAATTCCATCAGTGAGGGACCTTCATTGTGACGATGCTGCGGTTCATTATGCGCACCGTATAATCGGCCGTGGAACCCATCTTTTCTCTGATCTTGTTCTCATCACTTCGTTTGATCTCCAATCCTTATGGAACCTTCTTGATACTTGTGTAACACCTCATTAACGATCTAAGGGACGTTATAATTCTTCTCCAAGGCACTATTAAATCATCATTAACTTGTTACACGTAAATCCTTTCCGATACCTATCATATGCCTTGCCTTTTCCTTAACAACTTTCATCTCTTACCTCAAATGTCTTTGAAATCTTTTTTAAAATCGTCAACGTCATTTCTTACTTACTAAAACACCATATACATCGTGCCCTTCGTTAGTCTATTCACTGTCCGTTTATAGAAAATTTTTCGAGGTGTAACATGAAACTTGAGCCGATCAAACCCTTTGAGGTGTCTACACCGGTAAGGGAACCAGTGGTAGCTAAGCGGGTATATAGGGATTGTGTGGTTGTAGTTTGCAACCACCATACTATGGCCAATTTACATGAGTTGGAAATGGTAGATTTTGACGTTATTATGGGTATGGATTGGATGGCCTCCTGCTACGCCAATGTTGATTGTAGAACAAAGATGGGCCAATTTCAGTTTCCGGGGGAACCAGTCTTGGAATGGAAAGGTAATACAGTGTCCCTGAGAGGTAGGTTTATTTCCTATCTCAAAGCGAGGAAGATAATTGCTAAGGGCTATATTTATCATTTAGTCCGGGTTCAAGATACAGAAGCAAAACCGCCAACTCTTCAATCTGTCCCAGTAGTGAATGAGTTTCCAGACGTGTTTCCAGACGAGCTTCCAGGCGTTCCTCCGGAACGGGATATTGAGTTTACCATTGATGGATTTCCAGATACTAAACCTATATCTATCCCTCCCTATCGAATGGCCCCTGCCGAATTAAAGGATTTAAAGGCGCAACTGAAAGATCTGTTTGAAAAAGGCTTTATTAGGCCTAGTTCATCACCATGGCGACCGCCGGTGCTGTTCGTGAGAAAGAAAGATAGGTCCTTGAAGGTGTATTGATTATAGGAAATTGAACAAGGTGACGATAAAGAATAAATACCCATTTCCAAAGATTGATGATTTGTTCGATCAGTTGCAGGGTGCCAAGTGGTTTTCAAAAATAAACCTCAGATCGGGATACCACCAACTAAGGGTTAAAGAAGAGGACTTCCCAAAGACAGCCTTCAGAACCAGATATGGCCATTATGAGTTTCGGTAATGTCATTTGGACTGACTAACGCCCCAGCGACATTCATGAATTTGATGAATAATGTATTCAGGACTTTTCTAGACTTGTTCGTGATTGTGTTCATCAATGATATTTTGGTATATTCTCGAACGGAGGCAGAGCATGCAGAACACCTAGGTATTGTTCTTGGAATTCTTCGGGATCGGGAGTTATATGCCAAATTTTCAAAATGTGAATTTGGCTAAATTCTGTAACTTTTCTGGGGCATATTATTTCAGCCGACGGTATTCGAGTAGATACCCAAAAGATTGAAGCTGCGAAGAATTGGCCGAGACCTACAACGCCCACAGAGGTCCATAGTTTTCTGGGGTTGGTCGGTTACTATAGAAGATTTGTAGAAGGATTTTCTTCTATTTTGACACCACTGACGAAGCTGACTTAGAAATCGGTAAAATTCCAATGGACCGACGCTTGTGAGCGCAGTTTTCAGAAGTTGAAGGATAGGTTGACTTCAGCTCTAGTCCTGAAACTTCCAGAATGATCGGAGGGCTATGTTATCTATTGTGATGCTTTAGGTGTTGGGCTAGGTTGTGTGTTGATGCAACATGGCAAAGTTATTGCCTATGCTTCAAGGCAATTACGAAAACACGAAAAACAACTATCCAACTCATGACCTTGAGTTGGCTGTGGTTATTCATGCACTAAAAATGTGGAGACACTATTTATATGGCGTTCATGTGGATATTTATACGGATCATAAGAGTCTCCAATATATTTTCAAATAGAAGGAATTGAATTTGCGACAAAGGCGGTGGTTGGAGCTATTAAAAGACTATGATATGAGTATCTTATATCATCCTGGAAAGGCGAACGTAGTAGCTAATGCTCTCTATGGAAGGAAATGTAGATCACCAATTGGATGGTTCGAAATAGGAGAGACAAAGTTCGTGGGCCTAGACTTGATCCATCAAGCGGTAGAGAAGATTAAGCTTATTCAGGATCGGTTATTAACAGTCCAAAGTTTTCAAAAGTCCTATGCGGACAATCGTCGACGAGACTTGGAATTCAAAGTTAATGATTGGGTATTCTTGAAAGTGTTGTCGATGAAAGGTGTAATGAGATTTGGCAAGAAGGGCAAGCTTAGTCCCCGGTATATCGGGCCTTATAAGATTGTGCGCAAAGTAGGCCAAGTGACTTATAAGCTAGCTGTACCTTTGGACTTGGAATCAGTCCACCCAGTGTTTCATGTGTCAATGCTTCGGAAGTGCTTAGGAGATCCTTCCAGAATTGTGCCTGTAGATGATGTCCAAGTTACTGAGAAGTTATCCTATGAAGAAGTACTCACTGCCATTCTAGATAGTCAAGTTCGAAGACTTAGAACCAAAGACGTAGCTTCAGTTAAGGTCCTATGGAAAAACAATAATAGGGAAGAAATGACTTGGGAAGTTGAGGAAGATATGAAGTTCAGGTATCCGCATCTATTTCCACCCCAGAAGAGCCCTAGATAGAGACACCAGCACCCTTAGGTATGTGAGGCTTCTTTGAATGATTTCTTGGTCGTGTGTGGCCAATATGGGTATTGATTTTGTAGCCTTATGAGGCATTACATATTTTGGGTTGTTGTGACAGGATGGTGGTGGTACAATTACAGGGGAAACTCTGGCAAAATTTTTGTAGGAGTTCCTAAGAGCTTAACATTCGAGGACGAATATTCCTAAGGGGGGAGGAATGCTACACCTCGTAGTTTTGTACATTGAGAATCGCTAGGTGGTAGTTCTTCAATTATAGACACTGGAGTTATTGTCAAGGAGATATGAGGTCATGTGCGCTTATCTTATGATTAAAAAGGGTTTGAGCTCATATAATAGGTCATGGAAGGATTGAAGAACAAGTGAAGTAAGGAGATTAAGTTTTTGGAACTATGGAGAAAAGTTGGGTGAGATTTCGTACGATAATTTTGGCCTAACTTAGGGAAAGAATATCATTTAGTATATTAGGAGTTTTGAGGTAAAGTAAAATCCTAAATTGAAGTTCGGAAGTCTAGTTTCTAACGTAACAAACCGCGCATCGATCTGATATCGGATCAAACGTTATGAGCATTTTAAGACAGACTGCCAGAGCAGGGATTAAATCTGCGCGAATGTGCTTAGAGGTGGCGCAAACGCGCAGAGGACCAAGAGTCAACTCAGCGCGAACGCGCTGAGTAAATTTTAAGTCGGTGCAGACAGACTCTAGAACATTATAAAAGGGGGCTTACGCCCTTACTTTTTCATCCACAACACCCCAAAACTCTCTCAAATATTCTGGAAATTTCCTCCAAAGTTCCAATCATCAAATTTCAACGCGAATTAAGTATAATCTCCGGATTCAGGTTCAGACAACATATAGTTGCGATTATAATATCGTATTGTGGTGAATCTTGGCTAGAATTCAAGGTGAATATCGAAGATATTGTGGTTCTAGTGGAAGTAAGGTATGAATTTCTCCTTATTACTATTAATTTTATATTTAATTATGGAGATAGAGCTATTAAGTGATCGTATAACAAATTTGTTGGTGGAGAAATTGGTTAAATATCGTGTGGGATGTTTTGTGGAATATTTTGGTATTGATGATGATATTATTGGCATTGGTATCGTTGTTGTTGTGTTTATTGTTGCTATTGTGATTTCGGGCTAGGGATATAAATAGGGAGATGCTGTCCGAATTTTGGCAGATTCTAAAGGAGTTTAATTTAAAGACAAGAGATAGGAATATGACGATAAGTCTAACAGTAGTATGATTTCTCTTGAATGTAGATTTACGAGTTCGGGAGAATAAGCGTTAAGTAGTAGGAGATCAATCAGGTATGTTAAAGCTAGTCCCTTTCTTTCCAAAGGCATGATTCCTTTCTTATGAACCTGTACACATTTTCCATAATGCCCTTGTTCCCACAAGCTAGAGATTCATGATTCTAAAGGTTTCTTATGACGCTAAAGATGAGTATGATTTCATGATGATGATGATGATGATTTTATTTCTAGAAATTCCAAAGTTTATGGTTTTGAGGCTATTATGATTTTGTTGAGCATATTTCATGATCTTCTTGATTTCATTCATTGTTGTTGATCTCACCTTATGATAATTGTTCCTTCAAGGTGAGATATAGCGATGATGATTGTTCCATAAGCTAATCGGAGGTTACAGGCCTTACGTCACTCCGATAGAGTTGTAGTTTTTGATTGAGCTCTCATGCATGCTTATATTTATGTAAGATTACACCGTGCCTAGTTGGTCGGGTAGATACAACTTCGGTGGGCGGCTTATGGATATGATAATAACACCGTGCCTATATGGCAGGGCAGTCACCACTAGTGGGCGGCGTGAGATGGTTACCCTGGATGCGGGAAGCCCTGACACGTGCTAATGATTATGTTATATATGTATGAGAAATGTTTTCTTTAAAAAGGCTAAGCATGCATGATATCCGCCTTACGAGGCAATCAGATGTGCATGTTAACTTTATCTCATGTTATGTTGTATATTTCTTCGTATATTATTTTCATGCCTTACAAACTCAACACATTATTCGTACTGACATCCTTTTTTGTGGATGCTGCGTTCATGCCCGCAGGTAGACAGATAGATTGACCTGATCCTTAAGAGGTTTATCAGCGGAGTTTCAGAAATGCTCCAATTGTCTCGGAGCTGCGGCTTATTGGTACTACTCTTTTGTATATATAGACTTGGGTATAGTCCTGCCCCGTCTTTATAGATTCCTGTATTCTATATATAGAGGCTCACAGACCGATGCATGTATCTAGATATTTCGTAGCCTTGTCAGTACATATTTATGTATAACATTTAGACAGCCTTGGTGGCTTATGTTTATGGGCATGGTTGCTGATGATTACTTAATAACATGCCATTATATTGTGATACCTATCCTTATAGAGTATGATGCATATGAGCTAGCTTGTGGCTCACCTAGAAATGATTATGAGATGTATGTTTAGAGGTACTCAGTAGGTCAGTTCCAGGTGCCCGTTATGACCCTCTAGTTGGATCGTGATAGCAGTTGAAGATTCATAAGAAGAACTACTGTCACGACCCAGCTAGGGGCCGCGATGGGTGCCCGGGGCTAACCACCGAGCATCGCTCGTACTATTACTTCTTAGACTCATTCAATAATCATTTATCGATTTCATGCTCATTTTACAAAAGAAACTGCTTTTCATTACAAAACATAATGCTTTTATACAATAACATATATCAATATATTTACACAATATCGACGTCGTGAAACCACATAACCCACATTGAGTATCTACGAGCCTCTATTGGATTACACATACAACTGTACACAAAAGATTCATCATGAGCACCCCCGGAACAAGGGAGTGCTTTCAGTCAGCTAACAGCTTCTAAGAGTCCGGAGCAAGATCTCCTCCTTGTCTACCTGTGGGCATGAACACAACATCCAAACGAAACGGACGTCAGTACGAACATTGTACTGACTATGTAAGGCAGGAATGAAATGAATAATGTCATAGAAGCATCATGAATCATAAGAAAAGATATAACCTGCTTGAGTGTTATAAGCAACATACTTTTTACATATCATATTTTACATCATCATAGTATATGTTTTGTCATATCCTATATATCATCACATTCATCATCACATACATCATCACATACTTCATCACGTACATCGTCACATCGTACTCCGCATCATTACCCGCATCCGGGTAATCCTCATATGCCGCCCACTAGTGGTGATCATGCCCGGCCCTCTAGGATCGGTGTAAACATAGCAGCCCGCATTAGCGGTGACATGCCCGACATAGCAGCCCGCATTAGCGGTGACATGCCCGACCGCATTAGCAGAACGCGCTACTATTTCTAGGGAAATTTGGGCAGCATTTCCTTTGTTTCTACTACTTTTCCCATGTTTCATTTCAACTACCAAACATTCACAACAACACTCACAATATCGTATCAACAATCGTCATTTATCTACATTTACCACATTCCACCATTTTTCTCTAATTTCTCCACATTTATGGGTTTTAGCTCATCATCACATTTTCTCATACATCACACCTATTTCATGGTCTACACGTCATTTATAACATATTTATACTCCTAACTCATCAACATTCATAATTCAATCCAACTATCATTCAACTATGACACTATTCACATTTTATGACCCATTTACTACACTCTTCTATAATCCAAGTGTTTCAACGTATAAATACTTCAATCATCATGAGAAAGTCATAAAACTTACCTTAGATGTGGTAGGAACAAGCCTTGAGTAGCAATACTCTTCTATACCAAAAACCCTACTTCACTTCCTTTGCAATTTCTTGGTGTAGATGAACTTTGATGAGTTTCACACTCTTGATTTTATGGATTTAGTGTTGTTGATCTTGATTTTCCTTTTCTTCTCTTGTAGATGAATATTAGAGAGTATTCTAGATGTTTCTTGAAGTGTGGAGTGAAAATGAAATGAATGGAATGAAAAAGGGTCCCTTATACTTAACTTAAAATCTGATTTTTATGAACAGTAGTCGAAGTGCACAGTGGCCGTAAACCCAGTTTACGGGCCCTATTCTGGTTTACGGTCCGTCTTTCACGACCGTATTTAAGCATAACAGAACTAGAAAGGTTTGTTGGAGGTCATGGTGGTTTACGGTCACAGTTTACGGGCCGTATTTCGATTTACAGTCTGTATTCTGAGTCGTATTTAACCATTTAGACATTTGGCAGAAAGTTGAAGTTTTGGAATGTTGAAAGACGATAGCAGTTTACGGTCCGTAAAGCAGTTTACGGTCCGTAAACCACTTTACGGGCCGTATTCTATTATACGACCAACTGGGCCGAAGTGCAAATCTGCAACTTTCGCATTTTCAAAACTCATAAGTAGTTATCCCCTTCTTAGTAAAACATCGTATACTCATACTCTTCGTTGGTCTATTCATTGTACGTTCACGGAGAAATTTTCGAGGTGTAGCATTCTTCCCCCTTTTGGAATATTCGTCCTTGAATGTTAAGTCAGCGAGGATTCTAGAAGAATTTTGCCAGAGTTTCCTTTATAATACGGCACTACAATCCTGTCATAACAACCCATAATATCACATCACTACCTCACAGGGCCATAACACAATAAAATTCTAAGAAATGATGGGAGTAGGGGTGTTTAGATACTTTAATTATTACACTTCATTTAATGCATGCATACCTTATGTTGTTGGCGTTTCACTTTGAATTTCTCCCGGGTGTTGGAATAAATACGGGTATTTGAATTTCATCTTTTCTTCCGATTCCCAAGTCATTTCTTCCCTGTTTTTATTTCGCCACAACACTTTGACTGAAGCTACTTCTTTATTTTGAAGTCTTTGCACTTGCCTGTCTAGAATGGCCATAGGCGCTTCTTCGTAGGTTAGATTTTCTGTCACTTGAACGTCGTCAATTGAAACAATCTTCGTAGGATCTCCAACACACTTGCAGAGCATCGAAACATGGAAGACTGGATAAACTGATTCAAGTTCCGAAGGCAAGTCCAATTCGTAGGCTACACGACCCACCTTACGGATAATTTTATAGGGTCCAACGTACCTTGGACTTAACTTCCCTTTCTTGCCAAATCTCATTACCCCTTTCATTGATGATACCTTCAGAAATACCCAATCATTAACTTGGAATTCCAAGTCTCATCGGCGGTTGTCTGCATAAGACTTTTGGCGACTTTGGGCTGTTAACAATCGGTCTCGGATCACCTTGAATTTTTCGACTGCTTGTTGAATCAATTCGGGGCCTATTAATTGTGCTTCTCCTGTTTCAAACCACCCAATTGGAGACCTGCACTTCCTTCCATACAAAGCTTCATACGGAGCCATTTGAATACCGGAATGATAGCTATTGTTGTATGCAAATTCAATAAGGGGTAGATGCTCATCCCAACTACCATCAAAATCCAGCACACACGCTCGTAGCATATCCTCCAAGGTTTGAATAGTATGCTCGGCTTGTCCATCGGTCTGCGGATGGAACGCCGTGCTAAGCTTGACTTGAGTACCAAGACCTTCTTGAAAGGACTTCTAGAACTTGGCTGTAAACTGTGCCCCTCTGTTTGTAATAACAGATAATGGAATTCCATGAAGTCGCACAATTTCTTTTAAATACAACCTAGCATAATCTTCCGCTGAATACGTAGTTCTGACTAGAAGAAAATGAGCTACTTTTGTGAGTCTGTCCACGATCACCCATATAGAATCATATTTCCCTCGTGAACGGGGTAATCCCACAATAAAATCCATATTAATCACTTCCCATTTCCATATAGGAATTTCCATCGCTTGTAATAAGCCCCCGGGTTTCTGATGTTCGGCTTTTACTTGTTGGCAATTTGGACACTGTGCTACAAATTCTGCTATGTCCCTCTTCATGCCATCCCACCAATATATCAACTTGAGATCATGATACATTTTGGTCGCACCTGGATGAATGGAATACCGAGAATAATGTGCTTCCTCTAGAATTCGCCGGCGCAATTCTGCCACATTCGGCACACATAGTCTGCCTCGATACCTAAGAATTCCATCAATAGAAAATTCAAATGGAGACTTCTCCTTTTCATGAGATAGGTCTCTGTAATGGCACAATTGGGAGTCTTCATATTGTCGCTCCTTCACTTCTACATTCAAAGATGAAACTGCAGGATCGTTAATGTTGACCCTCGCACTACCTGAATCGACTACACGTACTGAAGGAACTTCACATAAACTGCCCATTGACCGGCGGCTAAGCGCATCAGCTACTACATTCGCTTTTCCAGGGTGGTACAAAATGTTCACATCATAATCTTTTAACAATTCTAACCACCGCCTCTGCCGCAGGTTCAACTCCTTCTGCTTGAAAATGTATTGAAGACTTTTGTGATCTGTATAAATATCAACATGTACACCATACAAATAATGCCTCCATATTTTTAAGGCATGAACAACCGCAGCCAATTCGAGATCATGAGTTGGATAATTCTTTTCATGTTTCTGTAATTGTCTCGAAGCATATGTAATAACTTTACCATGCTACATCAATACGCATCCTAATCCGACACCGGAAGCGTCACAATATACCACATAGCCATCTGACCCTTTTGGAAGTGTTAAGACCGGAGCTGAGGTCAATCTGTCTTTCACCTCTTGGAAGCTACGTTCACAAGCATCATTCCATTGAAATTGGGCTAACTTCTGGGTTAGTTTCGTCAATGGGGCTGAAATAGATGAAAAGCCCTCTACGAATCTTCTATAATATCCCGCCAAACCCAAAAAACTATGGACTTCTGTAGGCGTCGTAGGTCTTGGCCAAGTCTTTACGGCTTCAATCTTCTGAGTGTCAACTCGAATGCCATCATTTGAAATAACATGGCCCAGAAAGGTCACAGAATTTAGCCAAAACTCGCACTTTGAAAATTTTGCATACAATTCTCGGGCTCAAAGAATGCCAAGAACAATTCGCAAGTGATATGCATGTTCTGACTCCGTGCGAGAATACACCAGAATATCATCAATAAATACTATCACAAATAAATCCAAGAGAGGCCTGAATATGTTGTTCATCAAATTCATAAACACGGCCGGAGCATTAGTCAACCCAAATGACATCACTCAGAATTCATAGTGACCATATCTCATTCTGAAGGCCGTCTTAGGAATATCCGCTTCTCTAACTCTCACTTGATGATAACCCGATCTCAAATCTATTTTTGAAAACCATTTGGCACCCCGTAGCTGATCAAATAAATCATTAATCCTCGGAAGAGGATATCTGTTCTTTATCGTCACCTTGTTCAACTACCTATAGTCGATACACATTCGTAGAGATCCGTCTTTCTTCCTTACAAACAAGACTGGTGCTCTCCACGATGATGAGATGGGTCTAACAAACCCCTTTTCAAGAAAATCTTTCAGCTGTGCCTTTAGCTCTTTTAATTCCGCCGGAGCCATTCGATAAGGAGGAATGGAAATAGGCTTGGTGTCCGGCAACACATCAATGGCGAAATCAATCTCTCTTTCTGGAGAAAGACCTGGGAGTTCGTCTGGAAACACATCTGGAAATTCATTCACAACCGGAACTGATTGGAAATTTGGTGGCTTTGACTCAGTGTCATGAACCCGAACTAAGTGATAAATATAACCCTTGGCTATCATCTTCCTTACCTTAAGGTAGGAAATAAACCTACCCTTTGGAGATGCTGCATTACCCTTCCATTCAAGCACGGGCTCTCCCGGAAATTGAAATCGCACCACTTTCAATCGGCATTCAACATTAGCATAGCAAGAGGCCAACCAATCCATACCCATAATTACATCAAAATCTAACATATCCAACTCAATCAAATCAGCTGTGGTCTGCGATCACATATCACAACTACACAACTTTTATACACTTGTCTTGCTATCATGGGATCACCAACCGGAGTAAATACCTTGAAAGGTTTGATTGGCTCAGGTTTCACCCCAATAAAACCAGCAACATATGGAGTAATGTAAGAGAATGTAGAACCCGGATCTATCAATGCATACACATCACGGGAAAATATAGACAATGTACCTATAACCACATCCGGGGAGGACTCAAGATCCTGCCGTCCGGTTAAAGCATATACACGGGGCTGAGTGGCACCTGAAGTAGATGCTGCCCCTCTACCTCAACCTCGGCCTGCTGACATCTGGGGAATCTGTCCTGCCGGGCGTGCTGAGGAAGAACCAACTGCTGAACCTGTGGGCTGAACTCCAACTCTACCACTCATCGACGGGCAATCTCTCATCATGTGCCCAACTTGGCCGCAAGTATAGCAAGCGTCCGAACCCTGGCGACACTGTCCGGAATGCAATCTACCGCACTGGCTACATCGCGGTTGTTGCACCTCATTTTTACCAAGGCTAAACAAAGCACAACTTATGGAGCTCTGAAAATAATTAATTATGTACAGAGTCGCCACCTAGCATTTAAGGTATACTAGGGTACCTATAAATTATTAATATATGCAGCTTAACATGGTCTACGAAAATAAGTGAGATTCTAGGTAAGGGTTCAAATTATTCCGAAGGGAAGGTGTTAGGCATCCTTTAGAATCCACAAATGTGGTTCTCGGCTGGACCAATTTAACTATACGAGGGATGTGTAAAAAGGCTTGATTATTATTTACAAAAATTAGTAGAATTTAGACTGAAGAATAACTAATATGACTATTCACATAAATAATCGTGCAATACGTATTTTATACATATTTGATATAATAATTATTTTAAAAAAAAAGTTATGTGCAACTTAGAAGCTTGGGTATGTGAAAAGGGTATAAGGAATGGACATGAAATTATTTTGCACTCAAGGTGAGTTAACTAATTTAACTAGCTAAGTATGTACGCCTAATCAATTAATTATGAGAGTACATTCTAAAGCCTAAATATTGAGGCAAATCACCCTATTTATTTACTTAAGTGTGCTAAGCTATTAAATTAAAACTCTAGCGAAATATGATAACTATAAGAATATTAGCTACGAAAATAATAACTGCCTAATATTGATTTATCTAAAACACATAAAATTTAAATGACCTAAGCAGATCATAAATAAATACTATCAACCTGCACCCTAAAAAAGTAAAGTTTCACTATATTTTATGCTTGTATAATTTAATAATATAAAATATATATATATATAAACAGAGAATTTAAGAAGCTATTTGAACTTCTTTTGAGTGTCATCTTCAAAAGTAAATCCGAATACCTGCATGAGACTTAATAAAAATGTTAATAAGAAAATAAATAACTATCGGATGAATGAAAGAAATAATGAATAAACTTAAAATAAAAAAACACCCGTCTTTGTACATGGAAGGCCTTATAAATCGACGGAAATTTCTTCATCGGCCAAAAGTATAGCATTTCTTCAATATTAATAAACCAGCAAAAGCAAAAAAGTGTCAAAAATAGTCCCAAAAAATTCCACAGTAGTAACAGTGGCGAATGAAGTAGCAACAATGAGCAAACAATACAGTACAAGTTACTGGAAATACACACAAAATTAGTAGCCACAAACGGTGATAGCAGTGGCTCATATAAGCGAAAATAATATTTTAACGCCATGGACCATTAAGAACATAGATTCTCAGACCAGCATCTGTTCCTCCCATATATCTCTTCTTCTTCTTTTTTTTTTTTTTTAGTAAAACATGTCTATGTGCAAAGTACCTAACAATTAAGAAAATCTAGAGCAGAAACAATAAGTGAATAAAAATGTCAAATATATAATAAAGGAGATCTAAAATGCAGAGCAAAAAAAAAAAAAAAAAATAGAAAACCCAATTTAAAGAAATTCCGTTCATAGTGTGTGTGAGTGCAGAGAAAGAGATGATAGAAAAAAAATTTAGAAAGAAAAAAAAACGATGGGAGCTTTTTATTGGGGGATGAACGTGACAAAAAGAAAATAAAAAAAATTTAAGAGATGGAAATTTTTGTTTTCATTCTCAGGGGAGAAGGGCGGCTGAGTGGATGTGGGGTGAAGTTTGGTTCGTGGAGATGGTGGCTCGCCGGGGTGGTGGTCGGCGGCAGTGAAGGTGATGGTCGGCGGCGGCTAGGAGAGAAATGGGGGGAAATGTTTAGGGTTCTTGTTAGGAGAGAAGAAGAGCCAAAAATCTGAAAATTAAGGTGTGTTGTGCAAATATGTGTTGGATTCCCATAAAATTAAACCCCTCCCCTTATTTTATAACGTAAAGTCCAAAAACAAATGTGGAGCCATACCCCCTTGTCCCCTTATTTCTTTTAACTAATCAAAACCTAACCTACTACCTCAAAATGTTCACTTTTAAAAAAAAAATGACGAGACCTTGATTTGATTGAATTTTGCTTTGCGTTTAAAAATTAATTGCTTCGATTTTCTCTGCACTGTCAGGCTGCACTAAAAAATATAATTAATTAATACAGGTATAAATAATAACGTAAGTATAAAAATATAAATATTAATGTGCAAGATATAAAAAATGTATTGCTATAAAATTAAGAAACAATTATTAATTGCACGAAAATGGTAGTATTGCGCTATACATGTGAAAAGTAATAATTCTTAAAAAATGACAATAAATTGATAAGATTTCCAAAATAAGGACAATCATTAATAAATTATATAAAAAATGTAAAAAATGTATTTCGTGCTCTTTAACGAATCAGGGCCCCCCAAAACGTTAATTTTAAGCACGTCGAGCCAAAATTAGGTGTCAACAACTTGTCCCTCTTCGACCGGAGACGATGAAAGAGTTTTCGGACGAAGACGTTGACATGTAACCTATTTTGGCTCGACAAAGAATTGCTAAAAGGATATGTACGGAGAAAGAGGCCAGACGTTGGTAGAGCTTTGACAATACTCTCAATTTGTCGGCAAGGTTGCGATAAAAAGAAAAATGATAAAACGGGAAGGATTGTTCAGGGCCGAAAAAAATGTTCGCATACCCACGTCGTCTCTTTCAAAATTTCCCCAGTATCGAGCTACGAGATACTGGGAAGGTGCAAGATTGTGTACTTGCTGGGGAAAGAATGATTCTCGCCCTGATGTGACCGAACTCTGCATAGAGCTTCCTACATATCTCGTCAATCACGAGAATCAGGTCAATGTAGTTCGAAAGGTGATAACTAATGGATGTTGTGGCAAATTTTGATCGTCCAATCAAAATTTTGCCCCAGTGTTGTCAGAATGGTCCTAGCAAGTGTAGGATGAAGAACGGTCGTGTTATGTAACGCCCATTTTTTTTTTTTTTTTTTAAGCCGGTATGATGCAATGCGTTTGAAGGGTATCTGAAAGTGATAATGCAAGGCATGTGCAGTGTTTGCGAGCATTCGCAAAGCAATGATGCAATGTATGTGCAGTGTGTCTGCTAGCATACGCAAGGCATTTAAAACAAACAAATGCAGGTACGGTGCAATGCGTCTGCGAGCATACGCAGGGGCATTTGAAAACAATAAAACAATGCAGGTGCAGTACAATGCGGCTGCGAGCATATGCAGGGGCATTTGAAAACAATAAAGAAATGCAGGTGCGGTGCAATGCGGCTGCGAGCATACGCAGGGGCATTAAGAAAACAATAATAAAACAAGGCAGATGCGGTGCGATGTCTTATGCAGAAATTTTCAAAGGCGGTGCGCGGCCCGTGCAACATATGAAAGGCGGTGCTCAGCCTTATGCAGAAATTACAAAAGGGCGGTGTGCAGCCCATGCAAAAATTACAAAAGGGCGGTGCACAGCCCATGCAACATATGAAAGGCGGTGTTCAGCCTTATGCAGAAAAGTTAAAGGGCGGTGCGCAGCCCATGCAGCATATGAAATGCGGTCTCAGCTTTATATTGAGATTAGAAAGGGCGGTGCATGGCCCATGTAATATATGAAAGCGATGCGAAGAGCGGTGCGCAGCCCGTGCATCATATGAAAGGCGGTGCTCAACCTTATGCAGAAATTACAAAGGGCGGTGCATGGCCCATGTAACATATGAAAGCGATGCGAAGGGCGGTTCGCAGCCCGTGAATCGTATGAAAGGCGGTGCTCAGCCTTATGCAGAAATTACAAAGGGCGGTGCATGGCCCATGTAACATATGAAAGCGATGCGAAGGGCGGTGCGCAGCCCGTGCATCGTATGAAAGGCGGTGCTCAGCCTTATGCAGAAATTACAAAGGGCGGTGCATGGCCCATGTAACATACGAAAGCGATGCGAAGGGCGGTGCGCAGCCCGTGCATCATATGAAAGGCGGTGCTCAGCCTTATGCAGAAATTACAAAGGGCGGTGCATGGCCCATGTAACATATGAAAGCGATGCAAAGGGCGGTGCATAGCCTTCTGCAGAAATTACAAAGGGCGGTGCATGGCCCATGTAATATATGAAAGCGATGCAAAGGGCGGTGCCCAGCCCATGCATCATATGAAAGGCGGTGCTCAGCCTTACGCAGAAATTACAAAGGGCGGTGCATGGACCATGTAACATATGAAAGGCGGTGAGCAACCTTATGCAGAAATTTAAATGGGCGGTGCGCAGCCCATACAACATGAAAGGCGATGCTCAGCCTTATGCAGAAATTACAAAGGGCGGTGCATGGCCCATGTAATATATGAAAGGCGGTACTCAGCCTTATGCAGAAATTACAAAGGGCGGTGCATGGCCCATGTAATATATGAAAGCGATGTAAAGGGCGGTGCGCAGCCCATGCCTCGTATGAAAGGCGGTGCTTAGCCTTATGCAGAAATTACAAAGGGCGGCGCATGGCCCATGTAATATATGAAAGCGACGCAAAGGGCGGTGCGCAGCCCATGCATCATTGAAAGGCGGTGCTCAGCCTTATGCAGAAATTACAAAGGGCGGTGCATGACCCATGTAATATATGAAAGCGACGCAAAGGGCGGTGCGCAGCCCATGCATCAATGAAAGGCGGTGCTCAGCCTTATGCAGAAATTACAAAGGGCGGTGCATGGCCCATGTAACATATGAAAGCGATGCGAAGGGCGGTGCGCAGCCCGTGCATCGTATGAAAGGCGGTGCTCAGCCTTATGCAGAAATTACAAAGGGCGGTGCATGGCCCATGTAACATATGAAAGCGATGCGAAGGGCGGTGCGCAGCCCGTGCATCGTATGAAAGACGGTGCTCAGGCTTATGCAGAAATTACAAAGGGCGGTGCATGGCCCATGTAACATATGAAAGCGATGCGAAGGGCGGTGCGCAGCCCTTGCATCATATGAAAGGCGGTGCTCAGCCTTATGCAGAAATTACAAAGGGCGGTGCATGGCCCATGTAATATATGAAAGCGACGCAAAGGGCGGTGCGCAGCCCATGCATCAATGAAAGGCGGTGCTCAGCCTTATGCAGAAAGTACAAAGGGCGGTGCATGACCCATGTAATATATGAAAGCGACGCAAAGGGCGGTGCGCAGCCCATGCATCAATGAAAGGCGGTGCTCAGCCTTATGCAGAAATTACAAAGGGCGGTGCATGGCCCATGTAATATATGAAAGCGACGCAAAGGGCGGTGCGCAGCCCGTGCATCATATGAAAGGCGGTGCTTAGCCTTATGCAGAAATTACAAAGGGCGGTGCATGGCCCATGTAACATATGAAAGCGATGCGAAGGGCGGTGCGCAGCCCGTGCATCGTATGAAAGGCGGTGCTCAGCCTTATGCAGAAATTACAAAGGGCGGTGCATGGCCCATGTAACATATGAAAGCTATGCGAAGGGCGGTGCGCAGCCCGTGCATCGTATGAAAGGCGGTGCTCAGCCTTATGTAGAAATTACAAAGGGCGGTGCATGGCCCATGTAACATATGAAAGCGATGCGAAGGGCGGTGCGCAACCTGTGCATCATATGAAAGGCGGTGCTCAGCCTTATGCAGAAATTACAAAGGGCGGTGCATGGCCCATGAAACATATGAAGGCGGTGCTCAGCCTTATGCAGATGCAGTGCAATGCGGCCGCGAGCATACGCAGGGGCATTTGAAAAATAAATAAAGCAATGCAGGTGCAGTGCAATGCGGCTGCGAGCATACGCAGGGGCATTTGAAAACAATAAAGCAATGCAGGTGTGGAGGGTAACGCCTTTGCTTCGGCGCGAATGAAGTGCAGAAGGTAAGGTCCTTGGGCCATGAAATGGTGCCTTTAGGCGATGAGAATGATGCCTTTAGACTATGACGCCCTCGATGTCCTATTTGTGGGGCTGGACGAGCCAATGCAGTGTCCTACTATGGGGCTGGCCGAGCCCGTGCCTTTTCTCTCGAAATGCGCCATTGGTGAAATTTTTGAGGGCCCCCTCAAACATTCTGTCCCAGTTTAGTAAACAAACAAAGATTTGCATACTTCCCGCGAAATGCGATGTGCACTTGCGGGGTTTTTTTTTTTTTTTTTTTTTTTTTAGCTACTCAAAAATGTTCTCCCAATTTCATGCTTCAGCGAAAAAAAAATACGAGGATCTTTCATGGTAAGACCAGATGTCGATACCTCGTAGAGTTAGTAACAACACAACAACATTGAATTATATTTACTGTGCAACGATAAAAAACAAAATTAAGAAAAATAGCAAAATCATGAGAGCAAAATCTAGCAAAAATGATTTTTTTTTTTTTAATAACAATGATTTATATAACATGCCTCAACTTCAATTGGTACGAACAATTAGTATTGTGCATAAGAATTCGCCATTATTTATCGTCCAACAAACCAAGATCGACTTATTGGTAATTTCTACAGGTTCAAGTGGTACCTCGGACATACCTAAGGATCGACAAGATTGGTTCATTTTGCTTCAAACAAGGATTATGAACTATACCTATTCTCATGTTTCAAGTGCCCTCACCAGAAAGAAAGTCACTTTTCACACATATTCAGTATTTTTGAACTTTGGGACATCTAGAGAAGTACACTCCAACTCAGAAAGATGTTCAATGCTTGCAATTGTAATACCATAAGCTTGGCCGTCATGTTAGTATCCACTAATGAGAGAAACCTTAGCATAGAATCACGTAGGGCTTGTTATGGTGTTGTAATGTAGGCTTGGGAAAAGGGTAGGATATTATTTGGGTAAGGAATGACTAATCCTTCCCTAAGCGTTGCACTATATCTGTGCTTAGTATTTGTGTGCTCTGACGCTGATCTACTTTGTTTTATTGTCCCTTTCTTTTGTACTTGTGCGGCCTCTTTTGCAAGTTAAAGCCCCTTTTTTTTTTTTTTTGAGTTTAGGGTTGCATGCCCGAGACTCTGTGGGGATTAAGAGAATTGACCTGGGTTGCATGCCCGAGGTCTTGATAGTAATTCCAAGTTGTATGCCTGAGTTTGAAAAATAAAAAGAAATAACGGGTTGTATGTCCGAGATCCTGAATGACTGAGTTTTTTTTTTTTTTTTTTTTGTGTGGGCTCCTTCTTGCTTTGGAGGTCGTTCTTAGCCTTTGTTTTTCTGGGACGATCGAATCCTTTTTTTTTTTTGAAGCTTCAGCTCAAATTTCTATCCGCAGTTGCACGTTTTTTTAGTACGCTCAGGGAGGTTGGGCCAAGAGAGAGATAGTGCATGTAAGCACTCAGAAATGGTAGAGGCTTATGATGTGGTGGTAAAAGAAAAGACTTTATGCTCAAAGGGGGAATGCTAGAGATAATGTCATTGGTAGGCTAGAAAGGCTCAAACGGGTCAAAGAAGGCCTACGATCCTTTTCTATGCTGAGTGTTACTCATAATTTCGCCTCAACAGACATTCAGGCCAAGTTCTAGATTACAATGCAATGCAATTGAACGCTATCTAAAGCTCACCACACAATGCACATGAAACAATGAGGTTGGTTTTGTTCTTGTCTTACAAGCATGCAAGAGAATTTTTCAAGTGTCACTTAAAGTGTGAATGAGAGGTACCAAATGAATCTATAGTTTACCACGAAGTCAGTCCTCCCCATCATATTGATTGTTACTTGTTTCTTTCCTATGCACATTCCTAACTGTGTTGGTACCAACCAAGTCAAAGATATGAATCTAAAATTTTTTTATTTATTTTTTTGTATTTTTTTTAATAGGGGTACCGAACCGAAAAAGGGTTGCCTACGTATCTCATCTTAGAAGAGAATCAGGTGCGCGTAGTTCGTTCAGATAAGATAGAAAGAAAGAAATAAAATATTTTTGTGAGTTTTCAAAAATAAAGTTTTTTTGTTTTGTGATTTTTTGAATAATGAATACCGAACCCAAAAGGGCTGCCTACGTATCTCATCAAAGAAGAGAATCAGGTGTGCGTAGTTCTTGCAGATAGGATAGAAAGAAATAAAATATTTTTGCGATTTTTCAAAATAAAGGATTTTATTTTTTATTTTTTTTATGAATAATGAATACCGAACCCAAAAGAGCTGCCTACGTATCTCATCAAAGAAGAGAATCAGGTGTGCGTAGTTCTTGCAGAAGGGTATAAAATGCATGATTGAAGAGAAAACATTTTACAAAATGCAGGGTTCAGTACAAGCCTTCTAAAAAATAGTTAGATAAAGTGCTAAGGTAGTGCAAAGCAAATAACAACAATATTTATTTAAAAACAAAACATGTAACAAATAAAGAGTATGTGAAAAATGAAAAAAATGTTCGAAATAAAAGATAAAATTCAACCTAGCTAAAAATAACTGCAAAATGGGATGTACAGTAACCTAGGAATTCTAAGAGTTGGTTTTCCTATGACACAAGGCTCCCGAGCGGACTACTCGAGTGAGAAGGCTACGCGGTCCCCGTTACTTGGGCACCCCGCGCATACGCCAACTCTCCTAAAATTTGGATTCTACGGAAAACATACGCGGGTGCGCAAAACACACCTCGCGTGTACGTGTGATAGTGTGAGTTTTCCAGGAGTGGAGGAAATATGAACGGCATGCCATTTTATATAAACCGATAACACATATGAATATTAATATAAAACCACCAAAAGATAGCAATCAAAGAGAAACAGTAAAAGCAAGATGCATAATTTACAATAAAGTAAAAAATGATTATGGTAAATAAAACTTGCTAGTAAAAAAGGCAATAATACAGTGTATGAAATTAAAAGCAGATATGTACGTAGACAAATAAGGGAACAAGGGAAAGGATATACATGACGAATAAATACAGGCAAGTAAAATAAAGAAAAATTCAAATAAAGACAACATACCTCGAATAACAAATTGAGTCCATATGGTTAGAACCTAAGTGTCCCCAGCAGAGTCGCCATGTTGTTGCACCTCATTTTTACCAAGGCTAAACAAAGCACAACTTATGGAGCTCTGAAAATAATTAATTATGTACAGAGTCGCCACCTAGCATTTAAGGTATACTAGGGTACCTATAAATTATTAATATATGCAGCTTAACATGGTCTACGAAAATAAGTGAGATTCTAGGTAAGGGTTCAAATTATTCCGAAGGGAAGGTGTTAGGCATCCTTCAGAATCCACAAATGTGGTTCTCGGCTGGACCAATTTAACTATACGAGAGATGTGTAAAAAGGCTTGATTATTATTTACAAAAATTAGTAGAATTTAGACTGAAGAATAACTAATATGGCTATTCACATAAATAATCGTGCAATACGTATTTTATACATATGTGATATAATAATTATTTAAAAAAAAACGTTATGTGCAACTTAGAAGCTTGGGTATGTGAAAAGGGTATAAGGAATGGACATGAAATTATTTTGCACTCAAGGTAAGTTAACTAATTTAACTAGCTAAGTATGTACGCCTAATCAATTAATTATGAGAGTACATTCTAAAGCCTAAATATTGAGGCAAATCACCCTATTTATTTACTTAAGTGTGCTAAGCTATTAAATTAAAACTCTAGCGAAATATGATAACTATAAGAATATTAGCTACGAAAATAATAACTGCCTAATATTGATTTATCTAAAACACATAAAATTTAAATGACCTAAGCAGATCATAAATAAATACCATCAACCTGCACCCTAAAAAAGTAAAGTTTCACTATATTTTATGCTTGTATAATTTCATAATATAAAAAATATATATATATAAACAGAGAATTTAAGAAGCTATTTGAACTTCTTTTGAGTGTCATCTTCAAAAGTAAATCTGAATACCTGCATGAGACTTAATAAAAATGTTAATAAGAAAATAAATAACTATCGGATGAATTAAAGAAATAATGAATAAACTTAAAATAAAAAAACACCCGTCTTTGTACATGGAAGGCCTTAGAAATCGACGGAAATTTCTTCATCGGCCAAAAGTATAGCATTTCTTCAATATTAATAAACCAGGAAAAGCAAAAAAGTGTCAAAAATAGTCCCAAAAAATTCCACAGTAGTAACAGTGGCGAATGAAGTAGCAACAATGAGCAAACAATACAGTACAAGTTACTGGAAATACACACAAAATTAGTAGCCACAAACGGTGATAGCAGTGGCTCATATAAGCGAAAATAATATTTTAACGCCATGGACCATTAAGAACATAGATTCTCAGACCAGCATCTGTTCCTCCCATATATCTCTTCTTCTTCTTTTTTTTTTTTTTTAGTAAAACATGTCTATGTGCAAAGTACCTAACAATTAAGAAAATCTAGAGCAGAAACAATAAGTGAATAAAAATGTCAAATATATAATAAAGGAGATCTAAAATGCAGAGCAAAAAAAAAATAAAAAAAAAATAGAAAACTCAATTTAAAGAAATTCCGTTCATAGTGTGTGTGAGTGCAGAGAAAGAGATGATAGAAAAAAAATTTAGAAAGAAAAAAAAAACGATGGGAGCTTTTTATTGGGGGATGAACGTGACAAAAAGAAAATAAAAAAAATTTAAGAGATGGAAATTTTTGTTTTCATTTTCAGGGGAGAAGGCCGGCTGAGTGGATGTGGGGTGAAGTTTGGTTCGTGGAGATGGTGGCTCGCCGTGGTGGTGGTCGGCGGCAGTGAGGGTGATGGTCGGCGGCGGCTAGGAGAGAAATGGGGGGAAATGTTTAGGGTTCTTGTTTGGAGAGAAGAAGAGCCAAAAATCTGAAAATTAAGGTGTGTTGTGCAAATATGTGTTGGATTCCCATAAAATTAAACCCCTCCCCTTATTTTACAACGTAAAGTCCAAAAACAAATGTGGAGCCATACCCCCTTGTCCCCTTATTTCTTTTAACTAATCAAAACCTAACCTATTACCTCAAAATGTTCACTTTTTTTAAAAAAAATGGCGAGACCTTGATTTGATTGAATTTTGCTTTGCGTTTAAAAATTAATTGCTTCGATTTTCTCTGCACTGTCAGGCTGCACTAAAAAATATAATTAATTAATACAGGTATAAATAATAACGTAAGTATAAAAATATAAATATTAATGTGCAAGATATAAAAAATGTATTGCTATAAAATTAAGAAACAATTATTAATTGCACGAAAATGGTATTATTGCGCTATACATGTGAAAAATAATAATTCTTCAAAAATGACAATAAATTGATAAGATTTCCAAAATAAGGACAATCATTAATAAATTATATAAAAAATGTAAAAAATGTGTAAAAATGTATTTCGTGCTCTTTAACGAATCAGGGCCCCCCAAAACGTTAATTTTAAGCACGTCGAGCCAAAATTAGCTGTCAACAGCGGTACTGGGGGTATCCTCTGACTATAATCTTCCCTGAACTGGGAACCTGGAGTCCTCGAACTCTGGCCCTGTCCTGAGTGGAAGGAGCGATCAAATCTCCTACCTGTAAATCGAGGGGGTGCACTGGTCACTGACTGTCCTGAGTACCCAGAATATGTCTGTCTTGATCCCCCTCTATAACAACTATCTGCTCCCATAGATCTAGCCCTCTTGCCTTGCCTTTTATCACTTTCGCGGTCACTTCTTTGCGGTTGTTGTTGCCCCTCTAAATTTTGAGCACGGGCCTGTATTCGAGAAATATCCATCCCGTCTTGCAAGGAAACCGTTAAACAATCTCTGAATAAATATGGCCCTAAGCCACTTACAAATCTATGTACCCGATCTCCCATGTCAACTATAATAGCCGGGGCATATCTAGCCAAAGAATTAAATTGCATGCTATACTCCCGGGCACTCATATTTCCTTGCCTCAGATGTAGAAATCTATCCGCTCTAGATCGGCGGACCTCCGGTGGGAAATAGTGACGAATAAATGCATCCGTGAATTCTTGCCAAACCGGAGGAGGTGCATTCTCTCCTCTTGATAATGCCCAATTATTATACCATAAGACTGCCACATCCCAGAGTCTATAAGAGGCCAACTCCACGGATTCAGTCTTGGAGGCATGAATAATCTTTAAAGTCCTCAACGTCTCATCGATAAAGCCTTGCGGATCCTCATCCGGCTTTGACCCAAAGAACTCCGGAGGGTTTAAAGTCATGAAGTCATGGGCTCTAGTACTGGCTGATAGATCACTCGGGCCCGCATTTTGCCGTTGTGCCAGGGCGGCAACCAACTGTGTTAATAACTGAATGGCCTCGGTCATTTGTTGACCCGAAGCAACCAGCGGAGGAATTGGAGCCGGAGGTCCTCCTTGCTCTTCCACATTAGGTGGGGTAGAGGAAGTGCTAGATAGAGTCTCATTTTGTGACTCGCCTTCTTCAATATTCATCGGAGGCTCTCTTTCTACCCGCCTCTTTGTCGTAGTCTTTCCCTTCTGGGCGGCTATAGCTTTTCCCTTGGGCGGCATTCTGAAATCACAACACACTATTAGGGAGGATAAAATCGTATACACGGCTCTATCGCACGATCTCATAAGAAGAAAGATGGTCATTTTCCTAAATGCCCCGTAGCCTCTTATTTATTGATGTGGCTTGCAACACACCATAAACAAGACTCTACTAGACACGGCTCATAGCCACTTCCTAGGACGAACTGCTATGATACCACATCTGTCACGACCCAGCTAGGGGCCGCGACGGGTGCCCGGGGCTAACCACCGAGCACCGCTCGTACTATTACTTCTTAGACTCATTCAACAATCATTTATCGATTTCATGCTCATTTTACAAAAGAAACTGATTTTCATTACAAAACATAATTCTTTTATACAATAACATATATCAATATATTTACACAATATCCACGTCGTGAAACCACATAACCCACATTGAGTATCTACGAGCCTCTATTGGATTACACATAGAACTGTACACAAAAGATTCATCATGAGCACCCCCGGAACAAGGGAGTGCTTTCAGTCAGCTAACAGCTTCTAAGAGTCCGGAGCAAGATCTCCTCCCTGACTACCTGTGGGCATGAACACAGCATCCAAACAAAACGGACGTCAGTACGAACATTGTACTGACTATGTAAGGCAGGAATGAAATGAATAATGTCATAGAAGCATCATGAATCATAAGAAAAGATATAACCTGCTTGAGTGTTATAAGCAACATACTTTTTACATATATCATATTTTACATCATCATAGTATATGTTTTGTCATATCCCATATATCATCACATTCATCACATACTTCATCACGTACATCGTCACATCGTACTCCGCATCATTACCCGCGTCCGGGTAATCCTCATATGCCGCCCACTATTGGTGATCATGCCCGACCCTCTAGGCTCGGTGTAAACATAGCAGCCCGCACTAGCGGTGACATGCCCGGCCATATAGGCGCGGTGGAATCATACGCAGCCCGCATTCGCGGTGACATGCCCGGTCAAATAGGCACGGTGGAATCTTATCATCACAAAATCAATCATAACACATCACTATTACACATCTCATAACATAGCATCATCTTATCATTTCTTGGTATCTTATACATATCATCATCGTATTACAAACTAGCATTGTTAATCATTTTATAGACATATCATATATTAGCATTAGGAGCATACGTTAAGCTTTAAGGGCAACCACACTATGTCGGGGTGACGTAAGGTCGTGAACCCCCATTTATATTATGATCGTTTATGAGTATCGTGCCTCGCCTTAAAGGAAATAGAGCATAAGGCGAGTGTTAACAAAGATAGCATCATTAGCCTTATAGAAACATCATGCCATAATTTCTTGAATCACTATACTCTAGCTCATTATCATCACCATCATATTCATATGTAATTCAATATATTGAAGGACTCATAGGCTTCGTTTTGTAGAAGGATTATATAAGACTTGAAGGATTCATGCCTTTTGAAAGAAAAGATAAGCCTCACATACCTTTGTCGTTTAACTATGTTATCTTTTGCTTGATTTCCTTTGATGTCACGTCTCTACCTTCAAAAGAGAATTCGTACCATCGTTAGTCAATCGACGAGAAGAACGCGCTACTATTTCTAGGAAAAATTGGGCAGCATTTCCTTTGTTTCTACTACTTTTCCCATGTTTCATTTCAACTACCAAACATTCACAGCAACACTCACAATATCGTATCAACAATCGTCATTTATCTACATTTACCACATTCCACCATTTTTCTCCAATTTCTCCACATTTATGGGTTTTAGCTCATCATCACATTTTCTCATACATCACACCTATTTCATGGTCTACACGTCATTTATAACATATTTATACTCCTAACTCATCAACATTCATAATTCAATCCAACTATCATTCAATTATGACACTATTCACATTTTATGACCCATTTACTACACTCTTCTATAATCCAAGTGTTTCAACGTATAAATACTTCAATCATCATGATAAAGTCATAAAACTTACCTTAGATGTGGTAGGAACGATCCTTGAGTAGCAATACTCTTCTATACCAAAAACCCTATTTCACTTCCTTTGCAATTTCTTGGTGTAGATAAACTTTGATGAGTTTCACACTCTTGATTTCATGGATTTAGTGTTGTTGATCTTGATTTTCGTTTAATTCTCTTGTGGATGAATATTATAGAGTATTCTAGATTTTTCTTGAAGTGTGGAGTGAAAATGAAATGAATGGAACAAAAAAGGGTCCCTTATACTTAACTTAAAATCTGATTTTTATGAACAGTAGTCGAAGTGCACAGTGGCCGTAAACCCAGTTTACGGGCCGTATTCTGGTTTAAGGTCCGTCTTTCACGACCTTATTTAAGCATAACAGAACCAGAAAGGTTTGCTGGAGGTCATGGTGGTTTACGGTCACAGTTTACGGGCCGTATTTCGATTTACAATCCGTATTCTGAGTTGTATTTAACCATTTAGACATTTGGCAGAAAGTTGAAGTTTTGGAATGTTGAAAGACGATAGCAGTTTACGGTCCGTAAACCACTTTACGGGCCGTATTCTATTTTACGACCAACTGGGCCGAAGTGCAAATCTGCAACTTTCGCATTTTCAAAACTCATAAGTAGTCATCCCTTTCTTAGTAAAACATCATACACTCATACTCTTCGTTGGTCTATTCATTGTACGTTCACGGAGAAATTTCTGAGGTGTAACAACTACCCTACTCACAATTTAGAGTTGGCAGCAGTGGTCTTTGCTTTGAAGAGTTGGAGACACCATTTCTGTGGTGTCTATTGTGAGGTATTCACCGACCATCACAGTCTTCAGCGTGTGTTTACTCAGAGGGATCTCAATTCTAGGACGCAGAGATGGATGAAGTTACTTTAAGATTATGACATCACCATCCTATATCATCCGGGAAAGGAAAACTTGGTAGCGGATGCCTTGAGTAGAAAGTCAGTGTGTATGGGCTGTTTGGCTCGATTTATTGCTTCGGAGCGTACTTTGGCCATGAAGGTTCAAACTTTGTCTTACAGTCTTGTGTGACTTGATATTTCAGATTCGAGTAGAGTTTTGGCTTGTGTTGAGGCGAGTTCGTTGCTTCTGAATTTGATTAAGGAAAAACAGTTTGAGAATGCTAAGTTATAAAAGATTTGTGATAAGGTTTTGAGTGGTGAGGCCGAGGAGGCCATGATTGCTAGTGAGGAAGTCTTGAGGATCAAGGGACGTGTTTGCGTTCCCCGTGTTGATGATTTGATTAGCGCGATCTTGGAAGAGTCCCATAGTTCTAGATATTCTATATATCCTGGTACTACCAAGATATATCGTGATTTGAGACACCACTACTGGTGGGATCGGATGAAGAGAGATATTGCAGATTTTGTTGCTAAGTGTGGGAATTGTCAGTAAGTCAAGTATGAGCACCAGCGACCTGGTGGAGTGCTTCAGAGGATGCCTATTATCTAGTGGAAGTGGGACAGGATTGCCATGGATTTCATTGTGGGTCTTCAAGTTTGATTCAGTTTGGGTTATTGTTGATCGGTTGACTAAGTTTGCTAATTTCATCCCCGTTCATGTTACCTACACTGTAGAGAAGTTGGCCAAGATCTATATCCGTGAGGTTGTTTGTTTGCATGGGGTTCCTATTTCCATCATCTCTAATAGAGGCCTTCAGTTTACCGAAAGGTCCAAGATTTTGAGTTCATGGTTGGGGAGTAGTTTCTGTTGAAGGTCTCACCCATGAAGGATGTAATGAGGTTTGGGAAGAAGGGAAAGCTCATTCCTAGGTTCATTGGTTCATTTTAGATTCTTAGACGTGTGTGGGAGGTAGCTTATGTGTTGGCTTTACCTCCAGGTTTGTCGGGTGTTCACCCAGTGTTTCATATGTCTAAGCTGAAGAAATATCATTCGAATGGTTCTTACATCATTCGTGGGGATTCAGTCTTGCTTGATGAGAACTTGTCTTATGAGGAGAAGCCTATTGCCATTTTAGATAGGGAGGTTCAAAATTTGAGGTCAAAGGAAATAGCTTTACTAAAGGTCCAGTGGAAGCATCGCCTAGTCGAGGAGGCTACTTGGAAGACCGAGTCTGATATGCGTAGTGGATATCCTCAGCTTTTCACCCAGTCAGGTACCCTTCCTCTTGTTTCCTTCCTTATCCGTTCGAGGACAAACGGTTATTTAAATGGTATCTGATGTAATGATCCGTTAGGTCTTTATGTGTCTTTTGACCATTTTACCCCTGTTGACCAATTCAGAGACTATAAGCAATTCTAGTGAAAACTGAAGGATTTAGAATCCTTAAGTGAAAGTATTTGAACAATAGTTGACTTTTGGGTAAACAGAGCGTTTTTGAATATTTGTCGATTCCTTAAGGTCCAGAGGGTCGTTTAAGACTTGGTGGGGTGGATGGTTCGGTTCCCGAGAAATTTGGTTGCGTTTTGGGTACTTGGTTAGAAATTTGATTTTATCTGTTTGGGGGTTGACTTGGTAAATTAGACCTCTGTTGGAAATTCCGAGGCCACTATTATGTCCATAGTGTATTTTTACATATGTGTGCATATCTGGTTTGTGTATAGGGGGAGGGGGGCTCGGATTGACGTCGGGATTTCGGGAACTGCCACGACTGGCTTAGTGCAACTGTAGCGGGTCCACCATGGCATAGTTTTAACTGCCATAACGGTGGCATGGACTTTCTTTGATTCTGCCATGGCGGATGCTCTGACCGCCATAGCGGGACAGCTATGGAGCAGTCCTGACTGTCACGACGAGGGATGGCCTTTAATGATTTCCGCTATAGCGGAAGGCCTGACCGCTACGCCGGGATCGCCATGGCTATCCTGGTGACCGCTGTAGCTGATTGACGGGACCAGGAACTCATTTCATATTCTAAGTTCGCACCATTAGTCCAACACTTCTAAAACCTAATTCTAAGAGCTTGGGGAGGTGAATATTGAAGATACTTGGTGAAATCATCTTTGAGGGTAAGTTCTAAACCATTATCTTGCTTATCTGCCTTCCTTACTTGAGTTTCCATGGTGGTTTAAGGTCCTAGAGCATTGGGTGTTGAGACTTAGACTCCTAATTATGGAACCCTTAGTATAAATTGTTTATTGTATATTAACTTACTGTTTATATCATCTAGAAGTGTAGATTAACACATTCTAGGATGGAATTGTTCTATAGTTCAAGAATCTAATTATGGGACTTAGGG
Source organism: Lycium barbarum (assembly GCF_019175385.1). NCBI lineage: Eukaryota > Viridiplantae > Streptophyta > Magnoliopsida > Solanales > Solanaceae > Lycium > Lycium barbarum. The sequence continues at coordinate 73,756,240 of NC_083340.1, read as the reverse complement.
TTTCACCCAAATTTGGTGATTTTGGCTAATTTATGGAATTGAAGGGTCTAAAGTGATTAGAAACCGATGAAATTGAGGATTATGATTGTTGGGAATAAGGGTAGGGTAATTTCACCCTTAATTTCTGATTTTACCCATGTGATTCATTAGGGGTATTTTGGGCATTCTTCTCCAAATCGATTCTTCTTCCAATTAGACGGTCTATTACTTACTTAGCGTTGTTATTGCTAGATTTTGAGTGTTCTGAGGCTTACGCAAAGGGAAAGCTCAGGTGGAGTAGCTGGCATTCCAGTTCTGCATTCGAGGTAGGTTACGGTTTACTTGAGTTAGACTTTGATTAGTAGATTGTATATATAGTAAAATTGATGGGAGAAAGCATTATTAGGTCTTCGGACACGACATCTGGGTTGATATTACCTAGGTTGGTATGACTTCTGATATGTGGGCTAGTCTCTGTTACATTATGTATTAAACCATGAGGTGTACTTGTTGTGCTTTTGAAGGCAAGGGCTGACATATACTTTTCATGTTGATTGAGATAGCTCGTATGATTCATGTTATTGTTGAGTTGATTTATCTGAGTCTTGTTGTGACTTGTACTTTATTGGCATTGATATTATTGATTGATCATGCTTATATTGCTATGGTGCTTCATATTTTGTTCTAGACTTGAACTATATCTTGATACTCATCTTGTGTGCGGATATATATATATATATATATATATATATATATATATGGCACATTTGACAGGGGGTGAGGATGTGGCCTAGTTATGGCTCGTGATCCGAGGCCAGTTCCGGAGCGAGTGGTACATGGACACCATGGGGCCCCCACGGGTCATGACTACTTGCGAACAAGGCCTTTAGCATGTGTGTGCGGTTGAGATACTTACCCTTGGTTGCATTGCATTGGACATCATCCTTTTCTGTGATTCGTTGTTGAATGGTTGTTGTTGTTGTTGTGCCTATCTGTCCATCTTGCTGGTTTTACGATATATGCATGATACTAATCTTAGTAGGCTTGTGATATCTACCGATACATAGTGTTTGTACTGATACTGCCTTGCTGCACCCTTGTTGAATGCACATAGCATCCGGAGTCATCTTCTAGACCTCGCATATAGCCTGAGGCTACTTCCTGACCAAATCCGAGGGTGAGCTCCAATCCATGCCATGCCACCTGGCGATATCTCCTCTTTGATATCTATCCTATTTCAATACATTATTGTTATATTCAGACACTCTTGTATTTCATAGACAGTACTTATGGCAAGAGTTCTTGTACGATGACTTTCATTTCTTGGGGTTGTAATTTGTAGTATTCTGCACTTATTTACTGGATATGTGTTACACCTCGGAATTTTGGGTTGCTGACTGGTGAATGGACTAACATAACATAAGGTGTACATTTCCCTACAAGTAAGAAGGGATGCTTAATGATTCTAATTAAGATTCCAAAGACATTTGAGGCAAGGGGGGAAAGTTCGTCAAATGAAACTTCACTACAGTTCTGCGAAAGGGGGGTTCGACGGTCGTTCTTTGTACCTTCGGACGGGTCGACGCCTCGTTTATTGTGCCATAGAATTTATTTGGCACAAAGATCATTCGACGGAGAAGATTGACGCTCCATCAATCAGTTCGACGGACCGTCCTTCTCATCGTAGAATGAAAGGAAACGAAAGGTTGCTCACTGGAAATTGCACGACTTCGACGGTCGGATCGACGCTCCGTCGATCAGATCAACCTTCGTCATTCACACTGTATAACATCGGATGGGTAGCTTTTAAATTTTATATAAGAAGGACCCCAAATTAATTTCTTTCATTGCTCATCTTCTCCAACCTTCTCCACACCTCTAGAACCTTCCCCACTCTATATCAACATAAACCCATGAGAAATCAAGGATTAAACACCAAAAATTAGTAGAATCAAGTGCAAAGATGTTCTCTAGGGCTTGTGGAGATCAAGAATTCCATTGAAACCAAAGCTAGGGTTTTCTGCAAGTAAAGTATTGCCACCCAAAGTTCATTCCTACACATTCAAAGGTGAGTTTTTGCACTTATTTCATATTATTAGAGGTATTGAGTGGTTGAAAGACTTGGATTAAAGAAGAATATAGAATATGAGCTTGTATATGGAAATAATGGTATTTTGAGTAGTAAGTTCAATTGAGTCATGATTCTTAGGATGAAATGAGTATAGTTTTGTTATGAATGATGCTAATGTCATTGGGGGAGTATTATGTGAAAAATGAATATGTTGTTGTATTGTAGTAATGGGTGTGGATGATTTGAAACACAATTGTGAGGATTGAATAATTCCTAACTTGAAGAAGTTATTGATTATGATATTATGGATGTTGTTATTGATGTTTGGGAGTTGTTGTATCATATGGAGAAAGTTGTAGAAACAAGGGAAGTGCTGCCCAATTTTCATTAGCTTTAGAAGGCACGTTTAAGTAATCGATTAGCTAATGTTCATGCGACTTCTCTTGAAGGCAGAAACGTGGGCATCGAAGGAGAACAAGCAAGCGATAGATTAGTTAAACATAAAAGGTATGTGAGGCTAGTCCTTTCTTTCTATGGCATGAATCCAATAGCATGACTTTTCCTTCATCTTCATGAATTTCCTACATTCCGGAAAACTAAAAGTCTATGTTCATGAGTAGCTATATGAGATAAGAGATATGTTAATGATATGATGTTCCTATAAAGTTAATGATTCTGTTTTTTGCATACACTCACCTTATATACTATTTCCTTCAAGGTGAGGTAGAATACTTATAAATGTCCATAATGGGATCGGGGGTTCACGACCTTATGTCACCCCGATAAAGTATAGCTATCTTGGAGTTATTATGCATGCATTATGATGAGTATATGTTGATGATATTACACCGCGCCTATATGGCCGGGCAGACACCGCTAAGGCGGGCAGCTATATGTATACACCATGTCTAGGTGACATGGGCAGACACCACTAGTGGGTGGCATGAGATGGTACCTCGGACGCGGGAGGCCTGGACGCAGGCTAATGATTATCACACCTTACCTATATGGACGGGAAACTTATACATTTATGCATACATGACATGATGATGATTATGAGTAAGCCAGCATATGTTACTTCTTTTATAAGTGATAGTCATATACAGTTGCCCTTTATTGATGCTTCCTCTATCTCATTGGCGTATTTTCATTACTTATGCCTCTAATACTCAGTACAATGTTCGTACTGACGTCCGTTTTCTTTGGACGCTGTGTTCATGCCCACAGGTAGACGGGGAGGTGATCTTGATCCCGACTCGTAGGAGCTAGTAGCTGATTTGAGAGCACTCCATTGCTCCGGAGGTGACTTTGATTATTCTTTTGTGTACATATGTATATTTTGGGCACGACGGGGTCCTGTCCCGTCCCTATGTCTAGCACTCTAGTAGAGGCTCGTAGATACGCAGGTGTGGGTTATTTGGTCTCACGAGGTTACTACTGTATATATACATATTGTCATTTTGATAGCCGAAAGGCTTATGTATATAAAAGTATTTATGTTCTCAAATGAAAAATTATTTTCCTATGATTTGAGTATGAAATTTATAAAAGAACGTTTAATGAGTATGATGAGTAGTAGAATGAATGGTGCTCGGTGGTTAGCCCCGGGTACCCGTCACGGCCCCTAGCCGGGTCGTGACAAAAGTGGTATCAGAGCAGTTCAGTCCTAGGAAGTGTCTACGAGCCGTGTCTAGTAGAGTCTTGTTTATGGTGTGTTGCGCGCCACACTAATAAAGAAGAGGCTAAAGGGCATTTAGGAAAAATGACCATCTTTCATCTTAAGAGATCGTGCGATAGAGCTGTGTTATAAGATTTTCTCCTCTCTAATAGTGTACTATTATTTCAGAAATGCCGCCAAAGGGAAAAGCTACAGCTGCCCAGAAGGGCAAGACTACAACGAAAAGGCGGGTAGAATGAGATCCGCCAATGAATGTATAAGAGGGCGAGTCACATAACGAGGCTCCATCTAATACTTCCTCCACCCCGCCTAATGTAGAAGAACAATGAGGAGATTTAGCTCCATTTCCTCTACCGGGTGCTTCGGGTCAACAAGTGACCGAGGCCATTCATCTATTAACACAGTTGGTTGCCGCCCAGGCACAACGGCAGAATGTGAGTTCAAGTGATCGGGCAGCCAGTACAAAACCCGTGATTTTATGAGTTTGAATCCTCCGGAGTTTTTCGGGTCAAATCTGGATGAAGACCCGCAAGGTTTTATTGATGAGATGCTGAGAACATTGAGGATTATTCATGCCTCCGAAACTAAATCTGAGGAGTTGGCATCTTATGGACTCCGAGATGTGGCGGTATTGTGGTACAATAATTGGCTAGCATCAAGAAAAGAAAATGCGCCTCCTCCCGTGTGGCAAGAATTTGTAGATGCTTTTATCTGTCACTATTTGCCACCCGAAGTCCGCCGACCTAGAGCGGATAGATTTTTAAATTTGAAACAAGGGAATATGAGTGCTCGGGAGTATAGCCTTCAATTCAATTCATTGGCTAGATATGCCCCGACTATGAAGGCCGGTATAGGAGATAGAGTGCATAGGTTTGTGAGTGGCTTAGGGCCACATTTATTTAAGTATTTCTTGATGGATTCGTTACAAGATGGGATGGATATTTCTCGAAGACAAGCCCATGCCCAGAAATTAGAAGGACAACAATATCCACAAAGGGGTGATCGTGATATCGATAGAAGGCTAAGCAAGCGGGCCAGATCTATGGGGGAAAACAGTGATTATAGAAGGGGATCAAGGCCGACCCATTCTAGACACTCAGGCCAGTCGGTGACTAGTGCACCTCCACGATTTACAGGTTGGATATTTGATCGCTCCTTCCCTTCAGGACAGGGTCAGAGTTCGAGAGCTTCGGGTTCTCAGTTTGGGGGTGCTCGTAGTCAGAGGAGACCACCAGTACCGCGATGTAGTCAGTGCGATAAATTACATTCAGGGCTATGTCGCCAGGGTACAGACGCTTGCTATGTTTGCGAACAAACTGGGTATTTGATGCGAGATTGTCCCTCGAGGTATGGTAGAGGTGGGGTTCAACCCACAGGATCAGCAGCGGGTTCCTCTTCAGTGCGCCCGATAGGGCAAACTCCCCAGATGTCAGTAGGTCAAGGTAGAGGCAGAGGGGGGGGGGGGCATCTACTTCAAGTTCCACTCATCCCCGTGTGTACGCTTTAGCCGGACGACAAGATCTTGAGTCCTCCCGGATGTGGTTACAGGTACATTATCCATATTTTCCCATGATGTATATGCATTGATAGATCCGGGTTCTACCTTGTCTTATATTACCCCGTATGTTGCTGGTTGTATTGGGGTGAAACCTGAGCCAATTAAACCTTTTGAGGTATCTACTCCGGTTGGTGATCCTGTGATAGCTAGACAGGTGTATAAACATTGTGTACTTATGATATGCAATCGCCAGACCAGAGCTGATTTAATTGAGCTAGAAATGTTAGATTTTGATGTGATTATAGGTATGGATTGGTTGGCCTCATGTTAGGATAATGTTGATTGTCGGATGAAAATAGTTCGATTCTAATTTTCGGGAGAGCCCGTGCTTGAATGGAAGGGTAATATAGCTTTCAGAACGAGATATGGCCATTATGAATTTCGGGTGATGTTGTTTGGGTTGACTAACGCTCCGACAGTGTTCATGAATTTGATGAATAATGTATTCAGGCCGCTCTTGGATTTATTCGTGATAGTATTCATTGATGATATTCTGGTATACTCACGCACAGAATCAGAACATGCAAATCATTTACGTATTGTTCTTGGCATTCTTCGAACCCGAGAATTATATGTAAAATTTTCAAAGTGCGAGTTTTGGCTGAATTCTATGACATTTCTGGGTCATGTTATTTCAGATGATGGCATTCGAGTTGATACTCAGAAAATTAAAGCTGTGAAGACTTGGCCAAGGCCTATGACGCTTACAGAAGTCCGTAGTTTTTTGGGATTGGCAGGTTACTATAGAAGGTTCGTAGAGGGATTTTCCTCTATTTCAGCCCCATTGACGAAGCTAACCCAGAAGTCAGTTAAATTTCAATGGAATGATGCTTGTGAACGCAGCTTCCAAGGGTTGAAGGATAAATTAACTTCAGCTCTGGTTTTAACACTTCCAGAAGGGCCAGATGGTTATGTTGTGTACTGTGATGCTTCCAGTGTTGGGTTAGGATGTGTGCTAATGCAGCACGGTAGAGTCATTGCTTATGCTTCGAAATAGCTGCGGAAACATAAAAAGAACTACCCAATATATGATCTTGAATTGGCTGCAGTTATTCATGCATTGAAAATGTGGAGACATTACTTGTATGGTGTGCATGTCGATATTTATATAGATCACAAGAGTCTTCAGTACATTTTCAAACAGAAGGAGTTAAATCTACGACAGAGGCGGTGGTTAGAGTTATTGAAAGATTATGATGTGAGCATTTTATACCACCCCGGAAAAGCAAATGTAGTAGCTGATGCGCTTAGCCGCTGATCAATGGGAAGCCTATGTTAAGTTCCTCCAGAAAAGAAAGAGATGATTCATGAGCTCCACCAACTAGCTAATCTTGGAGTACATGTAATTGATTCGGGTAATGCAGGGATTGGTATTAATGATCCCACAGTTTCGTCCCTGAATATGGAAGTGAAAGAGCGACAATATGAAGATCCTCAGTTGAGCCATTATGGAGACGTATTTCATGAAAAAGAGAAGTCTCCATTCAAAATCTCCCCAGATGGAATTCTTAGATACCGAGGCAGGTTATGTGTGTCGAATGTCCCAGAACTGCGTCGTCGAATTCTAGAAAAATCCCATTATTCTCGGTATTCTATTCACCTAGGTGCAACAAAGATGTATCACGATCTTAAATTGATATATTGGTGGGATGGTATGAAGAGAGACATAGCAGAATTTGTAGCCCAATGTCCAAATTGCCAGCAAGTGAAAAATCGAACATCAAAAGCCAGGAGGATTATTGCAAGCAATGGAAATCCCTACTTGGAACTGGGAAGTGATCAACATGGATTTTATTGTGGGGTTACCCCGTTCTCGAGGCAAGTATGATTCCATATGGGTGATCGTGGACAGACTCACGAAAGCAGCTCATTTTCTTCCAGTCAGAACCATATACTCACAGAAGATTATGCGAGGTCGTATCTCAAAGATATTGTGCAACTCCATGGTATTCCACTATCGATTATCACAGATAGAGGAGCCCAATTTACAGCCAAGTTCTGGAAGTATTTTCAAGAAGGTCTAGGTACCCAAGTGAAGCTTAGCACGACATTTCATCCACAGACCGATGGACCGGCCGAACGTACTATCAAGACTTTGGAAGATATGTTGCGGGCGTGTGCGCTAGATTTTGGTGGTAGTTGGGATTACCACTTACCTCTAATCGAGTTTGCATACAACAATGGCTACCATTCTAGTATCCAAATGGCCCCGTATGAAGCTTTATATGGGAGGAAGTGTAGATCCCCAATTGGATGGTTTGAAATAGAAGTGCAGCTAATAGGCCCTGAGTTGATTCAACAAGTAGTAGAGAAAGTCAAGGTGATCCGAGATCGATTATTGACATCCCAAAGTCGTCAAAAATCTTTTGCGGACAACCGCCGACGAGACTTGGGATTTCAAATTGATGATTGGGTATTTTTGAAGGTGTCGCCAATGAAAGGCGTGATGAGATTTGGAAAGAAAGGGAAATTAAGTCCTCGATACATTGGACCCTATAAAATTATCCGCAAGGTGGGTTAAGTAGCTTACGAATTAAACTTACCTTCAGAGCTTGAATCAGTCCACCCAGTTTTTCATGTCTCAATGCTCCGCAAGTGTGTTGGAGATCTTACGAGGATTGTCCAGATAGATGATGTTCAAGTAACGGAAAAGCTAGCATATAAAGAAGTACCCATTGCCATATTAGACAGGCAAGTACGAAGACTTCGAAATAAGGAAGTAGCTTCAGTCAAAGTCTTGTGGAGAAACAACAACCGAGAAGAAATGACTTGGGAAGCGGAAGAGAAAATGAAATCCACATATCCGCACTTATTCCAACCCCCAGAAGAGATTCAAGATGAAACGTTAACATTATGAGGTATGTATGCTTCTTTTTTTCATGCTTTTGGTCGTGTGTGGTCATAAATATATTGATGCTGTATTGTGGCTCTGTAAGGAAATGTTATTGTGGGCTGTTGTGACAGAACGGTAATGCCATATTACAGGGGAAACTCTGGCAAAATTTTCGTAGGATTCCCGAGTACTTAACATTCGAGGACAAATGTTCCAAAAAGGGGGGAAGAATGTCACACCTCAGAATTTTGGGTTGCTAAGTGGTGAATGGACTAACGTAAGTTAAGGTGTACATGTCCCTACAAGTAAGAAGAGATGCTTAATGATTCTAATTAAGATTCCAAAGACATTTGAGGCAAGGGAGGAAAGTTCGTCAAATGAAACTTTACTACAGTTCTGCGAAAGGGGGGTTCGATGGTCGTTCTTTATACCCTCGGACGGGTCGACGCATCGTTGATTGTGCCATAGCATTTATTTAGCACAAAGACCATTCGACGGATCAGATCGATGCTCCATCGATCATTTTGACGGACCGTCCTTCTCACCGTAGAATGAAAGAAAACGAAAGGTTGCTCACTGGAAATTGCACGACTTCGACGGTCGGATCGACGCTCCGTCGATTAGATCGACGCTTCGTCATTCACACCGTATAACATCCGAGGGTAGCTTTTAAATTTTATATAAGAAGGACCCCAAATTAATTTCTTTCATTGCTCATCTTCTCCAATCTTCTCCACACCTCTAGAACCTTCCCCACTCTATATCAACATAAACCCATGAGAAATCAAGGATTAAACACCAAAAATTAGTAGAATCAAGTGCAAAGATGTTCTCTAGGGCTTGTAGAGATGAAGAATTCCATTGAAACCAAAGCTAGGGTTTTCTGCAAGTAAAGTATTGCCACCCAAAGTTCATTCCTACACATTCAAAGGTGAGTTTTTGCACTTATTTCATATTATTAGAGGTATTGAGTGGTTAAAAGACTTGGATTAAAAAAGAATATAGAATATGAGCTCGTATATGGAAATAATGGTATTTTGAGTAGTAAGTTCAATTGAGTCATGATTCTTAGCATGAAATGAGTATAGTTTTGTTATGAATGATGCTAATGTCATTGGAGGAGTATTATGTGAAAAATGAATATGTTGTTGTATTGTAGTAATGGGTGTGGATGATTTGAAAGACAATAGTGAGGATTGAATAATACCTAAGTTGAAGAAGTTATTGATTATGATATTATGGATGTTGTTATTGATGTTTGAGAGTTGTTGTATCATATGGAGAAAGTTGTAGAAACAAGGGAAGTGCTGCCCAATTTTCTTTAACTTTAGAAGGCACGTTTAAGTAATCGATTAGCTAATGTCCATGCGACTTCTCTTGAAGGCAGAAACGTGGGCATCGAAGGAGAACAAGCAAGCGATAGATTAGTTAAGCGTAAAAGGTATATGAGGCTAGTCGTTTCTTTCTATCGCATGAATCCTATAGCATGACTTTTCCTTCCTCTTCATGAAGTTCCTACATTCCGGAAAACTAAAAGTCTATGTTCATGAGTAGCTATATGAGATAAGAGATATGTTACGAGCCTAATGGTATGATGTTCCTATAAAGTTAATGATGTCGTTTATTGCATACACTCACCTTATATACTATTTCCTTCAAGGTGAGGCAGAATACTCAAAAATGTCCATAATGGGATCGGGGGTTCACGACCTTATGTCACCCCGATAAAGTATAGCTATCTTGGAGTTATTATGCATGTATTATGATGAGTATATGTTGATGATATTACCTCGCGCCTATATGGCCGGGCAGACACCGCTAAGGTGGCAGCTATATGTATACACCATGTCTAGGTGACATGGGCAGACACCACTAGTGGGCGGCATGAGATGGTACCCCGGTCGCGGGAGGCCTGGACGCAGGCTAATGATTATCACACCTCACCTATATGGACGGGAAACTTATACATTTATGCATACATGACATGATGATGATTATAAGTAAGCCAGCATGTGTTATTTCTTTTATAAGTGATAGTCATATACAGTTGCCCCTTATTGATGCTTCCTCTATCTCATTGGCGTATTTTCATTACTTATGCCTCTCATACTCAGTACAATGTTCGTACTGACGTCCGTTTTCTTTGGATGCTGTGTTCATGCCCACAGGTAGACAGGGAGGTGATCTTGATCCAGACTCGTAGGAGCTAGTAGCTGATTTGAGAGCACTCCATTGTTCCGGACGTGCCTTTGATTATTCTTTTGTGTACATATGTATATTTTGGGCACAACGGGGTCCTGTCCCGTCCCTATGTCTAGCACTCTAGTAGAGGCTCGTAGATACGCAAGTGTCGGTTACATGGTCTCACGAGGTTACTACTGTATATATACATATTGCCATTTTGATAGCCGAAAGGCTTATGTATATAAAAGTATTTATGTTCTTAAATGAAAAATGATTTTCCTATGATTTGAGTATGAAATTGATAAAATAACGTTTAATGAGTATGATGAGTAGTAGAATGAGTGGTGCTCCGTGGTTAGCCCCGGGTACCCGTCACGGCTCCTTGCCGGGTCGTGACAATATGGTCTGACTTAGACATATTATTATTGCTTCTATTGTTCTTTAAGTTGTATTTGGATAAATGAATGATTAATCGGTTAAGGGGATGGTTCGCCCACTAGGGTGGTTTGTGTGGGTGCCATCACGATGGGTTGGGTCGTGACACTCGGGATCGACCATGAGGTCCTGAGCTGGCACAAGGAGTGGTATCTGCACTTCAGAAAAAGAGTGTAGAAATCTAGTATGAGTATAACACTGATACCCTTTGTTATCATAGGCCAACAACGAAGCGAAACACATATACAAAATATAAAGACTTAAGCTAAACACTTGTCACAAAATTTCAATTTAGCTTTACCAACTATGACCGATAGTTCAGTATCACAACAGGACATGTAAGCACGTAGCAAATAAGACAGATAGGGAATGATAAATATATGAAATTAAGAATGCAATGCAATGGCTAATGTCAAACCTGGTACACACATGCTACGGGCTTTGCCACATAGTCATGACCCATGGGGGACTCGCGGGGTCCATTTACCTTATTGCGGTGTGCAACCCGATCCACAGATTATATATTTGTTGCGGCGTGCAACCCAATCCCATATATTATCACAATGATAAGCCTCAATCTTACCTCTTTCACCACTTATCCATCAATATGTATGAATGAATGCACGTATGTAACATATCATGCACCATATGTCTATCAAGTACATGTCATGTATGAATGGATAAGAATATGTGTATCATGGTCTCTCAAATATTTCAACTCAACCACCAACATGGATCATTCTTTCACAAGCCATACAATTCATGGAGTGATGAGGTATATGACTCTCATGGCCCACATAATCAGCAATCATACCAACCTAGTGGATACCACAACCATGATCGAAGGCCTTAATAGGCATTCCCCGTCTCAAGTCACTATTCATTGCAACAACCTACAAAGTTACACCGGTACCCCCCACGTGCTCATCACTGTCAATAAGGTGGACCCCCATCACACCCAATACCCTTTCAATATTTATAAACTATATATGCCCTCCAATCAGAGTCTAGAGAATAAACTGTAACCTACCAAGAGGATGAACAGGAGCCATGAATCCTCAAGCCAATGCCCTTCCTTTCTGGATTACTTCTAAACGATCGAAGTCTATCAAACACGAATTCTACTTTAAAATACAACTCTACAGGTATCCATAATGCCATAAAATAATTCAGGTCCGGAAAAGTCAGCCTAAAACCCCGTCCCAAATCCTAAAGGTCAAAACGATATTCATTCTGAAATCAAATTGAATATAGTCTAAATAGTATTCTACAAGGTCACACGATTCCAACGATACCCATATTGCTATACTTTAATCCGAAATCCAAAAATTAACCAAAAATAACCAAACTCGATCCCCAAGGGTAAAACTAGAAAATTGAGCATAAATTATCGTACCCATAGCCTAGATAGTCCACAGTCTAAATTTCATGAGAACCTATCCACAATCAAGCCTTCAATTCCACTATTTACTTTAAACCCCACTTTATAGGAAAATCCTTATTCTCATACTTATTTTTTAAGCAAAGCCACCCGAAAGGTGGAAATTTATTGATAAACAAAATATGTGCATATCAATCCAAAAGTGATTGATCAAATAAATAAAACAACAACAGAAAAGAAAATCAACAAGCGGAAAATGGAAATACAGATTTAGTTTGAAACAGACTATTAACAACTAATAATCCAAGGGCCTTGACTTGATAACATCTATCACACCTTCAAAGTCTCACAGGTGGAATGTTTCAAATCAGTTGAATCATTCTTCATGCCACTTAAATGTAGTTGTGGTCTTCTATAGAAACTAGCATCTGTATGGAAGCAAGAACCACTCTCAACTTTGTACCATTCTCAAAAGATCATGAGTCCTAGACTGAACATGTGTAGCTTCTGTCACGACCCAACCCCGTAGGCCATGACTAGTGCCCGATCTGGGCACTCAAACACATTCTAGTATATGGCAGAAGCCGACAAGGCTTTATTTCAAATTTAGCTAATTTTTAGAAAAATTTCGGCAGAGTTTCCTTTGTTTTACGGACTATCCCAAATACCCTGCACGCAGAAAATACCAACAAAGGACTCACAGGGCCAACAAAGCAACATCTAAATATATGCGGACCGGCCGCGGCGGCGAAGGGGATCGCCCAAACACAGAACATACACATCTCTGTACAGAAAGATCCCAACCCACAAACATGTCCACAGACCTCTAACAGACCGACAGAATCATATGACGGGACAGGGCCCCGCCATACCCATGAACGAGAAATATACATATATAGAAGTGACAGACTATACCAAAAGATGGCTCTGAATAAAAGAGCGCTCCAAAAATAGCAGAATGAGATCCTAAGCAGACGGATCAGCAAACCTGTCGTCGGTACCTGCGCGGCATGAAAACGCAGCCCCCGAAGAAAGGGGGTCAGTACGAAATATGTACTGAATATGTAAAGCCTGAGTTGCAGAAACAAAATCATAACTGGTGCAGAACATACAGAAAGTAAACGGAAAATCCAAAGTATCAGATACATATTTCCAAAACATGCAGAGTGTGTACAGAACATATGTCATATCAAATCCGGCCCCTGCCAAGGGACTCGGCAGACAGAACGTGGCCACCCTCCCGACGCTGGTGCCACAACACAGAAGAATCAGAATAGGGGCATAACCCCGTAACATAATATGTTATATCAGATGGCCATAGTAAATCATATCAGAACAAACGTACATGGCACAGCATACTCCACAAACCCATGTACGCATATACCTGCCCCCTCACATCGAGGCACGGCGAACAATGCAGGAGATTACGCTTGACAACATATCCTGGCCCGGGCTCAGTGTGGGAAACATTTGGGGCATCCACGAATAGAGTCGTGAGAAACTAATGCAAGTAAAATATCATAAATGTTTCCATAGACTCGATGAGGCATATCAAAGACAAACCGATCCGATGAAGTCGGAAGGAATCATAGTAATTGAGTTTCGAGTATCAAAACAATTTATCAAACTTAATGGAATATTTAAAACCATATTAGTTAGGTAATTAAAAGGGTAGTCGAAACATTTCTTTCAAAAATCGTTCAAAAAGGGGACTTTAGTACATTAAGGGCAAAACCGGGAATAGCGGGCCCACCTCGGAACAAGCAAGGAGGTGGGCTCAAATTACGCCCTTTAAGCTTATGGGGTCACCTATAAAGGTTCTACGGACATTCTATAGCTTTTCAAGGAGTTTAGAGAAAGTTTGCATAATTTCAGGAAAAGCATATCAAAATGGTTCAATTCTACTGAAGGAAAAACTGAGATTTTCTCTTACGGATTCCGATGGCCAAGAAGGTCTTTTGAGGCCCGAATCCGATCCTAAAACACTTAGACATGCCAAAAGAAGGATCGGGGTAGCTCTACATACCTTTCAAGCTCCTTACGCCTTTCCAAACTCACTTCCCGTTTCGTCAAAAATCTGCAAATGGTCAAGTTTACCAATTGTAAGTTATAGATGCTACAAATTCAATTCAACTCTTATTTGTCTACCGAAATTTCGGCAGCACTTCCCCTATACATATAGCACCCCCGAGAATTCAACTCGGCTCACAATCATCAACAACAACCCAAACAACAACATCAACATCAACAACAAACACTAGAAACACAATATGGCACAACTAGTTCTACTTGCCGACATAATGCCATAACCTTCATTTCAACTTCAATTTCCAACCAATTTCAATGATTTCACATACATTACCAAACTAGACCATCCCAACATAGATTAGAAGCGTTTCATATGGTTTCCTTAAATTATACACACGATATACATAATATACAAACTTTCCGCCACAATCCTAACTCGTCCGAAACTTCTAATCTTTGGCATACATATTCATAACATGTTTCCATCTTCCAAATTCATCAACACCCATCATAATTTGCAACCTAATAACTTCATTTTCATAATGTCGTAAAATCATACTTAAGCGACATAAGTTTCTACATTCCATTTCAAAGCAAACTCATATCGTTTTACTTTTATTTACATTGCAAGAATCATAATAACACAACTAACACATTACACAAACTTGATCCATTTCATTCCATACAACTCCATACCACACGGCCAAATACTCTCTTTGCCAATTCATCCAATTTTATTCAACTTTCATCCTCAATATGCATTTCACCACAATCACAACTAGAATATAACACAAATTCAACACATTATGGCTATACAACATATACATACACACGGCCATACACTAATAACACACACCCACTTTGCAAACTTCTATTTCTCCATACAATCAACACATTTCTACATACTACAACACAAACAAGACTCCATAACACAATAATAAGGGATGAATTCTTACCTTCTTACTCAATCTTCTTCACTTGACTATATGATCAAATTGATGAACCAAGGGCTCCTTCCTCCAAGACAACTACACCAAGTTGAGAAGGGACCTTGAATTAGTAGGAATTCAACAAGAGAAAAATTTTTGGAGCAATATTTTGGTAGGTGATTTTTCCCTAGCTCACCCGAAACCCCTCTTCTTTTTGTTCTTGTTCTTTGCTTTGTTTGCTTTTTCTAATTTCTTGAACTTTCTAAGGGGTATGACTCATATAATTTTTAACACATGGAAAATTAATTGGGCCATGGGTTTGGGCCATAGTTGGCCGGCCACCCCTTAGCATTGGGCCTTAATTTGTTTCATTGAATTAATTTGGCCCAATGACTTATAAGTCACCTTTTGTAATTTCCGAAACTAATTCCCAAAATTCCAAATTTTCCCTTGGCCTTATTCGACACTTCCACATTAATATTCTTTCATACACAACTCCTATATCAAATAAAAATTAATTATGACCTTATTTCTTACAAGTCAAGAATATTTTCAATTCTTTCCAACGTGTTAAAACACGGGATATAACATCCTCCCCCCCTTTTGAACATTCGTCCTCGAATGTTAAATTAATCTTATAGGGTCTGAGAATACTTTGGGGGAGTTTATGTTTATAGTCAGCACATATGACGCACATTCATTATTGATACAGAATTAAGTAAGGATTCAGGATTACCTGTGGCCGTAGGGAACAAATGAGGATATTTCTTCTTCATCTCCTCTTCGGCCTCCCAGGTCATTTCCTCACTATTATCGTTCCGCCACAGCACCTTAACAGAGGCTACATCTTTGTTCCGGAGCTTTCTTACCTGGCGGTCCAAAATAGCTACGGGCTGCTCCTCATAAGATAACTGCTCCGTCACCTGAATATCATCCGCAGGAAATATTCTGGAGGGATCACCAATGCATTTGCGGAGCATAGACACATGGAATACCGGATGTACCGCTTCCAAATCAGATGGCAGGTCTGACTCATAGGCGACATTTCCAATTTTCCGCACAATCAGATAAGGCCCAATATAACGCGGACTAAGTTTTCCCTTTCTGTCGAACCGCATTACGTCTTTCATAGGCGAGACCTTCAGAAATACCCAATCACCAACCTGGAATTCCAAAGGACGACGCCGTTTATCAGCGTATGATTTCTGTCGACTCTGGGCTGCCAATAGTCGCTCTCGGATAAGTTTCACCTTATCAACTGCCTGCTGGACCATATCTGGGCCGATTAATTCTGTCTCGCCAATATCAAACCAGCCAATAGGTGACCTGCATTTCCTACCATATAAAGCCTCGTACGGAGCCATCTGGATGCTGGAATGGTAGCTGTTATTATAAGAAAATTCAATCAATGGCAAGTGATCCTCCCAGCTGCCTCTGAAATCAATAACGCAGGCCCGCAACATATCTTCAAGTGTCTGGATAGTGCACTCGGCCTGTCCGTCACTCTGAGGATGGAAAGTTGTGCTCAGGCTCAGTTGGGTCCCTAATCCTTCCTAAAAAGATCTCCAGAAGTTCGCTGTGAACTGAGCACCTCTGTCAGTGATAATAGATATAGGAACTCCATGAAGCTTCACTATTTCTTTAATATAAAGCCTGGCATAATCCTCGGCGGAATAAGTAGTCCTGACGGGGAGAAAATGGGCTGATTTTGTCAGCCTATCAACAATAACCCAGATGGAATCATACTTCCGTGGAGTGCGAGGCAACCCTGTAATGAAGTCCATATTAATGATCTCCCACTTCCACGTCGGAATTTCCATTTCCTGCAACAGTCCACCCGGTTTCTGATGTTCAATCTTGACCTGCTGACAATTGGGACACTGGGCGACGAACTCGGCGATGTCCCGTTTCATGCCATCCCACCAGTATAAGCATCGGAGATCATGGTACATCTTCGTAGACCCAGGATGGACCGAATAGCGAGCATAATGTGCCTCGCTCATAACCTGCTGCCGAAGGCCTGCAATATCAGGTACACACAACCTGCCCTTAAATAATAAAGTCCCGTCCGGAGTGAACTCGAACGGAGTCTTCTCCTTATCATAGGTTGTGTCTCTGTATCGTGCCAAAACAGGATCTTCATATTGATGCCGCTTGATATCTTCCTTAATAGATGATTCAGAAACCCCTCGGACAGAAATCCGTGTACCTCCAGAATCGGCCAGACGAACCCCAAGATTAGCCAACTGATAAATGTCACGTACTATCTCTCTCCTGTCTGGCTGTAAATCTACCAAGCTGCCCATAGATTTCCGGCTAAGCGCATCTGCAACAATATTAGCCTTGCCCGGATGATACAGAATATCCACATCATAGTCTTTCAGGAGCTCCAGCCACCTCCGCTGCCGCAAATTAAGCTCTTTCTGCCTGAAAATATACTGGAGACTCTTATGATCTGTATAGATATCAACATGAACGCCATATAAATAATGTCTCCAT
This sequence comes from Lycium barbarum, assembly GCF_019175385.1. NCBI lineage: Eukaryota > Viridiplantae > Streptophyta > Magnoliopsida > Solanales > Solanaceae > Lycium > Lycium barbarum. The sequence continues at coordinate 73,738,665 of NC_083340.1, read as the reverse complement.
ATCTTCAGGGCATGAATCACCGCTGCAAGCTCCAGATCGTGGGTAGGATAATTCTTTTCATGCTTTTTGAGCTGTCGGGAAGCATAAGCTATAACTCGGCCGTGCTGCATCAATACACAGCCTAACCCCACACCAGAAGCATCACAATAAATAACATATCCATCGGGTCCCTCTGGAAGAGTCAGAACTGGGGCTGTAGTCAGCTTCTCTTTCAGCAACTGGAAGCTTCGTTCACAAGCATCAGTCCACTGGAACTTGGCTCCCTTCTGAGTTAGCCTTGTCAAAGGCGCTGAAATCGAAGCAAACTTTTCCACAAATCTTCTGTAATAGCCCGCTAACCCCAGGAAACTATGTACCTCGGTGGGCGTCGTGGGTCTGGGCCAATTTTTCACGGCCTCAATCTTCTGTGTATCCACCCGGACACCATCAGCTGCAATAATATGCCCCAGAAATGCCACTGAAGCCAGCCAGAATTCACATTTAGAAAATTTTGCATATAATTTCTGATGCCGAAGTACCCCTAATACCGCTCTCAGATGATCTGCGTGCTCTGCCTCGGACCGAGAATAGACCAGAATGTCATCGATAAATACAATTACGAACATATCCAAGAATGGCCTGAATACCCGGTTCATTAGATCCATGAATACCGCAGGAGCATTAGTCAGCCCAAAAGACATAACTCTGAATTCATAATGCCCATATCTGGTCCGGAATGCTGTCTTAGGAATATCGGCCTCTCGTACCCGTACCTGATGATAGCCTGACCGAAGATCTATCTTCGAACAATATCTGGCGCCCTGCAACTGATCAAACAAGTCATCAATTCTGGGGAGGGGGTATTTATTCTTTATAGTTACCTTATTCAGCTGCCGATAATCAATACACATACGCAGCGACCCGTCTTTCTTACGCACAAATAATACCGGGGCCCCCCAAGGCGAAGTACTGGGCCTGATAAAGCCTTTTTCTAACAGATCCTTCAACTGCTCTTTCAGTTCTTTCAATTCTGCCGGTGCCATTCTGTACGGGGGAATAGATATCGGCTGAGTATCTGGAAGCAAATCAATAGAAAAATCTATCTCCCGCTCCGGAGGAAGGCCTGGAATCTCATCTGGGAATACATCCGGAAATTCATTAACCACGGGAACTGACTGAAGAGTTGGCGTTTCTGCTGTCAAGTCTTGTACCCGAACCAGATGATAAAAATAACCCTTTCTGATCATTTTCTTCGCCTTAAGGTATGAAATAAACTTACCTTTCGGCGATGCTGTGTTACCGGCCCATTCTATAACTGGCTCCCCGGGAAACTGGAAACGAACTACCTTATTTTGGCAGTCAACATTAGCATAACAGGAGGCTAGCCAGTCCATTCCCATAATAACATCGAACTCGACCATATCTAACTCCACCAGATCTGCCTTAATGTCACGGCCACATACAATTACGGAACAGTTTTTATATACCTGCTTTGCTACAATAAAGTCCCCAATCGGTGTGGCTACCTCAAACGGCTCTATAGGTTCAGATGTTATACCAATTTTACTAGCAACCAGAGGCGAAATATATGACAAGGTCGAACCTGGATCAATCAATGCATACACAGACCGAGAGAAAACCAATAATGTACCTGTAACGACATTAGGCGATGCCTCCTGATCCTGGCGGCTGGACAGAGCATAAATGCGGTTCGAAGGACCTGTAGTACCAGAAGCTCCACCACGGCCTCTGCCGCGACCTGCTGGTGCTGAAGTACCTGGCCCCGTAGGGCGCATAGCCACTGATGAAGATGAAGACCCGGCGGCTGATCCGGTAGGCTGTGCTGCACCACCCGAACTACCCTCATACGGGCAATCTCTCACAGAATAGCCCTGACGGCCACAAGAAAAACATGCACCGGTGGCTCTGTAGCACTCTCCAGGATGGTACCTGCCACAATAAGAACACTGAGGCCTAGGTGGCCTCGTCTGACCAGAACCCCTGTCTGTCCGCGAACCTGAAGCCCTGGAGCTCTGACCTGCTCCTGAATAACCTGGGCTATCAAATCTGCGACCTGTAGGCTGTGGAGGTGCGCTCTGTGCCGGCTGGGATAGATGTCTGCTAGGCTGCTGCGGCTGCTGAGGCTGCTGAGGCTGCCTGCCCCGAAAATCTCCAGAATATCCAGATGATCTGGCCCTCTTGGGCTGTCTCCGATCCTGGCTCCTATCAGGCTGACGCTCCCTATGCCGGTCCTCCATGCCCTGGGCGTGGGCCTGAATCCGGGCAATATCCATGCCGGGCTGAGCAGCCAATACCAAACAGCTGTCGACAAAATAACGGTCCAGCCCCATAATATACCTGTGCATCCTGTCAGCCATAGTAGCTACCACAGCAGGTGCGTATCGGGCCAATGAGTCGAACTCCATACTGTACTCTCGAACACTGCGACCCCTCTGTCTCAGCAATAAGAATCTGTCAGTCTTGGCCCGCCGTAACTCCGGAGGCAGAAAATGACTAAGAAAAGCCTGAGAAAAATCATCCCAAACTGCTGGGGGAGCGCCGTCGCCTCTGGATAACTCCATGACTCGTACCAATTTGCCGCTACATCATACAACCGGTACGAAGCCAATGTGACTGACTCTGTCGCGGAAGCATTAATAAACTGTAAGGTGCGCCGCATCTTCCTGATAAACTCCTCGGGATCCTCCTCGGGCTTTGTCCCGAAGAACTCTGGAGGGCCACAAGTCAAGAACTCACGAGCTCTCGAACTGTCGCGCCTATAAGCCCGGTCACCTCCCAGTCCGTGCCCCTGAACCTGTCCTGCCACAAGTCTAGTCAGTAGCTGGACTGCCTCTCTCATAGTCTGATCCTCAGTCCCTGGCCGTGGAGCTGGAGGCTCAGGTACTGGAACCTCGGGAGCTGGTGGTGGAGCCGCCCCCCGACCTGCAGCTGCTGCTGCTCCAATCTCCTCTTCATGTGGCGGTGTGGAAGAGCCCTCTACCGGGGGCAAAATATCAGGAGTAATATGAGGATGGGCCCTGGTAACCCTCTGGGCCCGACTAGTCTCTCCCACAGCTGCTGCCTTGGCCTTTTGGGCCGCTGTCGCCTTTTTTGGAGGCATAACTGCAAATGTAACAATTCGTTAGGGAGGATTCATCCTGATAACACAGCTCTATCGCACGATCTAAGACAGAAAGAAGGGTAGTATCCTAAATGCCCTGTAGCCTCCCGTTTATAGGTGTGGTGCACAACACACCGATAAACAAGACTCTACTAGACACGGTCTGTAGACATTCCGAGGACGAACCGCTCTGATACCACTTTTGTCACGACCCAACCCCGTAGGCCATGACTAGTGCCCGATCTGGGCACTCAAACGCATTCTAGTATATGGCAGAAGCCGACAAGGCTTTATTTCAAATTTAGCTAATTTTTAGAAAAATTTCGGCAGAGTTTCCTTTGTTTTACGGACTATCCCAAATACCCTGCACGCAGAAAATACCAACAAAGGCCTCACAGGGCCAACAAAGCAACATCTAAATATATGCGGACCGGCCGCCGCGGCGAAGGGGATCGCCCAAACACAGAACATACACATCTCTATACAGAAAGATCCCAACCCACAAACATGTCCACAGACCTCTAACAGACCGACAGAATCATATGACGGGACAGGGCCCCGCCGTACCCATGAACGAGAAATATACATATATAGAAGTGACAGACTATACCAAAAGATGGCTCTGAATAAAAGAGCGCTCCAAAAATAGCAGAATGAGATCCTAAGCAGACGGATCAGCAAACCTGTCGTCGGTACTTGCGCGGCATGAAAACGCAGCCCCCGAAGAAAGGGGGTCAGTACGAAATATGTACTGAATATGTAAAGCCTGAGTTGCAGAAACAAAATCATAACTGGTGTAGAACATACAGAAAGTAAACGGAAAATCCAAAGTATCAGATACATATTTCCAAAACATGCAGAGTGTGTACAGAACATATGTCATATCAAATCTGGCCCCTGCCAAGGGACTCGGCAGACAGAACGTGGCCACCCTCCCGACGCTGGTGCCACAACACAGAAGAATCAGAATAGGGGCATAACCCCGTAACATAATATGTTATATTAGATGGCCATAGTAAATCATATCAGAACAAACGTACATGGCACAGCATACTCCACAAACCCATGTACGCATATACCTGCCCCCTCACATCGAGGCACGGCGAACAATGCAGGAGATTACGCTTGACAACATATCCTGGCCCGGGCTCAGTGTGGGAAAAATTTGGGGCATCCACGAATAGAGTCGTGAGAAACTAATGCAAGTAAAATATCATAAATGTTTCCATAGACTCGATGAGGCATATCAAAGACAAACCGATCCGATGAAGTCGGAAGGAATCATAGTAATTGAGTTTCGAGTATCAAAACAATTTATCAAACTTAATGGAATATTTAAAACCATATTAGTTAGGTAATTAAAAGGGTAGTCGAAACATTTCTTTCAAAAATCGTTCAAAAGGGGGACTTTAGTACATTAAGGGCAAAACCGGGAATAGCGGGCCCACCTCGGAACAAGCAAGGCGGTGGGCTCAAATTACGCCCTTTAAGCTTATGGGGTCACCTATAAAGGTTCTACGGACATTCTATAGCTTTTCAAGGAGTTTAGAGAAAGTTTGCATAATTTCAGGAAAAGCATATCAAAATGGTTCAATTCTACTGAAGGAAAAACTGAGATTTTCTCTTACGGATTCCGATGGCCAAGAAGGTCTTTTGAGGCCCGAATCCGATCCTAAAACACTTAGACATGCCAAAAGAAGGATCGGGGTAGCTCTACATACCTTTCAAGCTCCTTACGCCTTTCCAAAATCACTTCCCGTTTCGTCAAAAATCTGCAAATGGTCAAGTTTACCAATTGTAAGTTATAGATGCTACAAATTCAATTCAACTCTTATTTGTCTACCGAAATTTCGGCAGCACTTCCCCTATACATATAGCACCCCCGAGAATTCAACTCGGCTCACAATCATCAACAACAACCCAAACAACAACATCAACATCAACAACAAACACTAGAAACACAATATGGCACAACTAGTTCTACTTGCCGACATAATGCCATAACCTTCATTTCAACTTCAATTTCCAACCAATTTCAATGATTTCACATACATTACCAAACTAGACCATCCCAACATAGATTAGAAGCGTTTCATATGGTTTCCTTAAATTATACACACGATATACATAATATACAAACTTTCCGCCACAATCCTAACTCGTCCGAAACTTCTAATCTTTGGCATACATATTCATAACATGTTTCCATCTTCCAAATTCATCAACACCCATCATAATTTGCAACCTAATAACTTCATTTTCATAATGTCGTAAAATCATACTTAAGCGACATAAGTTTCTACATTCCATTTCAAAGCAAACTCATATCGTTTTACTTTTATTTACATTGCAAGAATCATAATAACACAACTAACACATTACACAAACTTGATCCATTTCATTCCATACAACTCCATACCACACGGCCAAATACTCTCTTTGCCAATTCATCCAATTTTATTCAACTTTCATCCTCAATATGCATTTCACCACAATCACAACTAGAATATAACACAAATTCAACACATTATGGCTATACAACATATACATACACACGGCCATACACTAATAACACACACCCACTTTGCAAACTTCCATTTCTCCATACAATCAACACATTTCTACATACTACAACACAAACAAGACTCCATAACACAATAATAAGGGATGAATTCTTACCTTCTTACTCAATCTTCTTCACTTGACTATATGATCAAATTGATGAACCAAGGGCTCCTTCCTCCAAGACAACTACACCAAGTTGAGAAGGGACCTTGAATTAGTAGGAATTCAACAAGAGAAAAATTTTTGGAGCAATATTTTGGTGGGTGATTTTTCCCTAGCTCACCCGAAACCCCTCTTCTTTTTGTTCTTGTTCTTTGCTTTGTTTGCTTTTTCTAATTTCTTGAACTTTCTAAGGGGTATGACTCATATAATTTTTAACACATGGAAAATTAATTGGGCCATGGGTTTGGGCCATAGTTAGCCGGCCACCCCTTAGCATTGGGCCTTAATTTTTTTCATTGAATTATTTTGGCCCAATGACTTATAAGTCACCTTTTGTAATTTCCGAAACTAATTCCCAAAATTCCAAATTTTCCCTTGGCCTTATTCGACACTTCCACATTAATATTCTTTCATACACAACTCCTATATCAAATAAAAATTAATTATGACCTTATTTCTTACAAGTCAAGAATATTTTCAAATTTTTCCAACGTGTTAAAACACGGGATATAACAGCTTCCATATTAAGAAATGACATCTTAATATAGTTACTGCATCTGTCCATGCTAGTCCATTCAGCATATGACTCTTCTACATATCTTGATCATCATTCTGGTGCTCTTTCATGGGCTGTTCTTTATCTCAGGTTTGGAATTCCATCCATTTTAATGTTCAAAATCTTCCTAACTTGATCTGGAAATTGTTGAAGTGAATTGTACCTCAAAGTCTCCTAGGTGATCAAGTCCTTTGAATCATTCTTCAGGCAATCATGGAAGGAGATGTATATTGTGTATATCACCTTCTGCATGAAAAATGAGGTCTCTATAGTACTTGATCCATAACTAGTACAATCAGCAACCTATATCATGAGCATCACACCATTTATACTAAGGAATGAGCATGCCAAGCACACTGATACCACCCTAATACAGATGTTGCAAATACTCACAATCTGTTGGAAAACTGTACTCAGTAATGGTTTACAATTCTGTTGTCAAGGACTAATCTGGTGCTTTGTCTTGAAGGGTTGTTATTCTCAAGTTAGGAATCCCTCTTTTCTCCATGTTCAGAATCCTCTTGGCTTGACTTGGTAAATCTTGAAAACTGTGAAACTGAACTGAACCTGCAAAATCAAAAACCAAGTTAGTTAAAAAATCTGCAAGCCCATTTCCTTCTCTATGTATATGCTCCACAGACACTCTTTGATCATCCATCATCCTCATGATATCATCCACCAACATGGAAATGCTCCAAGGGATCTTCCATTCAGCATTTAAAATCTTCTTCATGGTAATGGAATCAGTCTCTATAATCAATGGAAAAAGATGCTTTTCTACACAGTACATCAATCCCATACTAATAGCCTCAACCTCAGCCACGATATTTGTTCCATCTGTCAGAATTTTAGCAGCTGCATACACCAAATCTCCCTCTTCATTTCTGATACAAAAAGCAGCAGAACTTGATCCTGGATTTCCTTTAGCAGCTCCATCAGTATTACATTTGTAGAATCCAGCTGCAGGTCTCATCCATTTAATAACTCTGCATATAACAGTAGGCTTATATCCTTCAAAGAATTGAACAATCTGATGCCATCTAGTTGGAATATTTAGCCCAGGAAACTGAACTTTACATAACATATAAATGTTCAGATTTATGTCATATAGTGCTCTATTCAGATTCATATTACCACCATGTAGCCTATTGTTTGTCCACTACCATATTTGCCACACAATAAAAGCAGGCACTACTTTGTATATGACCTTCATTTTGAAATGGCATTTTGCTTCCCACCAACTTCTAATGGCATGTTTGACCTGAATACAATTCATGCTCAATCCATCCCCCATATTAAAGTAGCTCTATACCTTTGTAGCCAAATCTCCACACAGAAACAGATGGTTTATAGTCTCAATCTGAGCAGTATGACAGCAACAACACTTTGAGACTATTGGAATGCCAATACTTGCCACCACTTCATCAATTGGCACTTTAAACTTCCACAATCTCCACATGAAGAATGAAATTTTAAAAGGCACACCTTTGATCCATAAATTTTGAAATGGTACTATTACATTAGATTTTTTTTCTCAATAGTTGCCATGCACTACTTACTGTAAACCTTCCTGTACTTGCCATCATCCACCAAGGTCTGTCCCATTCATTTGATGCATATTTAATATCAATTTCCTGTATTATATGTTGCACAATATCTTCAGGAAACAGCTGCATGAGTTTCCTGATATTCCATCCTTCATTTGACATAAGCTCAGAAACATCTTCAGCATGATCATTGATTTGCCAGGACTGGGGAACCACATAGCTAAGAGCACCTAGCTTAGTCCAATTGTCAAACCAGATGTTTGAACTTCCAATCTTTGGCTCCCACCAGATTTCCTGCTCTATACTTTCCCTTGCTTCCAACATCATCTTCCAGACTTGTGACCCTCCCTTCCATTGAACCACCTGAGGAATTTGCTTCTTACAGTATTTATTCAACATGAAATTAGCCCAAAGAGAAATAGTGGTTCTAAACTTCCACCAGAGTTTAGCACATAAAGCTTTGGACATGTCATAAATAGCCCTAAAACCCAAACCTCTTTCATCTTTGGGAAATGCACATGTTAAGCCAAGATGCCCAGTGTTTGCATCTTCCTTCCTCCTTATTATTCCAAAAGAACCTGGCAAAGATCCTGTGTAGTTCCTTTATAACTTATTTAGGAGGCCTTATAGCAGATAGGACATGAATTGGGATACTTTGAAGGACACTTGTAATCAACACTGCTTTTCCTCCATTAGACAGTAACTTGCCTTTCCAAGTTTGTAACTTGTCTTTGACTTTCTTCAATAATTCAGTATAATCTACTTTCCTTTTCCTGGCATGAGTAATTGGTACTCCAAGATATGTAAAAGGAAATTGTCCTCTCACAAATCTTGTTACTGCTGCAACTTGCTGACTTAACTCATCTGATACTTTGCTGAACATATAAAAAGAACTTTTCCTCTTGTTTATCAGCTGTCCAGATATTTTCTCATATTCCTGAAGAGTATCCATGATCATCTGTAAAGATTGGTTGTTTGCTGTAGAAAAAATGATTGTATCATCTGCATATGCCAGATGATTCAGCTCAGCACTCCACTTTGGCATCCCATATCTAACAAAACTAGGCTGATCAAACAAAGGATTTAATGCCCTTGAGAGAACCTTTGCAGCTATAATGTAAAGAGCAGGAGAGAGTGGATCCCCCTGCTTGATACCCCTTGTAGAATGAAAGAAACCATGTGCCTGGCCATTTAGGAGTACTGAATACCAATTATTTGCCAATAGCCTCCATATAAGGTCAATGAAAACTGAGGAGAATCCCATCTTTCCCATCACTTTACAGAGGTATAACCATGATACCCTATCATATGCTTTTGTCATATCCGACTTAATCACAACATTTGCTGGTTTTCCTCTCTTCCTTATATCAGTTACAATTTCTTTTGTCAACAATACATTCTCAATTATATTCCTGCCCTTAACAAAACCAGATTGGTTTAGAGAGACGACCCTTGTGAGTAACTTGTCTAGTCTGTCATGAACAACTCTTGATATGACCTTATTGATAAAGTTGCTAAGACTTATAGGTCTCATATCAGAGAATGCCTCAACAACATTCTTCTTTAGCAGCAAAACAAGATTAGTGTGAGTGATTGACTTGGGAAGAGTCTGTCTTTCAAAGAAAGCTTTAACAACACTAAATACATCAGCCTTGATCACCTCCCAACACTTCTGATAAAATATACCAGAAAATCCATCAGGGCCACAGGAACTGTCTCCATTTAATTCAAATACTGCCTTCTGTACTTTATCCATAGTAGGTTGTTCAGCAAGTAGTATATTATCCTCCTCTCTAATCAACTCAGGAATATTAGTAAGAATTGGAGAATCTTCACTAACCTCCTCATGAGTAAATTGCTTATGGAAAAATTAACAGCTTCAGCAGCAACACTATCAGCATCCTCTAGCCAATTTCCAGTATCATCTTTAATCCTCTTAATCTAGATTCTTTTTCCTTCTTCCTTTTACCAAACTATGGAAATATCTTGTATTCTTATCACCTTCAGAGAAACAGTCCATCCTAGCTTTTTGCCTCCAGAATTCTTCCTCATAGTGAAGATACAGTTTAAGTTCTGCTTGTGCCCTTTGCATGACCATTCTATTTTTTTCAGATGGATTCTCCTCAAACAACTGCTCTTTAATCTTTACTATATCCTTTCTGATTACTAGTTGTTTAAAAATGTCCCCAAAAGTAGTCTTACTCTATGCACTTAAAGTAGCTTTCAGTTTCTTCATCTTAAGTTTAAATGAAAGAAACACATCATCAGATAAGACTGTTTCCCATTGCTGCTTAAAAAACTCAAGAAAAGTATCATGTTCCACCCAGAATTTGAGAAATCTGAATGGTTTGATAAAATTTTCCACTTGATCTCCACAAGATACAAGTAATAGTGCATGATCAGAACCAGTCCTTGACAGATGTTCCACTTCTAGATGTCCAAACCAATTTTGAAAAGTATCATTATGCACAATCCTGTCCAATCTCTTAAAAATGCAGTCATTGGCAGCCCTACCCTTCCACCAGGTGAAAGGACTCCCTTTGAAAGGCATCTCATGCAACTCACAGCAATTCAGACAAAAAGTAAAATCTTCATATTCTTATGGCAATACTGGCAAACCTCCTTTTTTTCTTCTTCATTAAATATAACATTGAAATCTCCACCAACCAGCCAAGGAGATGTCATATTACCAGCCAAGAAGTATAAACTATCCCACAACTGCATTCTCTCCACATCTGAACATTTAGCATACAGCATTGTAACCACCATATGTCTATTCAAATCATGAAACTGTAGCTTTACAGTAATGGATTGTTCAGTATCCAACAGAACCTCAACATCAACATTGTGTTGCACAAAAAACCAGATTTTACCATTACAGTTGGAATTAGCATAAGGCATTCCAAGTCTCCTTCTATATTTCTGAATCTGTCTCTGATGCTGGAAAGGTTCCATCAGATCTATCAAAAAGAACTTGTGATGCTTATTTAACATTTAGACTCTATGAAATGCTTGTTGGGACTTCACTGATCTTATGTTCCAGAAAAAGGATTTAATAATCATTTAACAGCTTTCTTAAAGTTACTCCTTGTTGAATACCTCACTGTTTGAGGAACATCATAGTTTTGCTTTCTTCCTTTTCTTGGCCCTTTGCTTTGTGATTTTGGAGATAATCCTGCTTCTACACACATCTGCTGAAGTTTCAGATCAATAGCATCACCATCAGCATCTTCCTTCTTATTGTTGAGAAAAGTCAACTTATCATTTTCCTCTTGTAACTTGTGAGAGAATACATCATGTAAAGCTTTATTAGGAGATATCCTTACAGCAACACTCAGAGGCTGAACATCTTTAATATCAGGAATACTGGCCAAAGCTAAATTCCTTTGTTCAGCATCAGCAACTTTCTCAGGATAGTAGCCAACCAACTGCAAGTTACAATTAGAGTTGCGTACCTCCTCTTTAGAATTATCCTTCAAAATTAAAGCCTGAGCAGAATCCTCCTGATCCATGGAACCAGTCATACTTAGCATCTTCTCATTAGAACCTTCATTTAAATACAGCTCATCTGCCTGAGTACATTCAGGCATCTGATTTTCCAGAGAAACTTCAGAGGCCTCTTTTACATCATGAATCCTATTAACATCAAAACTCTGATGAAAATCTTCATCTGCATCCCTACCACCCCTATTTTCATCTCCTAGATGCTGATCGTCTGTATCTACAAGTGCTAGCATATTGTTAACTAGTACTTGATTTTTATTAATCAAGTTATTCACCCCATCCCCCAGCTCATGCATAACTTCCAGAACACCTTTATTTTGGTTAACTTCATCTTTACCCCCATATTGATTAAAGGGATCTGACATTCCTTCTCCAACATTAAGAACTTCATCAATTCTTCCCTGCACCAATACAAACTCTTGAACATCTTCAGATAATTCAGCATTCTCCTGTTCTTGACAGTCATGAGCCTTTTTTGAACCATAATCCACTTTAACCTCCAGAGATTCTGCTTTGCCATCCAGCTGTGGATTATTAATCACTTTTTGAACATGATCCTCATTAGGCTGCTGTGTTATGGCAGTAGCTACTACAGCTTCACTATTAAGCACCTTAGCAAGTTCACCCTCTGCCAGAGACTTGGATCTATTTTTAGCCTGATGTTTGTCCAAAAGCAAACTTGCAGCTTCTACACCATCATGCACCTTATTATGATCCTTCTTTTCATCTACAGAGGCAGGAGCAACCCTTTGTTCTACAGAAACATCCTCTTCTATCACATGCTCCTCATGACTTTTATTCTCATTACTCAACTTAGTAAGACCAGTATTCTCTATTCCTTGGTTCAATACCTCAAATTTGTTTGACACCTTAACTTCTTTGTTTCCATCATCCTTCCCAGTTGGAATCACTTTGTTCTTGTGCTGCCCTTTGTTTCCAGGGTAAGTTACCACAGTGCCACTAGATAATACTTTTGGCAAATATTGTTGCATTAGTTTTTTCCACCCCCTATATCCTCTAGATCTACCTTGTTGGATCTTCTCCTGTTTACTTGTTCCAGGCTCATCTACTACAACTACAGCCTTTCCCTTGTTCTGATTCCCTTCTACGTTATCTGCCACCCCATTTTCTAGCAGTTCTGGATGAAGCACCCAACACTCTTCATTGGAATGACTTTGTAAAAAATACTTTGTGCAATACTTTGGTAGGTAGTCATATTGAATATTAACTTTAATAGACCTGATCTCCTTTGTAACATCATCTTCAATCTCCATCCACACAGACTTAGGCAAATCTACAAGCAAATCTACCTGCACTTTCACTCTTGCACAATTTGGCCTAGTTTTTTTTTATAGTAGCAGCATCTAGTTGAATTGGCTTACCCACAGCTGAAGCTAATGTAAACAAAGATCCCTTGACAAAAAATGTAGGAAGAAGGTTTGGAAACGAAATCCAAGCCATAGCAATTGATGTCTCCTTTTCAATACTGAACTTAGAATCATGTATTAGTGGTCGCATTTGATAAGAATGACCATCCCTTGACTTCATCCAAAAGAAACTTTTTGATGAGATAGTAATAAAATCTTCCCTTAAATCACATCTTATTAAAACATGTTTATCTCTCAAAAAGCCTACACGACAGTTACCCTTTACTCCACACTGCTGAGGAATAATATATCGCAACTCATTTAGCTCGGGCCATCCATACGAAAACTTACCAACAATGGCATGTTGTAGGTTTTCAATCCTCTCCATTCGTAGTACTTCAGAAGATGACCATTTTACGACGTGTTTACCATCTATAATCTTAACCTTCTTCGTAGGAATGGATTCACACGAGTGCATGGGATTTTCAATAGTGTCATGCATTAGGGTGTGACGATAATTCTGTACTGTGTTCGTAGGGATTACTGTTTGTGGCTGCTGTGAATTGCTAGACGAAGAGGGAGGAGGGAGAGAGGAGGGAAATCATGAGAAGAGAAAGGCTGACCAACCACCAGATGCGGTGGCTGGCCAGTGGCCGGAGAGGCCATAGCACTGTTAGGGTTTTCAAACTAGGATTTGCATGGGAGGATCATACTTAGAATCATAGATTGAAATGGAAATTAAAGGATGAAATCATGGATTAAAGCCTAAAGGGAAGTTAGAAACTTACCCCAATGAAGAATCTTGAAAGTGAACTTGATATCACTCAAACCCAAGCTCTAGACCTCTTATTTGAAATGAAGGGTTCCCATCGATTTTCGAAATAAATCATTGTTCAGTGATTATTCCTTCATTGCGAGCGTGGAGGCCCATAGCGATCATGACGACACGCGACCCAATCTTAAAATTACGGCCTTCGTGAACGCGTTAGGACACAGGCGAACGCGAGGCTTCTCGCTTAGGCCGGCCCAACCCTCTCCTCTTCGTGAACACAGGGACGACTATGCGAACACGACCACGTGATCACGTCCCCTCCCTCACCAACGCGAAGAAGCAAACCAGAAACTGGACACCAGAATTTTCTAGTGTCCTCAAAACTCGGAATGGATACCCGAAGTTCACCAGAAACCCTCCCAACACAAACCAAATGTGCATTTCAGTCATAAAACACGCTATGAACTCTCTCACGCATTCAATTTTTCAAAAAGAGGTCGCCTTGACCTGGTGTTGACCATGGTCAACTCCAAAATCTCCAAAACCTATAATTACAACCAATGACTCAAATCTCACCCTAAGGTCTCGCGACCCAAACTAATAGTTCAACTAAGTCATAAATGACATTCCAGACCTAGTGGAATCGACAAAACTTCAAAAAAGATGAAAATATCCTCGACATTGACTCTGGTCAACCCTTATCCATCCCTATAAGTCCTAAACACCGAAATAAAACTACAAAAAGGGCAATTTGGGGGAAAAGCCTAGAACGACCAAATGGGTCATTACGTGACAACTCTATTTCAGCTCAGCCTTATATCATTGGAAAGGTTTTTCAAAGGGCTACAACTTTCATTATTTAAGTTTTCGTAATCTTCCAATGTATTTTCACGTATATTGGCTGGAAGTCAGACCTACCATTAACTTAGTCGATTCTATGAATCTTATGCACCCCACTATTCGTCTTGATCTTAAAACAACCATTTCCACCCAAAATCATCCTCAAATCAACTAGCTGTTAATTCCACAATATCCTTACCATTCCTCTAAACGCGAAGATCTGGTGAACTTACCCTTTACTGAAGGACCAGGACCACAGCTGCCCAACATTTTAAGTCCCCTCTCATCACAAGTAGCATTGCCTCCCAATCTAGAACTGATAATCTTTTCCCTGGAGGAACCCACAACCACTAGCATATAGCCATATCAAAGTTCAACTTAAATTTACACGACTGAATACGAACTTCACTCTCGTACCAAGTGCACCTTATCTTGACAAACACGGCAGATACTAATTTTTTTCCTTCTTAATAACGGAGATTAATCTATCCAAATCCTCTTCATTACGGCTCCGTCCAATTATCACAAAAAGTACTCATACCAACATACCCTAAGAAATCTTATTTCGCTACACATTTCCCATAAAAGTCGTCCTCCATGTCCTTATTCTCAGCTTCTCTTCTTCATTACACGAGGTCACTATCCTTTTTCCAAATTCGATGGTCCTTACCAAACTTACACTCGTCCTCACATATCGACCTCTAATACACTGTCGCTGCTTAATTGTTGACCTGCCATTGGTACACCCGTGCCAAGCAAACCATCGTAATACCTTGATGATGTTGAAACTTTTCCCCAAAACCAATCATATCATTGAACAAATCACTCTTGTTAGGACATAAATGCACTTTTGCCACTTCTGAGCAACCCAAAGCTGAAAACATAGAGATCGTTTGACTTTCTGTACCATCTTTCCCATTTCTCAAGAAACCCCCGCAATAAATGAGTCTAACCACAATCCAACACAACTGAAACCTCTAGCTATAGCTAGAAACTGAACTTGGTCACATGTCTGAATCAGGATGACACATCTCACACCATACCACAACACATCATAACAAAATCGCTCGTATAAGAATTTAAGAACGAGTTTCCACCATTTGTGAGAGAATAAGACAAAGATATTCAGATACCAATTCGAATGAAGTAGAATGAAAGGAATGGAAGAAATGGAAGTTTCTGAAATATCCTATAGCCTCTCGCAGTTAAGTACAGAGCTCATCGCACCGATCCGCAAGACTGTACTAGACATGCTCTTGTACTTATTGACCGAGTAACCTAGGGCTCTGATACCAACTTTCCAACCAATAAACAAAAATTCTCTCAAGTACCTCCGAAACCAAACTGAACATCCCACCAAGTCATAATCCACCATCTGGACCTCTCAAAATCGATAAATTTCTAAAAAAGATCCGTTTACCTAAAAGTAAACTTTGGTCAAACACTTTTTCTTTAAGGCTTTATTTCACAGAATTCATCATAAGACTCACCTAAATACCTAGGGAACCGTACCACCCATGCCTGCGGATCAAAATTATACTAACAAGGCTTGAGGAAGGGTCAACGAGGTAAATGGGTTAAAAGTGCAATTACGACCAAACGGGTCGTTACATCAGATGCTAATTAAACAATTGTTAGTCCTCGAACGAAGAAAAAGAGTACGAAAGATAGTGATAACCAAGAAATCCTTATTATACCTTCACAGAAGCCTACACAGCAAGAAGTATACCGAAACCACCACCCACTCACCTTATCATTCCAAAATACCTCTAACTTAGCCAAAAGAACCAATTTCCATATTTCCATACTCGAATTTCTCTCACAACCGATCCCCACATATAAGAATTGCTTTTGCTGGAATTCTCTAATTTAATATAACCATCCTCTGAACGCGATTGATAGGTCCCACAAACATTCCTCAAAACAACACTAACCTTTTGATATAGACACAATCATAGTCCACTCTGAACCGATAAAATATTCTGATTTCGCTATCTTTCTTTCACACTTCTAAAGCCATTTTTCACAGCACCATTTCTTAAAAACACATAAATACAAGCCCCAAACCATGACTTACTCTTGCTATAAAATAATTCTTGCTTTAATGGAGCACTCTAAGCAATTCCATCTAACTGATATTACTCATAGCTGACCTCACTAGTTCCAAGTCTCCTTAAACCATCAAATCACAATACAAGAAGCATACCACTAAATACCTTGCCGAGATAAGTCTGTAGGAAACCATCTAATCACCCTAAAGACCTCTTGCTACCATAGTACTGAGGTACTCAGTTGTCACGACCCAACCCCATGGGCCATGACTAGTGCCCGAGCTGGACACTCACATACGTACATGTTAGGTATAGTCAAACCGAATCTCTGTAACAATATGGAAACTTGCATAAGAACTCCAAAGGTTCGTAACGTCATCATATATATACATACTCAAATAACCTGTCTCCTGAGGAGTCACAACTAATCAGAACATACTATGATACGCAAGCTGACAAGGCTGCCACTACATATCAATATCATACGCAAGCCGACAAGGCTGCCACAACATATCAATATCCATAGCACATCGTAAAGACACAGTCGAACAAACTTATACACAACCCACACATATATCTACAGACCTCTAAGAATATCGATAGCAAAATATGACGGGACAGGGCCCCGCCGTACCCTTGGGTAAACATATATATATACACCATAAGATCTATACCAAAAGTCTAGGCTCCGGAAAAACGGAGCTCTCTAAGACAGCTGAGTAGAAGTCTTATGCTGAAGAGTCACCAAACCGACTATCTGTACCTGCGGGCATGAAACGCAGCACTCCGAAGAAAGGGGGGTCAGTACGAAATATGTACTGAGTATATAAAACATGAAATATAATAAAGAGGATCATAACTGAAATAGAGATTACCAGAACCAAGTATGACTTTGAAAATATCAATACACTTACCTTATGAAATGAAAATCATGCATATCGATATCATCTATCATAACCGACCCATTATGGGACTCGGTGAATAAGGTCGCCACATACCATCCTTGGCGCCATAAACACATCATAACACCATCACATCATAACGCCATCACATCATAACTCCATCATATATATATACACCGTACCTGACCCTCTAGTGAGGGACTCGGTGAACAATGCAGTTAAACTGTGCACGAAAACGTATCCTGGCCCGCGACTCAGTGAAAGATATGTTGAGGCATGCACGAGTAGAGTAGTGAGCAATCATATGAAAATTAAATCATATTTGAGACTCAATAGAATAATCAAAACGAACTATCATTTGAAAATCAAGACAGTAGTCATATCAAGTACCTTGCGAATATCACTATGGATTATATCCAAATAGAACTTCTGGAATCATATACACGTATCAAGACATAATGAAATAGCTTTTGGAAATCAAGAACATTAGCCATCTTAGTGGCTCAAAGAATAGGAACTTCTTTGGAATCATATACACATCGTCTGTTCGTTTCATAAAGATCATGCCAAAAAGAAAGAAGGGTTAACTTTACATACCTTTAATGCTTATTTAAATGTCCAACGTCTACTTCTCCAGCTCGTAGGTCTAAAATTAAGATAACATAAGCCACAGTTAGATCATCCACATCACTTACTAACCAATCCAAGTACGAATGAAACTTAATGAAATTCGGGCAGCATTTCCCCTGAAAACTTAACAATCCTCGAGATTCCAATTTAGCCAAACATCAATCAAAATACCAACAACAACAACACCAAAAATTTCATATCAAACTAGAATTAAATCCATTCTTAAATCACTTCCAAAACAGCCCAATATACATTCGTATACCAATGTTTGTATACACTTCTTTATTTTCGTATATCTATAGTACAAACACAACAACTACTACAGCCAATCCCACGATATTCCATCCCACAAAACAATTCATAACAACCACCAAACAGCCCCAAAATATTGTCACAAAACATCCACGAAAATCATATAAAAACAGCCCGGTATACGCTTTGTATATGATATCTTCATACACTTTATTCTCCCAAATTCAAGAACAGAACCTTTTCAACAACATCAACAATTATTATACATCATAACTCAGCTAATTCCATCCATTTAATCAAACTAAAACAGCCCCCGATCCATAAATCACAACAAAACAACAAACGACTTTATAACGCTATTTTCTCCGTTCTAATCCGTTAAAACTCTAAATAAAAACTTTAATAACATAAAAGGAATCTTATACATACCTTAGCAGCAGCTCAACCACGGAAATATCCTACACTAGGATCAATATTTAGCCTAAAACGACGATGATAACTCGTACTACACTTTATCCTTCACGAGCCTTGGGATTCGGGGCCTCGAACTTGATCGATTCTCCACTTTCTCTCTCTAACTCTCCTCCCTCTCTCTCTCTCTCAAATATTCTGGATTTTTCTAGTGTGAAAATAAGGCTAAAGGCTGAAAATTTCCCTTAAATAGCAAGGGAAATGGGCCTGACCCGACTTGGAATCGGGTTGGGCCCATTTCACTGCCCAGCTTGACCTTTTTGCCTTAAAACGTCCATAACTCTTTATCCCGATGTCACATACAGGACCACGACCTATGGTTGGAAATATAATTCAATTATCTACAACTTTAATTTTAGGAGTTTTCCCAAATTCCCAAATAATGATGGGGTTATGGTCTCCCGAAATCAGATCACCCGAAAATGTAACTTAAAAACATCTTTTTGGAGGGCTTACACTTGGATTTGGCTCAAGGGTCCTTCTTGAGTTGTGTTTAACTTCATATATATTGTCTATATAACTTATCATATGTCCTTTATAAAACTCCCATCATGTGGGCCCCACCTCAGCTTACGGTTACGATGGCTATATATCTTTTAACAGATTATTCCAATCATATTGTACGAATTCCAAATATCATACTCATGCTACTACAGTAGAATTTCATTCTTTATACTTGTGATATTTGCTCCCCCTCGAGCTCACATTAAGCCGTCTGTAGCCTTAGTAACACGAAATTTTCTGGGGTGTAACATCAGTTTACCTCTTTTGGAACATTCGTCCCCGAATGTTAAACTAATTCTGCACTTCCAATACTTCCTTAAATGCTCTTTTACTGAATTATTCCCTGCACATGCGTCCTTCATTGGTTGATCCCTTCAGTTTATTATAACGCATTCCAAATCTCTAAGTAACCATTCCCATAATATTTGTTCTTGCTCTTGCCTCTCGAGGTGATAATTCCACGCCGTTGTCTTTACTCTCCTTTTCATTTCGTAGTTGGTTGACGATTGTATTGCGAGCTCTTCCGCTGAAATTTTACTCTCTCCTGGTGCACGTAGTCTTAACTCGACTCTTCCTTCTTATATAGTTACTCCTTTAAGACATATCATTCACTTCATCTTACCTCTCACGCGTAGACGTACCTCATCGATTTATTAGACTTTACAATCTTTGGAGTATTTCATGCCTCTGGCAACTTGTAGACCCTTCGCAGACTCTGCGAATAAGACGAAATTTCCCTTGGTGTAACATTATTTTGCTTCAATAACCTTACTTTGCTCTGTGTTACAGTCCATATTCTGGAACCTTGAACATCATGTATAACTTCTCGACTTTCTTATTAAACAGTTTTAATTGTCACTTTGCTTTTAGCTCTTAATCTCGATCTTTAGAGTTGGCTATCAAGTAGCGCTGAAGTTCCATCATATTATAACTTTACATAGTTGCTCTGTGCTCTGTCTATCATTAATTGGTATAATTCTGAAAGAATTTTTTATTTGACATATACATTCACTGTCATCCAGTAACCAGCTTGTTCTGATCGTCTCGCCTAAACCATTTCACAATTTCCCTTAACCCAACTTGTATCACTTTAGGAATATCATCTCGTGTCGTTTATTTACCCTTAATTTAGACTCTTCTACTGCCTCTTTACTCATATTTTGCTCGTAGTTTTTCCGTCACACATTATGTTGCAATCTTTACAAGAATGTGCGAAGGTGCACAAATACCTTAGCGTCGTTTCACTAGTCCTTATGCTTTACCTTGCATCCTCTTCTTGCATCTCTCAATCGGTATCGGGGCTCAACTATGGCCATGTCCTATTTGCCCTCCGTACTAATTCTATCTCGGTACTTCACTCAAATCATCCTACACCTTTTCTTAATGTGTCCAGAATGTCACACCCACATTGTTGTTACTAAATCCTTACTCTTCTTATCAAGTACTCACTTGGTCTCATTCTTAACATACAACTATGCGTAGATTGCATAGCTATTCTTGTATAACTTGTACAAAGTACATTCAATCTTAGTCATAGTCTTTCCTTCTCCTAGTTTATTCTGCTTTATATATCTTATTTGTACTAAAACTCACTTGTTGTCTATCTTGTCGTACTACTTTCCCTTCCTTTACTTACCATTCAATTTTCTCATATTCTACTATAGGAGATTCCCTATCTCTTCTCCTTTACTACTTATAAGTCATAATATCATTAGTAAGCAACCCCGTTGCCAACATCTCAACCTCCAATCCAGTATAGCATTGCTATCCTTTATAATATCTCGTAAGTTACTCGTTACCATTTTCTTGTCGTATTCTTCCTTTTTATAGGCATCCACTTTCTAATGTCATATAATACAAAATCTTTACAAATGATCCTCAGTCTTGTCTCAAATACCATCCTGACTACTACTCGTTTATCAATGGCTTTCAGATCTTACCAACTTGTTTCTGCATGGGATCTCACTTGATGTTTGAGTATCCATATTGGACATATTATAGTGTCAATTGTCTCCATTTGTACTTACTTTGCTTTCACCCGCTTCCCCCCTTTGGGGTTGTACTTATACCATATCCATGCCTTTTTTTTTATCATTTATAACTTTGATTCCCCACGTACGAACCCTCGACCAAATCACGAAGAGATGAGAACTCTCGATATATAGTACAAATCTTATCTGATGGTTGGTACTCGAGTAATGTAATTATTGTAGAAATTTATCCAAAGCCACATTCCATTTATTCCGGTCAGTAATTAGCTAGTGTTTATAGTCGTTTCAAATTCTCAATTAGATAGCACTTATATTCTGATGATAAGTGTCCCAAGCTTTCTTATAACACTATCTTTATCCCAACGAATATCATCTGTTTTTTCTAATAAATTCACAATACATCAATTGTTTCGCAAATCCACAATTCTTATCCTTTAAGGATTTCACTATTTCCGAGGTGAAGTCGCATACACGCAATACTCCTTTATGCCTCATGTTCTTTCACCCTTGTTGTATACCCAACGCTAACTCCTAACTTACTCAAAATCATATCAAATTTGTCTTAATAGTGGTCTTGTCTTATCACCTTCTCGTTGTACTACACCTTAAGTTCGTAGCTATATATTTCCCTTTTATCCTATACTCATACGCCATTAATTATGTCTATCTTGGGTGCTTCCTTTAGTATTCCTTTCATTTCTCCAGTCTATGTCCATCTTTTATTCTGTGCACGAGAAATCTCATGCTACCTCTGTATCCTTCGGAAAACACTATTTCTACATAACCCCTTTTCTCATTCTCCAAACGTATTCTGTTCATTCCTGATTGTTCTTGTCATACTAGTCATTTTCTAGCACTCATTCTACCTCGTTGCTCATCTTTCTATAGTCTAGTCTTTCACAACTCTGTCACTTATATTGCTCGTGTTCTCGGTTATACATGCCGTAACCAATTACTGCACTGTTATCTTGCTCGCTTCCTTCTTATTTCCTTCTTTCAATTAACTCCTTCTTTTCTTGTGCTCACTTTCATTTCCGTTATCGCATAATATTTATTCTGAACTTTCCCTACAGAACTTTATGAGTCCTTCTCATTCGTTCTATACCCTGCCTTTCCATTTCACATTGGCCTTTATACTTTAGTCACATAGATCACGTCATATCTTTTAGTTACTTCCTCACTGGGCTTTAATCATTTTTGTAGCTATCCTTATTATACTCACGTAATATCCTGTTCGTAATCAATCCTATAGTGTAACACTTCTTAACCTTATTCACGATTCATATTGTGGTTTAATTACACTCTGTGGAGTCGGCGTACTTAACCTTTCACCTTTTCTGATCAATCTTATCCTTAATGTCTCACAAGCTGTTTTATCAATACCTTCATAATTTGTCATAATTCTTCCTCCTCCGTACTTTTATCTCAATCATACTATTACTCCTTTTAACTGTAAACTCGTCGTAATTTATCCTTACTTATCTGTTCACTCGATACCTCAAATAAGCGTTCTGTTAAGATTTACCACCTTTTTCTAAATCATCCCTTAGTGTCACAAGCCCTTCCAAATCATCCTAGCATTTCATCAACAACACATGAAACACATAATCCTAGACAGCCCACAAGTTTGAGTTTTCCTTCCACAAATTTCCATCTCCAATTTGTTGATTAAGAACTAATAAAATCAAGGACATAAAGACATGATGAAATGTCACCTCAAGAACACAAGAATGCTCCATCTCCAAGATTACGTCACCATGAAGCATCCTCCAAAACTACCACAAGAGGAGCTAGAATCCGACAAGCACCACGGGACTTCTAATGCTTAATTCACATAGTTCCCTCTAGATTTGTTCTTGGGTCACGAATGAACTATTTAGTTCATAAACTACTTGTTGTATGCTTTGTATTCTTCAAATAGAAATGAAACTTAATTGCTGGACATTTTTGCTCTTCAATATGAGCTTTTTCTAAGGTAAAATGTGACTGGAAAGTATTCTGGTCCGTTCAAATGAATTCCAAGTAAGAATGATGCCTCTTATGGATGACATGGAGAGTATCTCCTAAAGCTTTAATCCAACATGATAAATTTACCCTATCGATATCGACCTCATACTTACTATTAGTATCAATTCAATAGTTAACTTCATTTCTTGAAGTCAGGCTCGCAACTTGGTCAAATCCTATTATTACTGTCGACACGACCTTTCAAGACATGTTACGAACTTATATCTCATTCCCTTTTTATTTCTAAGAAAATTTTGGCAGAGTTTCCTCTGTATTTCTTACTATCCCAAAACCTGCACGCAGGAAATACCAATAATGCCTCACAGGGCCAACATATATACGTATGTATCATATCATATCATAGCCACACAGGGCTCCTAATTTCAAGTAGAAGTATAAAGATGTCGAAACGTACGTGATCTTTTAATGATCTGTCCTGTTATACCTTCCTATCTACCTTCTCTTTCACTTTTCAACTTTACATTTCAATCATACTTCAATATTCTTACCTTATCCGACATACATCTTTCGCGCCGTTGCTTACCTGTGTACTTTGTAACTTCCAGTATTAACAGTCACTTTCTTTTGTCGATGCCGTTCTTCAGCTGAAATCAAGGGTTAGTATAAGGAATTTCATTTCCTATGGTTGGGCTCTATCGCACGATCTTATATATGAAAGAAAGGTAACATCCTAAATGTCCTGTAGCTTCCTGTTTATAGATATGGTGCACAACACACCGATAAACAAGACTCTACTAGACACGGTCTGTAGACACTCCGAGGATGAACTGCTCTGATACCACTTTTGTCACGACCCAACCCCATGGGCCATGACTAGTGCCCGAGCTGGACACTCACATACGTACATGTTAGGTATAGTCAAACCGAATTTATGAAACAATATGGAAACTTGCATAAGAACTCTAAAGTTTCGTAACGTCATCATATATATACATACTCAAATAACCTGTCTCCTGAGGAGTCACAACTAATCAGAACATACTATGATACGCAAACCGACAAGGCTGCCACTACATATCAATATCATACGCAAGCCGACAAGGCTGCCACAACATATCAATATCCATAGCACATCGTAAAGACACAGCCGAACAAACTTATACACAACCCACACATATATCTACAGACCTCTAAGAATATCGATAGCAAAATATGACGGGACAGGGCCCCGCCGTACCCTTGGGTAAACATATATATATACACCATAAGATCTATACCAAAAGTCTAGGCTCCGGAAAAACGGAGCTCTCTAAGACAGCTGAGTAGAAGTCCTATGCTGAAGGGTCACCAAGCAGACTATCTGTACCTGCGGGCATGAAACGCAGCACCCCGAAGAAAGGGGGGTCAGTACGGAATATGTACTGAGTATATAAAGCATGAAATACAATAAAGAGGATCATAACTGAAATAGAGATTACCAGAACCAAGTATGACTTTTAAAGTATCATTACACTTGCCTTATGAAATGAAAATCATGCATATCAATATCATATATCATATCCGACCCATTATGGGACTCGGTGAATAGGGTCGCCACATACCATCCTTGGCGCCATAAACACATCATAACCCCATCACATTATAACACCATCACATCATAACGCCATCATATATATATATATCTACACCGTACCCGGCCCTCTAGTGAGGGATTCGGTGAACAATGCAGTGAAACTGTGGACGAAAACGTATCCTGGCCCGGGACTCAGTGAAAGATATGTTGAGGCATGCACGAGTAGAGTAGTAAGCAATCATATTCAAATTAAATCATATTTGAGACTCAATAGAATAATCAAAACGAACTATCATTTGAAAATCAAGACAATAGTCATATCAAGTACCTTGCGAATATCACTATGGATTATATCCAAATAGAACTTCTGGAATCATATATACGTATCAAGACATAATGAAATAGCTTTTAGAAATCAATAACATTAGCCATCCTAGTGGCTCTAAGAATAGGAACTTCTTTGGAATCATATACACATCGTCTGTTCGTTTCATAAAGATCATGCCAAAAAGAAAGAAGGGTTAACTTTACATACCTTTAACGCTTATTTAAATGTCCAACGTCTACTTCTCGAGCTCGTAGGCCTAAAATTAAGATAACATAAGCCACAGTTAGATCATCCACATCATTTACTAACCAATCCTAGTACGAATGAAACTTAACGAAATTTGGGCAGCATTTCCCCTGAAAACTTAACAATCCTCGAGATTCCAATTTAGCCAAACATCAATCAAAATACCAACAACAACAACACCAACAATTTCATATCAAACTAGAATTAAATACATTCTTAAATCACTTCCAAAATAGCCCAATATACATTCGTATACCAATGTTTGTATACACATCTTTATTTTCGTATATCTATAGTACAAACACAACAACAACAACAACAACAACAACTACAGCCAATCCCACGATATTCCAGCCCAAAAAACAATTCATAACAACCACCAAACAGCCCCAAAATATTGCCACAAAATAGCCACGAAAATTATATAAAAACAGCCCGGTATACGCTTTGTATATGATATCTTCATACACTTTATTCTCCCAAATTCAAGCACAAAAACTTGTCAAGAAAATCAACAATTATTATACATCATAACTCAGCTAATTCCATCCATTTAATCCAACTAAAACAGCCCCCGATCCATAAATCTCAACAAAACAACAAACGAGTTTATAACGCTATTTTCTCCGTTCTAATCCGTTAAAACTCTAAATAAAAACTTTAATAACATAAAAGGAATCTTATACATAGCTTAGCAGCAGCTCAACCACGAAAATATCCTACCCCAGGATCAATATTTAGCCTAAAACGACGATGATAACTCGTACTACACTTTATCCTTCACGAGCCTCGGGATTCGGGGCCTCGAACTTGATCGATTCTCCACTTTCTCTCTCTAACTCTCCTCTCTCTCTCTCTCTCTCTGAAATATTTTGGATTTTTCTAGTGTAAAATGAGGCTAAAGGCTGAAAATTTCCCTTAAATAGCAAGGGAAATGGGCCTGACCCGACTTGGAATCGGGTTGGGCCCATTTCACTGCCTAGCTTGACCTTTCTGCCTTAAAACGTCCATAACTCTTTATCCCGATGTCACATACAGGCCCACGACATATGGTTGGAAATATCATTCAATTATCTACAACTTGTATTTTAGGAGTTTTCCCAAATTCCCAAATAATGATGGGGTTATGGTCTCCCGAAGTCAGATCACCTGAAAACGTAACTTAAAAACATCGTTTTGGAGGGCTTACACTTAGATTTGGCTCAAGGGTCCTTCTTGAGTTGTGTTTAACTTCACATATATTGTCCATATAACTTATCATATGTCCTTTATAAAAATCCCATCATGTGGGCCCCACTTCAGCTTACGGTTACGAGGGCTATATATCTTTTAACATATTATTCCAATCATATTGTACGAATTCAAAATATCATACTCATGCTATTACAGTAGAATTTCATTCTTTATACTTGTGATATTTGCTCCCCCTCGAGCTCACATTAAGCCGTCTGTAGCCTTAGTAACACGTAATTTTCTGGGGTGTAACATCAGTTTACCTCCAAGTTTGGAAGGATGTTGCAGGCAGATTTGGGTACTCAGTTAGACCTTAGCACCGTATTTCATCCACAGACTGATGGTCAGTCTGAGCGGACTGTTTAGGTGCTCGAGGATATGTTGAGAGCATGTGTCATTGATTTTGGTGGTCAGTGGGACCAGTTTTTACCCTTGGTAGAGTTCGCGTACAACAGTAGCTACCATTCGATTATTGATGTGAAATCGTTCGAGGCTTTATATGGTAGGAGGTGTCATTCTCTTATTAGGTGGTTTGATGCTTTTGAGGTTCAACCTTGGGGTACAGATTTGCTGAGGGAGTCTTCAGACAAGGTGAAGCTTATGCAGGAAAAGCTTCTAGCAGCTCAGAGTCGGCAAAAGATTTATGCGGACCGGAAGGTTTGGGATCTAGAGTTTATGGAGGGTGAGCAGGTTCTTCTGAAGATTTCACCCATGAAGGGTGTTATGAGGTTTGGGCAGAGGGAAACGTTGAGCCCAAGGTACATTGGTCCTTTCGAGATTCCCTATCGTATTGGTGATGTTGCTTATAAGTTAGCCTTTCCATCAGGCATGTCAGGTGTTCATCCGATTTTTCATGTTTCTATGCTGAAGAGGTACTATTCAGACTAGTCTTATATCATTCGTTGGGATTTTGTGTTGCTTGATGAGAACCTGTCGTACGGGGAGAAGCCTATTACAATCTTAGATAGGCAGGTTAGAAAGTTGAGGTCTAAGGAGATAGCTTCTGCTAAGATTCAATGTAAGCATCGTCCTATTGAGGAGGCCACACGGGAGATCGAGCCTGATAGCATTCTAGATATCTCCAGTTGTTTGTTCACTCATGTAATTTTCCCCCAATTTCTTTCCTTGTCACTCAAAGACGAGTGATTGTTGAATTGGTATCTGATGTAACGACCCATTTGGTCGTTATAGCACTTTTGACCCATTTACCCTCGTTGACCCTTCCCCGAGGTTATTAGTATGATTTTTACCCGCGGGGATGAATGGTATGGTTCCCGAGGTGATCGGGCGAGATTTATGATGTCTTGTGTGAAATAGAGCCTTAAAGTGAAAAAATTTTGACCAATAGTTGACTTTTGAGTAAACGGATCTTTTTTAGAAATTTGTCAATTTGGAGAGGTCCGGATGATCAATTGTGACTTGGTGGGATGTTTGGTTCAGTTCTCAAGACACTTGGGAGCGTTTCTAGTTATTGGTTGGAAAGTTGGCATTTGGCCATTGGGTGTTGACCCGGTCAGATAGACCTCCGTTGGGAATTCTGAGACCGCGAGTGAGTCCGTAGCATGTTTTTATGTGTGACTGTATGTATGGTTTGTATTTGTGAGGTCTCGGGTGATTGTCGGATTTTGGGATTGAGATAGTGAAAACCTGGGAAATTCTGGTGTCTAGTGTCCACCGTAGCGGCACCAGATGCGCCATAGCAGACTCGCCACAGTAAGGGCCTGGTCCGCTAAGGCAAGGGGATGGAAATTATGATGAGTTGCCATATCGATTGGTAGTCCGCTATGGCGGACTCGTGATAGGTAAAGTATAGTGATGTCATAATCCTTCAGAATCTCTATCTACCTACGTTGCCTAGAATTGAAATCTCTCTGATTGAACACGTGCTGAAGTCTACGGTGATCGTTATACACCTTACAATGGACCCCATATAGATAATGCCTCCAAATTTTCAACGCGAATATTACCGCTGCCAACTCCAAATCATGAGTAGGGTAGTTCTTTTCATAGATCTTCAATTGCCTAGAAGCATAGGAAATGACCTTGCCCTCTTGCATCAAAATGGCGCCCAAACAAACACGGATGCATCACAATAAAATGAGAAATCCTTACCCTCCACGGGTAATGCCAAAATAGAGACTGTGGTCAATAAAGTCTTGAGATTTTGAAAGCTCCTCCTTCACAAGCATCGGACCACTGGAAAGGAACCTCCTTCTGAGTCATTCTGGTCAGGTGAGAAGCAAAACCTTTCATGAACCGACAATAGTAACTAGCTAAACTCATGAAGCTAAAAATCTCAATCACAGTAGTGTGCCTCGCCCAATCCCTAACATCCTCAATCTTTTTGGGATCAGCCATGATCCCGTTTTTTGACACCACGTGGCTAACAATGCCACAGAATAAAGACTTGGCATAAATCTCTTTCTTTCTCAATAATCCAAGGACACGTCGGGGGCTAGAATCCTATTTATTACCTAGTTAAAACCCTTCATTTCCTATCCCTTTATTTATTATTCCTAAGCATCTTTGAGGTGATTTGAGGAGGTTTCAACCAGATTTCTCTTGAGGGTAAGTTCTTTAACCTAGATTTCATTCATTTGCTTTCCTTAAGCATGAATCCTTGATAGAAAATCTATAGAACTTAAGAAGGAAGATGGGTTTTGATGTTCCTTTAATTATTTGATTTTTAGTCTTTCTAAATGAGATTTGTTGGTGGATTTGACTAATCTAAGCATGGAGTTGGATGAATTAGTGACTAATAGGTTTGAATCTTCCATTTATGTTGATGAGTTGAAATATTGAAAGTTAGTGTTTATACCCAAGTTGGGGGTTTTGACTTGAGTGGTGAAATTGATCTATTTTTGAGTTAATTTAGCAATTGAAGAGTAGAATTGAATTTTAGAATGTTAGGTTACCAATTTCACCCTTGAAATACCCGTTTTACCTTTATGGGCCCGTTCCCCCCGCTTTTTCCCTAGTTGAATTAGATTTAAGCTAACTATAGCAATATGGGTATCGCTGTTTCTTATTTCTAACTTAGAATTCGATAATGGATAGACTTTGAGTACTTGGAGGCTCTCCGAAAAGGCAAGGCGAAGGTTAGATTGTTCGTGGCTCCTGCTCGACTGCCAGGTAGGTTACAGCTTACCTTATGGTTAAACTTCGGTTAGCAAAGCATATGTAAATTTACTGATTGTCAGAGAAAGCATGTTACGCCTTCGGGTATGAAGTTGGGATGGATTACCCAGGCTGGTATTGTTGTTTGATTGTGGGCTTGTCTCCTTGCTGTGATCTATTGGCTTGTTGCCATATGTGTGATAATAGACTTGATACTTAGTCATCTTATCATTATTGTGAAATTGCTATCCCTCAGTTATTGGGTATTATCTTGGATAGAGGAAAAAACGTGACTTATTTTAAATATCGAGTGATGTGTCCATTTGTGGCACGATTGATTTGATATGTTGTCATTATTCATTGATATTATACAGTGTACTCATTCTCATCTTTCATGATATTCTGATATGAGCTGAGCTTGGTATTGATGTTTGATTGTGGCTTGTTGCCTTATTGTGATTTATTCGTGATATTGTCATATGTGTCTATGTGTGGCACGATTGGTATTGATAGATTCTCATTGGCATTAATATCATTCATGCATTAATACTCATATACTTAGATCAGGTTGTACGCCACAACATATATATACATATATTGGACCGGGTTGCACGTTCTGCAACATATATTGGATCGGGTTGCACGTTCCGCAATATATACATATATTGGATCAGGTTGCACGTTCTGAAATATATATATATATATATATATATATATATATATATATATATATATATATTGGATCGGGTTGTACGTCGTAACAGGTACATGGACTTCGCGGGTCCCCCATGGGTCATGACTATCGAGGCGTGGAGGTATTCTGCCTGGAGCTTGTGTGGATTATTGCATTGCATTGCATCGCACGCCCATTCATATTACATCCATCCACATCTCTGATTTGGTTGTTGTACTTATTGTCTTTCATGGTGTGTTTTTGTATTGATTTTCTTAGTTGATTATTGACTTGAGTTGTTGTGTGCTTGATTAATACATACTTGGGGAATGAAGGACTCGAGGATTAGAGACTTTCTCATAGGCTATAACTTGAGGTTAAGGAGATCCATTGTTGGTTGTACTAGTGTTTGTGGTTATTCTGAGGAATCGTGGGAAACTTGGCAGATTTGTGTTTAGGCACTTCACCATAGGCTATGATTCGGCTATTTGATCCTTCTATACTTGAGTTCTTATTCTTGGACTGTGTTATGTCTATACTTGATTGTGAGCATGTCTATTCTTCAGTTTGTTCCTTTATTCATGTTAGCTAACTGTTGTCGCCCTATGATGCCTACTCAGTACGTGTTGTTTGTACTGAAGCTACCTTCCTACACTCCTTTTTGGGGTGTGGGGTGTGTGATAGGTTCTATTTTTGATCCTCGAGAGTGTTTCCCGATATGGTGTTGTTGGAAATTTAGGGTGAGCTACTGCCAGATCTGCAGCCCGAGTTTCCATTCGTTGTATACTTGTCATCTATTTCCACATAGTTTTCCTTTGGATGTTATGAGCCTTATATGGCAACATTCAGATAGTTCTTGTTATATATTCAGACCTATGTGTTTATTAGTAGCTCTTGTGCTGACTTAGACTAGATGCCTTGGGTAGAAGATGTACTCTTCTATTATTCTCTTTTAATTGATATTGCGATTTATTATTATTTCCATTGTTCTTCCGCATTAATAGATTACATGTTGGGTAAAGGAAGGGTTTTCCTACCAAGGTGGGAAATGGTAGGTGCCCGCACGACTAATCGATTTTGGGTCGTGACATAGAGTTTTGCCTTTAGGTATAAGGCAAAACTCTGCCTTAGGATAGAGTTTTGCCATGCCTAGAGGCAAAACTCTACCTTTAATCGAAAGGTAGAGTTTTGCCTCAAACTCTGCCTGATCAGGCAGAGTTTCAAACTTTGTCGGCAAACTCTGCCTGATGGTAGCAAAACTCTGTCTTGCGATTTTTTTTTAAACGTTTGACTAAGTGGGGGTTCAAACCCGCAACCAAGGGGTTTTCAGTGATGGGAAAAAATTAAAGACCACCAATTTGAGGGGAAAAAAATTAAAGACCAGTGCCTTTGTAGGGAATTCCGCACAAAAAAATGTATTATGAAGGTCAATTGTTCTGCCTAATTTAAAAGTCCTAGGTAAGCTACAAAAAACACAGAACCCCTTAGCTCCCGACTCCCTGCGTACACTTGCTCCACACCAGTGATCGGCCACCCCCTCACGTCGTTAGCATCAGGTAAGGTTTCTATCCTTCATCTCTAAATCATCTTCCTCTTCTCCGTGATAACGACCCATTCCTCTATCTCCCTTAGATAAATATTTTTGTGCGAAATTGGAGTTACTCTGGCCTTACTGGTGATTTTTTTTTAGTAGGTGTGAATGGGTACTGGTGTTGAATGTTATCCTGACCTGAGAACTATAATTCCCAACTTTTGAGGAGGGTTGAGCACTAGCTAATATTGTTGAAACCAAGCTTATAGTAGAACACAAGTAAGTTGTTTGATGAATTGCCTGAGAGGAAAATTAGTTTGCCGATGAAGTCTGAGTAGCCGAGCGGTATGAGGCGATGTTTAGAAGTGTGTGTGGAGTAGTTCAGACTGATTTTGAAGTGTTTTTTCTTACATTGCTCGAGTTCTACGTTGCAAAATTTAAGGAGTCCTGAGAATATATTTTTATTTCACTGCTGAACTGAGTATACTCAGGACACCTATCTTGAATTGAAACATGAAGAGAGGATGCAATAAAAAGGCTTCATATATGGTTTAGTGTTTTAAAGCTACATGTTTGAATACCAATGTGGTGCAACTATTTTTGGAAGAAGTTGTCACTTCCTTTGAATTAAGTTGATGAGATGAAGTGTTCAAGGTTTCTTTCTTGTCCATTTTATTGATCCCTAATAGATTCACCGAGATACTCTTTGACATTAAATGGTCTTTAGGGCACTTAAAAGCAGTTCAAGGAGAAGCAAAAATAAGGGAGTATCTTGGAAATATTAGGTGTGAGATATATAATGTGCAATGTGGATGTGAAGTTTGAAATGAACATGGGTTGATTCGGAATTGCAAAATACTCCCTCTATCCCAATTTATGTGATAAACTTTCCGTTTTAGTCTGTCCCAAAAAGAATGATACATTTCCTTATTTGGCAATAATTTAACTTTAAACTTTACCTTTTTCACTTACGATATGATCTATAACCACACATATATCTTTGGCTTATTTTAGGCAATAAGATTCAAATGTCTTCCTTTATTTCTTAAACTCCGTGCCCAGTCAAACTATATCACATAAATTGGGACGGACACTACTAAAAAAACTGTATTTTCCGACCTAAAAAAACCGACCTCAGTTGAGGTCGGAAAATAACCGACCTCATGAGGTCGGTAAAGTCGTAATATTAATTTTGTTGATATTTTTAAAAATAAACCGACCTCATGAAGTCGGTAATATTGTACCAAAATTTCAAAAAATAAAGTACCGAGCTCTGTAGGTCGGAAATTCATTTGATGCTAAATATTATAATTTTATTTTAAATTTAAAAGAATACCGACCTCACGAGGTCAGTTTATTAAAAATAAGTTTTAAATTATTTTAAATAGACCGACCTCATGAGGTCGGTATTCTTTTAAATTAAAAAATAATATACATACCGACCTCGTGAGGTCGGTATAATTACTCAAGTAAAATAAAATACGGACCCTCAATTAATCATTTTTTCCCTTTCTCTCTCTCTCTCTTCCTCTCACCTTCTCTCTCCCCCATCTCTCTCTAACCCTAATAATTAATGAGGTGCCACATCGTGGTCGAAAAATACAGTGACGATCGCCGCCGTCACTGTATTTAGTAGATAGTATATTTTTAGGGCATTGACATAACTTGTATTTTCTCTCTGCCTCTTAGCCATAAGTGCTCTGGTCTCTTTCTTTTCAAGGGGATTTTAATCTATGGTTTCAGGATAAGGGAGTGCCATGGCTAAAGTATAATACCTTACAATTCCATCCAGTCCCTACTAGGCCTTTCACTACCGAGGCCCTCTCCTTGTTCTATTTCAGCTTTCAGCTCTTTTGAATTCACAACTATGGCCGAACAGAATCCCCTCTCTCTTTCTCTCAGTGTTATATCCCGTATTTTGCACATTCGGATAAGTTGAGATAATTGTGACTAGCAAGAGATAAGGCAATATTTTGATCTTATTTAATACATAAGTTGTTCATGAAAATATTGATGTGGAAATATTGAGGAAGGTTAAGGGCAAAATTGGAAATTTGGAAAAGTAGTTTCATGAATTACAAAAATTAGCCACGGAAAAATTGGGCTTGGAAAAAAAAAAATGAGCCCAAAGCCTAAGTGTGGCCGGCCAAGGCATGGGCCAAGGCCCACTTGGGAATTTTAATCCAAGTCAATAAAAGGGATGACTACTATTATTATCATCCCATTTCAAGAACCTTGAAGAAAAAGAAATTTGAGAGCAAAGGAGATAGGGGTTTAGGCCAAAGAGAGAAAAAGAAAGAAAAAGAAATATTGAAGCCAACTATCTTGATCCAAAAAAATATATTCTTCTTGTATTCCTACTAATTCAAAGACCCTCTTTAACATGGTATAATTGTTGAAGCAAGAAAGCTACTCTTGGTGGCAAGTTCAAAATTTTAGTCAAGTGGAAAGTTGAGGGAAAAGGTAAGAATTCATATTCTTTTATATGTTATGGAAGGTTTATGTATGTTGTAGTAAGTAGAATTGAATGAAAATCATGGAAATAGTGTGTGTTGTGTGTGGCCGTGTGGGTGTGTGTGTTGAATGGTGGCCGTGTGGTTGTTGAATGGTGGAGGAGAGGTGAATTAATTTTATTTAATATGTTAGTTGTGTTGTTGTTGACTTTATAATGCAAATGAAGGTTTAATGGTTCAAGTCGGCCGTGAAATTGGTTGTGGGTTGTTGTAGGAAATAATGCGATTTTAATATGGTTTTATGTAATTGTGAGAATGAAGTTGCTAAAGTATGAATTGTTGTTGTAGTTTATGAATTTGGAAGAAGAAAATGTGTTGTTGTAGCTTTTGTTGCATTTGTAGAGTTTCGGGTGGAATAGAGTTTAGTTGGATCGTTTTGAATGTTGTGTGAGTTACTAATGTTAGAATATATTCTAAATTGATTGTTGGTATTGTTGAAATGATTGTTGGTATGGTTGTTGATAAATTTGGCCGAGTTGAATTCTCGGGGTTGTTGTATTTACAGGGGAGATGCTGCCGAAATTTCGGTAGATTAAGTGTCGGCTTAGAATTGGACTCCTAAGTGTTTATGGCTAATGTTTGGTATATGTTAATATTGTTGTAGATCTTGCGAAGCCAAAGACTTAAGTTCAGATTAGCGTAGGAAGCGGGCAAGGTATGTGAGGCTTACCCTTTCTTTCTTTTGGCATGATCTTTATGGAACGAACAAATGACGCATATGTATGATTGCAAAGAAATTCCTGTTCTTAGAGCCACTAGGATGGCTAATATCCTTGGTTTCCATAAGCTGTTTCATATGATCTTGATGCGTATTTATGTTGTCCGAAAATCTACCTGATATGTTTCCGAGTCTTTCTATGATTCTTATTTACTTCTGACATGAGTACGTTCGATATAGTTGAACTTATTGTATGGTTAAATAACGAGATGAGCATAAAGAGTTTTGTCCCTAAAAGAGTTCTGTAAGTTTCAATGACCCTAATTTTCGAAAAAGGTCTCGGATTTGCTTTGAAACGTTCGCAAAGAGAGTTCTGTAGGTTTCCGAATGACATTCGAAAGATAATTGATATGACTAAAGTTTTGATTTTTCAAGTGATAGCATGTTTGATTATTCCAGCGAGTCTTTGATACATTTTGATACGAACATACGGTTCCAAAAACTTTATTCGATTTGATCCATAACGATATCTGAAAGGTACTTGATATGTTTGTTGCTTCGATTTCCCAAAAATAGCTTCTGAAACGCTTGTAGAAGGTTCTGTACTTCAAACGCTCATAACTTTCTTATACCAAGTCGGATTGATCCGAAACTTGTTTCTGAATCTTCAGATGTCAGTAAGTGTACGTATCTATCGAGTCTGGATTTGTGTGTATATGGTTCCGCACTACTCCGTTCGTGCAAGCCTCAGTATGTATTTCACTGCGCCCCGGGCCAGGTTATGTTATCGTGCGTCTTCCTCTGCATTGTTCACCGCGTCCCTCTCCCTTGCGGGCCGGGTTCTGTTATATGTACATCTGTATATGATGATATGACGATATGGGGATGGCGGCCAGGATGGCATATGATGATTCTGTCCACCGCGTTCCGCAATAGAGGGCCGGGATCTGTTATGTGCATATATGATATATGATTTTGACTTGCATTGATGATTCTGTTCACCGCGTCCCTCACTAAAGGGACGGGTTCTGTTATATGCATATATGATTTATGACGTCGATATATATGATGACTCCATTCACCGCGACCCTTACTAGAGGGCCGGGATCTGTTATATGTATATGGATACAATGACAAAAGATGTCGGCACACATGATTTGTGTTTGGAAAGTAAGTATTTTGATACTCTGGATGGTTTACTTATTTTCTGTACTTTTCTGATATATGACCTCGGTATGCGTGATCTACGTTCGGAAAACAAGCACCTTGGTTTTCTGGCTAATGTACTTACCTTTTGTACCATTGTTTCAGTTATGTTTCTGTTTTCTGTATTTCATGCCTTACATACTCAGTACATATTCTGTACTGACCCCTTTTCTTCGGGGGCTGCGTTTCATGCCCGCAGGTACAGACGTTCGTTACGGTGATCCGTCAGCCTAGGATATCCGTTCTACTGTTTGAAGTGCTCCCTTGATCCGGAGCCATACTTTTGGTACAGTTCCATCTGTTGTGTATATTTATGTATGTGTGACTATTCAGGGGTACGGCGGGGCCCTGTCCCGTCATATGATTCTGTTGTCTTTCTTAGAGGCATGTAGACATGAATGTGGGTCATGGGTCGTTTTGTCCGGATATGCTAATATGGTTTACGTCTGGCATTTCTCTAATCTACAATAATCTGATCGGTTTGTGTACTATGTTATAAGTAACGATATAAGTGATATGTTGCTTAGTTTGCACGAAAGTCCTTAATATGTTAAATACAAGTAAATTTTCGTTAGTAAGTATGTACGAGTGCCCATCTCGGGAACTAGTCACGACCTACGGTGTTGGGTCGTGACAAAAGTGGTATCAGAGCGGTTTATCCTCGGAATGTGTACAGGCCGTGTCTAGTAGAGTCTTGTTTATCGGTGTGTTGTGCACCACATCTATAAACAGGAGGCTACAGGACATTTAGGGTGTTACCTTTCTTTTGATCTTAGATCGTGCGATAGAGCTGTACTATTAGGATGATTTCTTTCTGACCGAATGTTATGTTTTCAGCGATGCCCCCGAGAAAAGCGACAGCTACCCAGAAGGGCAAGTCAGCAGCAGTTGGAGAGACTAGCCAGGCCCAGAGAGTTACCAGGGCCCGTGCCCAGACTATGCCCGAGGTTATGCCCCAGTCAGCGGGCTCTGCTACGCCACCCTTATCAGAGGAGCCTAGAGCAGCAGCCACTGCCACTATGGATCAAGAGGCGGATCGTCCATTAGCTCCAGAGGCTCCAGCGCCCGAGCCACCAGCTCCTCAGCTAGGAGCAGAGGACAGGGCGATGAGAGATGCTGTACAGTTATTGACGAGGCTAGTAACAGGGCAGGCTCGCAGACGCGGGCTAGAAGGTGATGATGTGGATAGACGTGACAGTTTGAGGGTTCGTGATTTCTTGACCTGTAATCCCCCAGAGTTCTACGGGTCCAAACCCGAGGAGGATCCCCAGGACTTCATTCGACAGATGCAGCGTACGCTGAGATTAGTCAGGGCTTCTGAGAATGAGTCTGTCGAGCTGGCTTCATATAGACTACGTGATGTAGCGGTTAATTGGTATGAGTCGTGGGAGCTGTCCAGAGGCGAGGATGCTCCTCCAGCTGTGTGGGACGAGTTTACAGCAGCCTTTCTCGGCCATTTTTTGCCGCTCGAGATGCGGCGAGCGAGGGTTGACAGATTTTTACGGCTGAGATAGAGGGGCAGGAGTGTTCGAGAGTACAACCTAGAGTTTGACTCCCTAGCCAGATATGCACCCACCATCGTGGCTGATATGAGTGACAGGATGCACCGATATGTGATAGGGTTGGATGACTACCTGATTGATAGTTGTATGGCGATGGCATCTCAGTCCGGGATGGATATTGCACGGTTACTGGCATACGCACAAGGTATGGAGGATCGACATAGGGGGCGCCAGCCCGATAGGGATTGTGATAGGAGACAACCCAAGAGGGATAGATCAGCTGGTTATTCTGGGGAGTTTCGAGGCGGGCAGCCTCAACAGCATACTAGACAGTCTTCTCAGTCAGCGCGAAGAGCACCCCCACAGTCCACTGGTGGGAGATTTGATAGTACCGGATAATCAGGAGCTGGACAAAGTTCCAGGGGTTCAGGTTCGCAAGTGAGCAGAGATTTCAGTCAGTCAAAGCCACCCATGCCTTGGTGTTCTTACTGTGGGAAGCCTCACCCAGGAAAGTGTTATCGTGCTATGGGTGCCTATTTCTTTTGTGGCCGTCAGGACCATGTTTTGAGAGAGTGCCCGTTTAAGAATGGTTCCCGTGGTTCAGCCCAGCCCACTGGGTCAGTTGCTGGTTCATCTTCCCCTTCTATAGCTATGCGGCCGACACCGGCAGGCCGCGGTAGAGGTCGAGGCGGAGCTCCCGGTTCTAGTGGTCCTTCGAACCGCTTATATGCTTTGGCCAGCCGACAGGACCAGGAGGCGTCACCAGAAGTGGTTACATGTATACTGTTGATCTTCTACTGAAATGTATATGCATTGATAGATTCAGACTCCATTTTATTATATCTTTCCCCCGATTGCTAGAAGAACTGGGATAAAAACCCGAAATTGATAGGATCGTTTGAGATAGTCAAACATACAGATAAAAAGTGAATGTTGAGAATTTAAAAGACTAACTCGGTAGTTACATAATCAGAAAAATAAAAGACCCTCTCTAAATCGAAGTGGGACCCGCTACGAGAACTTTCCGGAAATCGTTAAAGACCCCGACTTGCCCTAGATTATGTGAAAAAGGTCGTGTGGGAAAGTGGGTGCAATTATACCAGCATTAACGCATCGAAATGCATTAGAGTTTTAAGGTTAAGCGTGCTAGGGCCAGAGCAATTTTGGGATGGGTGACCCCCCTGGGAAGTGTATCAAAATTTCCACAAATCTAGTTATAAGAGACAAATGGGAAAATTGGGATAACCTAAAGGAAATTAGAATCTACAGAGTGATTAGAAACCTTAAAGAGGTCGAGTAAGCTAAGGCAGACCAGATTGGTGGAGAGAAGAAAGCACAACGCAGCTTTGGAATCAGAGTAAGTTTGAATAGCGTTTGGAAGTATTTTGTAAGAAAAATGGTAGTAGACATATATGTATGCATATGACATCCCAGTTATGACTGTATCGATCGATAGATGAATCCTAGCAACCAGTGTTGCGATGTGTAGAAGACACTAACTGAACGAAATTCAAGAGACAAAGTGAAGGGTATGGTATAGATGTTATGAAATAAACTGATACTTTAATAAGTTGGTAATAGGAAACCAATTGAATACGAGAACGTAGTTAACGAGGAGATAGACATGACAGACTCCGCGATGGAGGAGCCTTAATTGAAGAAGATCGTAGAAAAGCGATAACCACTTAAAGGGCATAAGCTTATACAGACCCTCTTAATAAATTGGGGGGGGGGGGGGGGGGGGGGGAGAACATATTAGACCTAAAATGAACCATGACAATTCAAGCCCCAGAAAAGGAGACTTATTAGCTCGGAGCCAGAGTTCAGGGTATGTTGATATATCGTAAAGGGTATGAAAGGACGTAGAAATAAATTCACAACGGGTGTACGATGAGGTAGATATAGGGAAAAT
This sequence comes from Lycium barbarum, assembly GCF_019175385.1. NCBI lineage: Eukaryota > Viridiplantae > Streptophyta > Magnoliopsida > Solanales > Solanaceae > Lycium > Lycium barbarum. The sequence continues at coordinate 73,698,991 of NC_083340.1, read as the reverse complement.
ATGGAAAACACGTAGAGAGGATGCATTATGCTGACACAAGCCTCGATATTCCTTGATCATGGTTTTGATTCCCCATACCGAGTAGAACTTGTGTGGTACCTAGATATGTAAAGGTGTGCCCAAGAGGGTAATAAAGAGAGTAAAAAGAGTATATAAGCTAAATCCACAAGGTCAATGAAGAGGATAACAGGTCCAAAGGACGCCTCGGATGCCAACTGTTATAATGAAGGTATACGCTATGGAGTTGTAAAAATAATTAACATGAAGTTATTCCCAATTATAATTATATGGAGTCCACGCCGGAGAGGCAACAAAGAATGACGATTGAAGGAACGATCACCAATCCAAGGAAGTTACAGACAAGTATATTGGCATTGAGGGATGTAAGGGAAGGAAACGAGGAAAAGTTATGGCAAAAAAAAACCAGAGATGTTGCGAGCTAAGAAATTAACTGAATTCGAATCATGAGTTGTCATGAGTATAGTTGGACTGCGCAGGATTAGGAATGGCAAAGCAATATCCTGTATATACGTTTTGGATACTAATAAACTGGCCTTGGAGAGGAACATAACCATTATGCTCGTTAGCGACAAAGTCATGATTGGATAAACACTTAGAATGTAAAATTAGAAAGGGGAAGTTCAATTTGAGATATAATAGACCTTATTAAATGGTCCGTACCAAGTCACCCATGAATCAGAGGTATCACCGAATTAGAAATGGTACATCCAGTCTTCCACGTGCCTATGCTTCGCAAATGTGTTAGTGAACCTTCCCAAGTGTTTCATGTAAGTGATATCTAAGTGACAGAGAAGCTATCATATAAGTAATAGTCTGTGTCCATAATGGATGGGCAAGTGAGAAAGTCATATGCCAAAGACGTGGTTCCGGTTAAAGTATTGCGGCCAAACAATAATAGAGAGGAGACGATCTGGGAAGCCGAAAGAAGAAATGAAGAGGAAGTATCCCAAATTGTTTTCTACGCTACAGACAATCTAAGGTTCTAAAACGGATATGTTAAAAGATCGTATGTGACAATTATAGAGGAGACCTCCCCGAAGTATTATAATATATCATGAGGCCAGTTTAACATTCGAGGACGAATGTTTTAAAGGGGGGGGGGGGGGGGGGGGGGAGGATGTTATATCCCGTATTTTGCACATTCGGATAAGTTGAGATAATTGTGACTAGCAAGAGATAAGGCAATATTTTGATCTTATTTAATACATACGTTGTTCATGAAAATATTTATGCGAAAATATTGATGAAGGTTAAGGGCAAAATTGGAAATTTGGAAAAGTAGTTTCATGAATTACAAAAATTAGCCATGGAAAAATTGGGCTTGGAAAAAAAAATGAGCCCAAAGCCCAAGTGTGGCCGGCCAAGGCATGGGCAAAGACCCACTTGGGAATTTTAATCCAAGTCAATAAAAGGGATGACTACTATTATTATCATCCTATTTCAAGAACCTTCAAGAAAAGGAAATTTGAGAGCAAAGGAGATAGGGGTTTCGGCCAAAGAGAGAAAAAGAAAGAAAAAACAAATTCTTGAAGCCAACTATCTTGATCCAAAAGAATATATTCTTCTTGTATTCCTAATAATTCAAAGACCCTCTTTAACGTGGTATAATTGTTGAAGCAAGAAAGCTACTCTTGGTGGCAAGTTCAAAATTCTAGTCAAGTGGAAAGTTGAGGGGAAAGGTAAGAATTCATATTCTTTTATATGTTATGGAAAGTTTATGTATGTTGTAGTAAGTAGAATTGAATGAAAATCATGGAAATAGTGTGTGTTGTGTGTGGCCGTGTGGGTGTGTGTGTTGAATGGTGGCCGTGTGGTTGTTGAATGGTGGAAGAGAGGTGAATTAATTTTATTTAATATGTTAGTTGTGTTGTTGTGGACTTTATAATGCAAATGAAGGTTTAATGGTTCAAGTCGGCAGTGAAATTGGTTGTGGGTTGCTGTAGGAAATAATGCGATTTTAATATGGTTTTATGTAATTGTGAGAATGAAGTTGCTAAAGTATGAATTGTTGTTGTAGTTTATGAATTTGGAAGAACAAAATGTGTTGTTGTAGCTTTTGTTGCATTTGTAGAGTTTCGGGTGGAATAGAGTTTAGTTGGATCGTTTTGAATGTTGTGCGAGTTACTAATGTTAGAATATGTTCTAAATTGATTGTTGGTATTGTTGAAATGATTGTTGGTATGGTTGTTGATAAATTTGGCCGAGTTGAATTCTCGGGGTTGTTGTATTTACAGGGGAGATGCTGCCGAAATTTCGGTAGATTAAGTGTCGGCTTAGAATTGGACTCCTAAGTGTTTATGGCTAATGTTTGGTATATGTTAATATTGTTGTAGATCTTGCGAAGCCAAAGACTTAAGTTCGGATTAGCGTAGGAAGCGGGCAAGGTATGTGAGGCTTACCCTTTCTTTCTTTTGGCATGATCTTTATGGAACGAACAAATGACGCATATGTATGATTGCAAAGAAATTCCTGTTCTTAGAGCCACTAGGATGGCTAATATCCTTGGTTTCCATAAGCTGTTTCATATGATCTTGATGCGTATTTATGTTGTCCGAAAATCTACCTGATATGTTTCCGAGTCTTTCTATGATTCTTATTTACTTCTGACATGAGTACGTTCGATATAGTTGAACTTATTGTATGGTTAAATAACGAGATGAGCATAAAGAGTTTTGTCCCTAAAAGAGTTCTGTAAGTTTCAATGACCCTAATTTTTTAAAAAGGTCTCGGATTTGCTTTGAAACGTTCGGAAAGAGAGTTCTGTAGGTTTCCGAATGTCATTCGAAAGATAATTGATATGACTAAAGTTTTGATTTTTCAAGTGATAGCATGTTTGATTATTCCAGCGAGTCTTTGATACATTTTGATACGAACATACGGTTCCAAAAACTTTATTCGATTTGATCCATAACGATATCTGAAAGGTACTTGATATGTTTGTTGCTTCGATTTCCCAAAAATAGCTTCTGAAACGCTTGTAGAAGGTTCTGTACTTCAAACGCTCATAACTTTCTTATACCAAGTCGGATTGATCCGAAACTTGTTTCTGAACCTTCAGATGTCGGTAAGTGTACGTATCTATCGAGTCTGGATTTGTGTGTATATGGTTCCGCACTACTCTGTTCGTGCAAGCCTCAGTATGTATTTCACTGCGCCCCGGGCCAGGTTCTGTTATCGTGCGTCTTCCTCTGCATTGTTCACCGCGTCCCTCTCCCTTGCGGGCCGGGTTCTGTTATATGTACATCTGTATATGATGATATGACGATATGGGGATGGCGGCCAGGATGGCATATGATGATTCTGTCCACCGCGTTCCGCAATAGAGGGCCGGGATCTGTTATGTGCATATATGATATATGATTTTGACTTGCATTGATGATTTTGTTCACCGCGTCCCTCACTAAAGGGACGGGACGTCGATATATATGATGACTCCATTCACCGCGACCCTTACTAAAGGGCCGGGATCTGTTATATGTATATGGATACAATGACAAAAGATGTCGGCACACATGATTTGTGTTTGGAAAGTAAGTATTTTGATACTCTGGATGGTTTACTTATTTTCTGTACTTTTCTGATATATGACCTCAGTATGCGTGATCTACGTTCGGAAAACAAGCACCTTGGTTTTTTGGCTAATGTACTTACCTTTTGTACCATTGTTTCAGTTATGTTTCTGTTTTCTGTATTTCATGCCTTACATACTCAGTACATATTCCGTACTGACCCCCTTTCTTCGGGGGCTGCGTTTCATGCCCGCAGGTACAGACGTTCGTTATGGTGATCTGTCAGCCTAGGATATCCGTTCTACTGTTTGAAGTGCTCCCTTGATCCGGAGCCATACTTTTGGTACAGTTCCATCTGTTGTATATATTTATGTATGTGTGACTATTCAGGGGTACGGCGGGGCCCTATCCCGTCATATGATTCTGTTGTCTTTGTTAGAGGCCTGTAGACATGAATGTGGGTCATGGGTCGTTTTGTCCGGATATGCTAATATGGTTTACGTCTGGCATTTCTCTAATCTACAATAATCTGATCGGTTTGTGTACTATGTTATAAGTAACGATATAAGTGATATGTTGCTTAGTTTGCACGAAAGTCCTTAATATGTTAAATACAAGTAAATTTTGGTTAGTAAGTATGTACGAGTGCCCATCTCGGGCACTAGTCACGGCCTACGGGGTTGGGTCGTGACACTCAGTCACTTGCTCGCTTGGAAATCTGAGTGATTTATTATTTTATTGTTGCATACAAGAAAGCATTCTTGAAGCAGCTAGGTAAATCCATCTTCATGTGTTAGGTCTTATACATTTTTTAGGCTAAGGTTAGTCATATTTGTGTGAATGACAGCTCAAAGAAAAAAAAAGACAAGGAAGGGAGGCAACCATTATTTTTAGAGCATTGGTCTGGCCTTCCAGAATCCTCGAGAGGCTGTTGAAGGTCCGTATACATTTTATTTCGTTTAGTCATGAATTTAATCCTTTGCTATGTCAGGAAGTACAAAGAAATTATTTGTTCTTAATGCTATTATGCATAGGAGAGTTCATTTTTGGTTTATAGAATCTGGTGGGTTTACTTATTGTTGAAATGATTCAGATGCATCTTTATTTGCTTGCTTTTTGGTGGATGCTGCTTGTTCAATATCTTAGTTATTTAGGCTCTTTGCGTGCGTGTACCTGCTTTTCAGGTGTTCGACCTATTGCTTCACTTGAATTTGGCCATATTCACACCTGATATGAATCTTACTGTGTCACATATTATAATTAAAATCAACTGTATAAGACTCTAGACAATAGTATTTCAAGTTCACAATCTAAATAATGCTACCTAATCTATACATGCTACCTAATCTATACATGTAACTCTTATTTGTTTCAAGTTGACTATCTACTGGAAGAACTATAAGGCTGCTGAAGTCATGTTGAAGTAGCATTTGTTTTATTGCGTCGTGAGTATTTAGTTGAAATACCATATTTGTAACTTTTTTCTGTTTGTTTCCAACATGTAGATTGGCTATGATGCTTCCCAGTTCATTGGACCACTTATTCTAAACCAACTCTTACAGGTAAATAGCAATGAAACATTCTGCAACTTGATAGTTGTAAGGGCTTTTATCTGGACCCCTCTAGTGGCTTGAGAGAGATGGTTTACCTATATCTTCTGATATCATTTTAGTTTATATTTGCTTTAATGACAAGAGTAGTTGTGGATTGGTGATGAAGTTTTATAACTGCTAACAAGTTTTAGGTTCCATCTTTCTTTAATCCTTTTATACATGCACCTTTAAATTTTTTAAAATGTCTCCACCAAAATTATCATGTATTGGCCTTTGGAATGCAGCAGTAAGTACGAAATTTGTGATTATGACAAGAAGTGGGATAGAGGCCAGAATCTTGATGATAGGATATGCAAGGAGCACAATTTATTATTTAAGTTGGTGCTTCATGTATTGGAGGCCAGTAGGGATGTAATAAGGATATCCTTATTTGTTCTGATCGTGCAGCAGGCTTGCGTGAGGTGTGGTTCCATATTAGTTTTTATTTTGAATTTATTGGAAAAGTTTAGAACGGATTAGCAACTCTCTAGAAGCCTGAGACTACCAATTGGTTATTTTTATTTTGGTAATCATCATTGTTATCTTCTTTTTTTGCTATGGTTGAGGATAAATCTTATTTTATAAGCTTATAAGAAAAATCTTATTGTATACTCTTTAAATTACAATTCAATTAGTTTGTACTTGATATGCATTGACACATCCTTGGTGCCAGGAACCAAGATGAATTAATATCTTCCCAAAATTGGTTATATTTCTCCTTCATTGTTTACATTTCTCTGACGTGCATGATCAGGTTAACAAAGATAATTGTGATCATGATATGCAAATCAGCCTATATAAGTGGTAGTTTTCAATAGAAACATGTCCATGCTTGACATGATAATGTTTGGAGATGATCTGATTTGATTTCAGTCTTATTCTTTTTTCTTTTAAAAATTTCTGACATCTGATCACTGTCCCTTGTATCTCCATCCAACAGTCTATGCAACGAGGTGATCCAGCATGGATAGGCTACGTCTATGCATTCACGATTCTTATTGGAGTGGTATGACTTCTATGCCAACCTGTGGACACACCAAGATACTGACTTATGCTCTATTCTGGTCTCTGTGTATTTGATTATTTGAGAAACTGTCTTCAGACTGCTTGCACTGGACTTCACTCTCAAAAAATAAAACCTTATGCAGTGGAAACATCAATCAAACTAGCATGCTTAATGGTCCTAGTACCCTGTGTTTGGTGAACCTATAGTCAGACATTGATATGTAGCTGCCATATGTTTGTGGCCTTTTTGGTCTGGCTTAAACTAAATTGTATGCAAATAGCTGGGGGCCACATATCTAAACTGCCTTTCTTAGCGGAACCCCCACCCACAATGTTCTTTTCACCCATATATCAAAATTACCATTTCTTCCCTTTTTTGAAAATTAATATTCTTTTCGCCTATTCATTTGACACCTACTGAGAGTGTGACTAGAATCTTATTAGTTTTTCTTTAAATTAATTTTAGTTAACTTTCTTCTTCCCTCGCCTTCTGGCTGGTGCTTTTCTATGTAACTGTGATTCTGACACTATTTAAGTACAAATTCTCTTCTAGGTGTTTGGTGTTCTCTGTGAAGCTCAGTATTTTCAGAATGTCATGCGTGTTGGATTTCGCCTAAGAACTACTTTGGTAATTCAGATTCCTTCTATATTCTATCATCCTCTCTTATTTCTAGTGTTTGGCCTAGGTTACATCTAGAGGTGACATAAATTCTTGTATTGTTGGATTATGTAACACAATCAAAATATATCACCCACCCTCTTCATCCTTCTCTTTTTCCCTTTTCTGTGCTCCCCCTTCACTACATATGATTGTTTTGCTGGGTTGACATTAGTGCCTTTCTTATTTTTCCAGCAAATGTGTCAGTCACTTCATACTATTTGGTCAGCTCCTCTTCGGATTATTGTTGCTTTGGTTCTTCTTTACCAGCTATTGGGGGTTGCAGCACTTCTTGGTGCACTTATGTTGGTTCTTATGTTTCCAGTACAGGTAAGGAGCTTTGCTTTTCCTCTTCTCACTTAAAACATTTGTCTAGAAGATATTTCCTGGAAAAGACAAAACTTTAAAGTCTTTCTCAACTGAAAGTTGCATAGGCATTTGTATACAAAACTGTTTTATCTCAACATCAGATTAAAAAAAATGTGGGTTGTATTCTGTGGTTTCACATGCATCATGTGTTTTTGATTGGAAAAATGATGTATTCCAAGCTGTCTAATACATGATTCCACATAAAGAAGATCTTGAAGGAAACGTATAGACATCTTGTGTAGCAAAATGTAATTTTCAGTTCATTATTTATTCATACATATTTCATGTTTCACTATCTAACCAAACAGAATAACCTAGTTAGCTAGTTAATCTTGTTATAAACATCTGAGACAAGATATTTAAACTAAAGTTTTTCAGAATTTGATAGTTTTTTCTGTTGAATACCTAATTTAAGTTGGTTGCTAATTTTACCTTTTTATTTTAGAATCAATATCAACATTCAAAGGCGGAGTTTCTTCGTACTCAGCCACCCGACACACAACTGACAGAAGAACAAATGGAGGAAAGGTGGCTTCAGAGTGTTGGTGGTCACACTAGTTTAATGTTTTGTGGATGTTTGCAAAGGTTGTGAAGTAGTTTAATGTTGTGTAGATATTTGCAAATGTTGAAGTAGCTTAATGTCTCTTTGGAATGTTTGAATGACGTTTTGATTCAACTTTGAAGTAGTTTCGAATTGAATTTGTCGTATTGTTGGTTGTAATATATGTGTTTGTTGAAGTAGCTTAATGTTTTATGTTTTTCAGTACTTTGGTGAATTGTTGGCAGCTATTTGAGCTGGTTTTAGTTGAATATAAAATTGTTTCATCTTGACAGGGGGCGGCTGGAATAGCAGCTGGATCCTACCAATTTTTTTGCAGAATACCGACCTCATGTGGTCGGTTTTCTACAAAATTTTCCAAGAAATTGCAAATTACCGACCTCATGAGGTCAGTTTTATGCATAATATTCCCAGAAATTGCAAATTACCGACCTCATGAGGTTGGTTTTATGCAAAATATTCTCAGAAATTGCAAATTACCGACCTCATGAGGTCGATTTTCTGCAAAATTATCTATAGAAATTGCAAATTACCGAGCTCATGAGGTCGGTTTCTGAAAAAATTTCCAAAAAATTACAAATTATCACCTCATAAGATCGGGTTTCTGCAAATATTTTGAAAAAATTATAAAATATCAATTTCACGACGACGGAAATCTAAAACAATATATCATATATTCATATAAATTACCAACCTCAGGAGGTCGGTAAACTCATATCATTATATTATTAATATAATTTACCGACCTAATGAGGTCGGTATTTTATTTAATTAATACCCGGCTAAAAAAACATTTCTGACCTCATGAGGTCGGTTTTTTGCGACCTCATGAGGTCGGTAATAATTCCGACCCACTATTTTCTGACCTGATTTTGAGGTCGGTTTTGAGGTCGTTTTTTGCCCAAAACTGACCTCATGAGGTCGGAAATTGCCATTTGTTTTTGTCGGAAAATCCTCTTTTTTAGTAGTGGGAGGGAGTACTTGTTTAACACCAATTGCATCTCAAGGAGGCACGGAACAACTTCCTCACCCGTATGCTCTAGCTCAAGGACACCATTTTTCAGGGAGTCTCCTAACTTTTGCTTTAATCATATAGTTACATTGAGGACAATGCAACATTTTAAGTTGGGGGAGGATTTATCTTGATAGATATTTTTGCGATAAGGTGTGTATGTCATGATGGATGATAACTTGGTAGTTTCACTTTTTTTTTCATTATCAGCTTCTTTAACATTTGCTAGTTAATTTTTGTTTTTAATAGTAATATCTTTGGCTTTTCTTTGTGCTGCGGTTTTTTTCCCGAGGATGCTAATTTTCTTTTGAACCGGGTGTGTATAGGTAGATTTTGGTGGTGTGAGTTGTGATTTTTTTCCCTTGGCCAACTTGTGGCTTGCTTGGTACCAACATGATTTAAACCATGGCAAATGAGTTCTTGAAAGAATGTTATTTTTATAGAAGTGATGTTTCTTGTTGTGACCTTTAGACTCAATTTTTGGCTCTTATGCATGAATTAGTCTCTTTAGGCTATGAATGACTTTTTGAGTTCATTTGTTTCAATTGGATCTTGGATACATATTCTACTTGAGTTTTCATGTTCATGTGTGGTAAGGCTTATTTGCCAGTTCTTTTTGCATATCTTGTGGTCTAGAACTTGCCCGGAATGTGTTTCATGGCGAAATTATAGGTTACACTTTGTTTGAAAAATGATGTTAGGCCTTCTTTGGATCGTTTTGCCTTAAAATCCTCCCCCTGCATATTTTTCCTAGTCAACCCCTAGTAAGCCTTTAACCCTTTCTTTGACAATCATGTTACAAGCTTTAACCTTTTGTTCTTTATTGATCTATCTTTTGGCATCCCACCTCCCTAAGTGCTTTCAAAGTGTAAACATAGGCTAAAAGCCTAAGTTTGGGGTGACGGTTGGAAAAGTTGTGATGTGGAAGTTGCTTAAAAAGTGAAAGGGTAAAACAAAAATAGAGAAAAAAATAGAATCTTCCTTGTTAGCTTGAAATCAAACAAAAGAAAAAAAAAAGAGGGGGGGGGGGGGGGGGGGGGAAGGATGAATAAACTAGGTGGTGAAATTGAAAGATGACGAAAAGGGTGAGAAAAAAAAAGTTTAAAGGAAGTTTGCTTTTATTGTTGAAAAACTGTAGTGCTTAGGGAGGTTGAGTCACTATTTCCAAACTGTGCCCCTACCATAACCAAAATCCTACATTACAAATCTCTAAATCCTAATTGATTTTGAACCAAGTTTTTCTAAATTAGTGGAGAAATACATGAAGGGAAAGCCTATGGTTCGACATGTATGCATTAGAGAGAGTTACTTCTTTCCATTTTAGATCCCACTTCTGTTTTGAATTGCATTTTTATGAGTTGGGATTCTCTCTTGATTGTGAGGGCACATGAGAATTTGAGTTGTGAATTTGGTCCATTTTCCAATTGAAAAGAGTGAACAAAAGAAAGTTGTTTTGTGACAAAGAGACAAATTTTAAAGCTTTAGATCATGACTTAATTGCTACTTTAATTAACTTAGTGTTTAAGCACTTGACATGGAATGAAATTCTTGAGAACTTGTTGGTGATTCATGTGTCTTGGATTAATTGTTGGTACCAATCAAAGTCATGTGCTTGTGCTTAAAGTGGACCTTTTTGACTTGGTATGCTAGTGCACTATGAGCTTAAATGTTGATTCCTTTGAAGGAAATTGTCAGTTTTGATTTGCTTGAGGGAAGCAAAGTTTTAAGTTTGGGGGTTTGATAAGTTGGTAATTTACCAACTTATCTCTTCTTTAATCTTAGATTTTTACTATGTTTGACTGAAAACGTAGTGCATTTAATGTCGTTTACTTCCTTTTTACAGGTTTTTTGTGATTTAGAAATGAACGGGAAGAAATCAAGTGAAAACAAGTCAAAAAGAGGTCAAATTGAAGAAAATGAAAAAAGTGACTAAAACTGCAAAAAGGGCCAGAACTAAAATTTCAACAATAAGGGGCTGTTTTGGTCTAATTTTGATTGGAAAAATTTTCGGACTATAAAACTTGAGAGAAAATATCTTCATCTTTGGCCATTCATACAAGTCTTGGAGAGCTAGGGTTCTTGCACCCATACTTGAGGATTGAAGATGACCCTCCGGACCTCATGGAATCGATGAAAATCAGAATAAGGTCTGTCGCAAAAGTCAACTATTGGTCAAATACTTTCACTTAAGGATTCTAAATCCTTCAGTTTTCACTGGAATCGCTAATAGGCTCGGGAATTGGTCAACAGGGGTAAAATGGTCAAAAGACACATAATGACCTAATGGGTCGTTACATTAGATACTAATTAAACAACCGTTCGTCCTCGAACGAACAAGAAAGGAAACAAGAGGAAGGGTACCTGATTGGGTGAAAAGCTTGGGATATCTGCTAAGCGTATCAGACTCGGTCTCCCAAGTAGCCTCCTCGACTGGGCGATGCTTCGATTGGACCTTCACTGAAGCTATTTCCTTTGACCTCAACTTTCGAACCTCGCTATCTAAAATGGCAATAGACTCCTCCTTATAAGAAAAGTTCTCATCAAGCAAGACCGAATCCCAACGAATGATGTAAGAACCATCCCAATGATATTTCTTCAGCATATACACATGAAATACCGGGTGAACACCCGACAAACCTGGAGGTAAAGCCAACTCACAAGAAACCTCCCCTACATGGCTAAGAATCTCAAATGGACCAATGAACCTAGGACTGAGCTTGCCCTTCCTCCCAAACCTCATCACACCCTTTATGGGTGAGACTTTCAACAGAACCTACTCCCCAACCATGAACTCAAAATCTCGAACCTTCCGGTACGCATACTCCTTCTGTCTACTCTGAGCCGCTAAAAGCTTGTCTTGAATCACCTTAACCTTATCCAACGACTCTCTCAAAAGATCGGTACCTCACAGCCTCACCTCAAAGGCATCAAACCATCCAATAGAAGATCGGCATCTCCTCCTATAAAGAGCCTCAAACGGAGCCATATCAATGCTCGAGTGGTAACTGTTGTTGTATGCATACTCGGCCAAGGGTAAAAACTGGTCCCAATGACCACCAAAGTCGATTACACAAGCTCGGAGCATATCCTCAAGAAGCTAAATTGTCCGCTCAGACTGACCATCTATCTGAGGGTGAAAAGTTATATATTGAGATCTAATCGAGTACCCAACTCGGCCTATAAAGTCGTCTAGAATCAGGACGTAAACTGAGGGCCTCTATCAGAGATGAGAAATAGGAACTCTATGCAAACGAACAACCTCACGTATATAGATCTTGGCCAACTTCTCTGCAGTGTAGGTAACCTGAAAGGGGATGAAATGAGCATAGTTAGTCAGCCGATCAACAATAACCCAAACTGAATCAAACTTGCCCAGGGTCTTCGGAAGACCCACAACGAAATCCATGGCAATCCTCTCCCACTTCCACTCGAGAATGGGCATCCTCTAAAGCACGCCACCAGGTTGCTGGTGCTCATACTTGACTTGCTGACAATTCCCACACTTAAATACAAATTCTGCAATATCTCTCTTCATCCGACCCCATCAGTAGTGCTGTCTCAAATCACGATACATCTTGTTAGCACCAGGATGAATAGAATATCTAGAACTGTGGGACTCCTCCAAGATCGTCCTAATAAAATAATCAACACGGGGAACGCAAACACATCCCTTGATCCTCAAAACTCCCTCACTATCAATCATGGCCTCCTTGGCATCACCACTCAAAACCTTATTATGAATCTTGCACAACTTAGCATCCTTAAACTACTTTTCCTTAATTTGATCCAGAAGCGATGATCTCACCTCGGCACAAGCCAAAACTCTACTCAGATATGAAATATCAAGTTGCACATGACTGTTAGCCAGAGTCTGAAGCTCCATGGCTAAAGGACGCTCCGAAGCAATCAACCGAGCCAAACTGCCCATACTCACTGACTTCCTACTCAAGGCATCTGCTACCACGTCACGGACTTACCAGTGGCCTCGAAATATCCAACGGAGGTCTAATTTACCAAGTCAACTCCCAAAACGGATAAAATCACGTTTCCAACCAAGTACCCAAAACGCAATCAAACGCCTCGGGAACTGAACCATCCATCCCACCAAGTCATAAATCACCCTTCGGACCTCATGGAATCGACCAAAATTCAAAAAAGGTTGGTTTACGCAAAAGTCAACTATTGGTCAAATACTTTCACTTGAGGATTCTAAATCCTTCAATTTTCACTGGAATCGCTTATAGTCTCGGGAATTGGTCAACAGGGGTAAAATGGTCAAAATACACATAACGACCTAACGGGTTGTTACATCCTTTTAAAATGGTTAAAACTGAAATTAACAAATCAATTTAAGTGATAACCGTGGTTCTAATTGAAAAGGCCTATTGTTTTCTACAATTTAATTACGGTTAAAATTGAAATTGTTGATTTTATTTTATTTATGTGATTAATTGAGGTCAAAATTAAAATGATTAATTAGTTGTTGCATTCTCAATTATGGTCAATTTTGAAATAAGTATTTAATGGTGACACTTTAATTATGGCTACAATTGAAATGCTTGATTTAAATTGGGATTTTAATTAATGGCCACATTTGACAAGAATTGGCATTCATTATACATACATATATATATATATATATATATATATCCAGAGACCCTTTAAACTCGGCTAGGCCCAGTCCAAGAAGGACCAGACCCGGCCCAAGCCTCACCTATTCTACGAACAAGTATACCAAATGACCCCTATAACGTTTCATTTTATAGAAATGAAGGGTTCCATACCCTAACGCCGCCACCCAATTCCCTTTCTTTCTTCGATCATCAGCACCATAAATGGAAAATTCTTCACACACTTTTGCTTTATGCAGTCGTTGCATGGTTGTTTTGAGTAAATCAATTAATGTTTTACCTGCTCTCCATCATAGTGCAATCAAACATAGTAAAACCCCATTCTCTCTCTTCTACTTTTATGTATTCTACGACCAACAAGGATGAATTCCTTAATTAATTATCATTTTGCTCTGGGTTTTCAATGATTTCTATTGGTTTTCAAAAAACCACAAGGATTCAAGATGAAACCCTCAAAAACCTACAAGTCCCACATCGGTTGGTACACTGAAACTTGGGATTTTTGTAGCCTATATAAAGGACCTCCTAATCTACACACACAGAGAAAAGTCTCTGAAATTCGAGAAAAGTTGATACAAGTTTTTTTTTAATAGAGCAAATAGTCTCCAATTTAATTAGGGTTTTAGCTTTAGCTGAAACCTTTAGCTAATTGGGATTTTTAGTCTAAAAAATTCTTTCTTTTTGTGGCTGAGTCTCAAGGTTGAAGAGTGCAAGGATCTCCAATTTCAATTCTCGACAAGGTTGCACAAAGAAGAGGTAAACCTCTTTCCTTTTATTTATTTTAGTATTTTATATGTTTTTCCTTGTTATATGTTTGTGTGATTTGTGTATGCTTGTTAATATCTGTGCTTAGTTTAGTTTTGTTTGGTTAGTTTAGTCTAGCATTAATTGTTTAGATAGTTTTAGCTTAATAGCTATATGTGTTAATTTAGTCAAGTTAGCATGACTATGATGCTCTGTTTAGTTTGAGTAGTATTTAATCATGTGATCTGTTTATTATTTGTTAGTTCACTAACATGTTTATGATTGGTTTGAATACTATTTAATTGCATATATGTTAGGTTAACCTAACTACTAGTAGGTCTTGTATGCTTTGAGTGTTTCATTTGTGATTAGTTTAGTTTAGTTAGTAATTATTGGCATGTCTATTTAGTTAAGTTTAGTTTAGTTTGATTTAAATGTTGTTTAACTAATATGTGTTATATTAATCATCAACATGTTTATATTTTAGCTTAATCCTTGTCCAATAAGTAACTAGCCCAATCATTAGTATATTGTGCAACTTAGATGTGGTTTAGGTTGTAGTTAAGGATGTGTTTTCTTAAAGTGATTCCAAGAATGTTAAGTTGAGTTCCTATTGCTGCTTTAACTATGTGTTTGTTCAAGTAGTCCTAGACTATCAGCATGCTCATAAGTATTTTTCTATGCCTTATTAGATTTAACTGTTGTCTGATAAGTTGTTTAGCATGTTTATGCTTATGTAATTAGCTATGTATGTGCTGGACTGGTGTATTTTCTTAGCCTATTTTAACTCAGAACTGATTTAGTTTCCATGTGTAATCAACATGTAAAGCCTTTAGTCAACTTAGCATGTGAGTTAGTTTACTTGATTCATGGTTTTTGTCACGCCCCAAAACCCACCCTAGACGTGACTGACATCTAACGTCATGAACAACATCAGAAGAACCTAAAAGATGCAATAACAATATTTGAACCCGCCAGGTTCAATATTCCCCTCCAACAGTTTATAAAATAAATGTACCAAATCATGAATATATGAATTAAATCAGCGGAAGTCTTTATTCATCAAATACTTAGTCAAACGTAATAAGGTGCCCGAGAGTTAATCAATAACTCAACAACTACCTACAAGAATGTATACTATGGAGCTTCTAAGATAAAGGAATAATAGTTTGACTCGTTGGGACGCAGCCCGGAAAACTAATAATGAATAAATAAATAAATAAATAGGGTGTCCCACGAATGAACGTGTGGGCTCACCAAATCAGCAGCAACAACAAGTCTTTCCTAAGCGCCTGAAGTATCAACAACCTACTCTTCTCTGTTACCTAACATACCAGCAAAAACAACAATGGTATGCCTGAGTACTTCATGCTCAGTGAGTGCCTTGGGGACAACAAGTAATACGAAAATAGATTACAATAATGCGTAAAGAAGTCAGTTCTGAAAACCGTATAAAATCAGTGTAAAAAAACAGTTATTCAACTGGTGTATCTCAATAAGCATTATCAAAACCGATTAGGAAGCCTCTTGTCAATTGCAACTTTCAAATATACCTTTTAAATTGGTCAATATTGTCAACAACAGTTCCATTAAAAGATAGGAATATCACACTTGCCGATATAGGCCCAAAAATCAATCATAACGAAGGGATGACCTTTTGAGGTTCCCTAATCTAGCAGCGCATCACCCCGGAATATGAAATTCAACGGTGGCTATCCTTCCTCCCGAATAGCTAGGCATAATCACACCCCAGGTAGCGAACCCGGAAGTGGCCCCTCTTCCTCCCGAATGGTTAGGCATTATCACACCCCAGGTAGCGAACCTGGAAGTGGCCACTCTTCCTCCCAAATGGCTAGGCATTATCACACTAGGATCTATAGTGGATACCCTTCCTCCCGAGTAGCTAGGCCAAACACAACAACAAAGTTCATAGCATAGAAGTCGATTCACAATTTGTCTCAAAGTATGTCACACCATCAGGTAGCATTAAAGTTCATTATGCCATATTATAAAGATAAATCATTTCAATGAATGTCTTGAAAATGTTTACACTTCTTTAACCATGATTTCAATGTCATAATTCATCATGAAAACATTAATACCAATCCTTAGCCATCATTATTGATTATCTCTTATAGAGGAAAAACGATTATGATTTCATATACGTATATAGAGGATAATACAATCAAGGTTTAATGTGGGTTTTCCCCCCCACGCACACCAACCATAATAAAGGCAAGGAATAGAGTTCAAAAGCCTGAAAAGTTCGCCTTTTTATTCAATAAAGAACCTTTAAAAAAGAGATATACATCCAAAACAAGTTTCAAAAAAGAGACATACATTGGAAGAAGGTTTTCAAAAGAGAAATACCTTAATTCCCGCTCAAGTGTACTTCCCACAATCCAACAATTATTCTACAATAGTTTTAGATAGGAGAGATTAGAACTCTAACCTATTTCCACCTATAACCCTTCTTACCAACGAAAGCTATGGTTTTCATGACTAGAACGTTTTCTTTAATACTTCATGAATCAATCATGGATTCTAATCCCATAGGATACCTACGCTAGTCTAAACCCTTTCAATAACATCAGAAAAATCAAGGATCATACCTTTTTGACGGAATCTCAAAGTCTCCAACGTTCCTTTCTTTTTCTTTTTCTTGGGTTTCAAGAATCTAGGGTTTTTGTAAGATGAACTAGTGTTAATTTGGTGTTAGATTGATGAAGTAATGATGGTAATTGATCAAAAACTTACCTTATATGTTTTGGAGAAACCATATGGTTGTTTCCTCTCAAAAAGTCGGCCAAAATGAAGTGGCAATGAATGTAACGAAGTTAGGCTTTTATAAAATTCGAAAAAAAATCGCTTCAAGCATAAAATGGCCTGGTGCGTCACCCAGGGCGATGCACACAGTGTATCCATTTCGATGGCGTCAAAATTTTGAGTTTCCTGGAAATTTGGCCTGGAGGGCCGCCCAAGGCGCCGCGCACGCCTAATTTTCACACTACACAGACGATGCTCAGTAAAATGGGCATAAACCCTAGGACAGAGCTTTGTTGGAGCTGGGCAACCTACCATTGGAAAGGTATTTCACTGATCTACAACTTTGATTAAGGAAGTTTTCCCAAATTCCCAAGTTAGTTTTGCGAAACTAGCTTAGAAGTCAGACCTACTGAAATTTAGACGAGTTTGAGAACTCTTACGAACTTCACTATTTGGGTTGACTTCAAAATGACTGTTTATCACCCAAAAGCATCTCAAATGGATTAATATAGCTAAAATATCATCTTATTACTAGTTTTACACTTTCACACCTAACCCGAATTTATGGGGTGTTACAGTTTTGTGCTAGCTTTGTTTAGTTAGTTTAGTTTTGATATATTAGTTAATGTGTCAGTTCAGTCTGATTTGAGGAACTAAGCCTATATATGGTTTGTTGATGATGAGCAATGTATCAGTGGATTAGTTCAAATATATGCAAGTGTTCATCTCTGTCTGATTCAAACATGTCTTCAATTCATATGTAATCCATGTATATTCAGTGTTTAAATGGGCTTCAGTGTTTAAAATTGTTTTTTATCCTAATCACCATATGGAATAAATGACTTTTTTCTGTCATAAGTTTATCTCAATATGAAGTGATGTGGCCAGCCCATTAATGTGTGTCCAAGGCTTTATGTAACGACCTGTTTGGTCATTATAGTCCTTTTGGCATTTACGCCATATCCCAAGCATTGACTAGCTCATTTTTGACCCGAGGGGACTGTTGGCATGCCTCCCGAGGTGTCTAGATCAGATTCGGGAAACTTTTGTGAAATATAGGCTTAAAGTGAAAAATGATTGACCCAAAGTTGACTTTCTATAAACGGACCTCTTTTGGAATTCCGTCAATTTCGAGAGGTTCGGATGGTCGTTTAGAACTTGTGTGTGTATTTGGTTCGATTCCTAATGCACTCGGATGCATTTCGAGACTTGGGTTGGGAAATTAGAATTAAGGCAAAGGGGGTTGACTTGGTTAACGAGACCTCCGTTGGGAATTCCGAGGCCACGGGCGTGTTCGTAGTATGTTTTTATGTGTGTCTATGTGTATGGTATAAGAGCAGATGACCTCGGGAACTAGTCAGAAAATCGGATTAAATGGTGAAACTTGGGTAAGTTTTTGGTGTCTGGTGCCCGCTTTAGCGGCACCAGCACAGCGGCAGCCCTGCCGCTAGAGCGGGCCAATGTTTTTGGCCTTTACCGTTGAAAAGGTCAAGTGACCGTTGAAGCGGCATCACTGGGGCGGTCCCAGTGCCGCTAAAGCGGGTGAAGGGCAGTGTGTATAATTAATGAAGTGTAAAAAGCCTTTAGACCCTCATTTACTCCCATTTCGAAATTAGAGCTTTGGGGAACTATTCTTAGAGACATTGTAGGAATATTCTTGGAGGTAAATCTTGCTAATTCCTTTACTCTTCCTTTAATCATAACCATCACAGATTTCCCCTTTCCTTTAATAATCCCTTAGTAATGGAAGTTGGAAAAGGGTTTTGATGAACATTTTCTCTAGGCTTATTAATGACAAAATTGATGGGGTTTATGCTAGTTTTTGATGAATCTAATCTTGTTAATCATATATCTTTCATTTCTAGTGTTGAATTTCGGAATCAAAGAGTTAAGGCTTATACATAAATTTGAGGTATTGCTTCAAATTAAAAATTGGGTAAATCTATGAGTTAATTTAGCAATTAGTGGTTAATTTGATCACCTAGTGCTTAATTTGATATTTTACTTCCGAATTTCCCGTTTCTCCCTTGTGGGCAAGTTTCTCCAAATCCCAGGGTTAGAATTGACCTAAATAGAATGGTAGCTATTGTTACACCTCGAAAAAATTTCGTGTCGTCATATGATAGATAGACTAATGCAGGGTGAGACGAATACGATGTTCCTATAAGTAAGAAAAGTTATTGAACGGTCCTAGCTAAGATTTCAAAGATGTTGGAAGTAAGAGGAGAAAGTTCCTTAAGAAGGGCAAGGTATATGTGGTGTTTTGGAAAAGTTCTGTAAAGTACCGAGCTAATGTTGACTTAATGATGTCTTAAAGAAGAGTTGTAACTCTCTTTAGATTAGTAATGAAGTGTTAAACAAGTGCTAAGAAGGTTCCATAAGGATTGGAGATCGAACGAAACGACAGAAACCATTTCAGGGAAGTGGAGTTATACGACCACTTATACGGTCTGTATAACTTTATACGGTCCGTATAAGGGGTCTGCATAACCCCCAGCAGGAAGATGATTTCCATGATGGTGAACCACGGCCACTTATACGGACCGTACAATGTTATACGGACCGTATAAGTGTCCGTACAACACCCGACTGGCTGAGTTATTTTCAAGTCTATAAATGTGATCCCACTTCATTATTTTTATTTTAACACTTCTCTACTTCTCTCCAAGTCTCTAAAACATTCCATACATTTCATATACAAGAATCCAAAGGAGATCCAAGGCTCATATCATTAATCTAAGGTAATCAAGTATAAGGAAGCTCTTAGGGGTTGCTAGAGTCAAGGAGAGTGTATGGATTGCAGCAAGGGTTTTTCTTCAAATGAAGTGTTTCCACCTAAAGTCCATTCCTACATCATCTAAGGTAAGTTTTATGGCCATTCCATGTTGTTTAAAGTATTGAGGGGTTGAAAGACTTGGATTATGAAGGGAGATAGAAAATGGGTTACAAAGCTAAGAATAATGAGATTTTGAGTAGTAGCTTGGAATGAGTCATGATTCTTGATATGTTGTGATTATAAATATGTTATAAATGACATTAAGAACATGAGATAAACATTTTGTGTGAGTGAACGTAATAGTGTACTATGACCATGGTTATGGATGATTTGAAGCGAATTGGGAAAATATGGATAATGTAGTGAATAAAGGTTATTTCTTATTATGTTGCGAGTGTTATTATAGAAGTTTGGGAGTTGATATATGCTATGGATAAATTTGTATAAACAAAGGAGATGCTGCCCAATTTTCTCTAGCTTTAGTCATGTATGCTAAGCTATCGATTATCTAATGTTAGTATAAACTCTAATGAAGGTAGAAACGTGAGCATTGAAGGAGAACGTTCAAGTGGTAGAATAGCTAAACGAAAAGGTATGTAAGGATAACCCTTCTTTCAATAAAGCATTATTCCTTGGCTATATATATATATCCTTTTATGAGTTCCATAATGTCCTCCAAATGATTCTATCTCCAAACCTACTAAAGCTCATGATCCTCGATACTTTCACGATTCCATTGCATCCTTTATAACATAGTTGATCCTCCAAGGATAGACGTAACAAAAACGATAATGGAAGTGACGTTGATGATACTTATGAACCCTCATGTATATGTGTCTAAGTATGTATGACTATCACGTGACACTGAGCTTATATAGACGGGTATGATACCTATCGCGCGGACACCACTACAATTGGGTACGGATACCACTGAGCCTTGGTAGGACCAGTTATGTATGATCACCGAGCCTTATCATGGCCGGGTATGCGAAACACCGAACCTTCATGGTCGGGTATGGTATGGATACGAATATGAATACGAACACGAATGTATATGTATGTATATACACGAGCACACTTTAGAAATGGAAGATCCCTATGAAAGACAAGTAAGTAAGTAATGATGATGATGGCTTTACCATCTCCCGATTCTCCCACCTTATGCTGTTTCTTATGTTGTATCTTATGCTCCTATTATGATGTTTATTATGCTTTACATACTCAGTACAATATTCTTACTGACGTCCTTTTGTTTGTGGACACTGCGTCATGCCCGCAGGTGGCCAGGGAGACAGACTTGATCCATAGCTTTCTTATTCAGGGACTACTTAGAGGAGCTCCATTTCATCCGGAGCTACAACTTTTGGTATCATTCTTTTGTGTACATACATGGGCACGGCGGGGTCCTATCCCGCCTATATAATGTTACCTACTCTTCTTAGAGGATCGTAGACAGTTGTATATGGTTAGATGTCTTGAAGCCTTGCCGGCTTATATTTTGTATGTCATTTTGATGGCCTCGTCGGCTTATGTACATTGATATGGGCATAGTTGTTTATGATGGTACAAATGTGTTGTTGCCTAATTAGTTTAGCATTATTGATGTATAGCATTCATGAGTAAGTTATGTGGTCCACCTAGATGTTAATACGAATATACGATAAGAGGTACCCAGGTGGATTAGCACCGGGTGCTTGTCATGGCCGTGACAAAAGTGGTATCAGAGCTGTTCTATCCTAGGGTGTGTCTACGAGCCGTGTCCAATAGAGTCGTGTTTATGGGTGTGTTGCGTGCTACGCTTATAAACAGGAGGCTGCGGGCATTTTAGGAATGAATGACCTTCTTTCTTCATAAGATCGTGCGATAGAGCTATGATATAAGGACTTCTCTTTCCTTAACCGTGTGTTATGTATTTTAGAAATGCTTGTAAAGAGAAAGGCTACTGCAGCCCAAAAGGGCGAGACAGTGGCAGAAAAACGGGCTGAAAGAGCACCGCCAACGGATATTGAGAAGGGTGAGTCCCAAAATGTGGATCGATCTCAGTCCTCCCATTCAGTGCTTATTTTTGAGGAGCATGAGGGAGCCTCAGCCCCAGCTCCAGCACCTCTAGCTCCTCCACTGGATGCTTCAGGCCAAGATGTAAAAGAGGCGATTCATTTGCTTACTCAGTTGGTTGCCGCCCAGACTCGCGGCAAGGTACAGGGCAAGGTGATAGGGCTGTTAGTACGAGGGCCCGTGATTTTATTATCTTGAACCCTTCGGAATTTTTTAGGTCAAAGCCGGAAGAGGACCCTTAGGATTTTATTGATGAGATGTTGAGGACACTTCGGTTAATGCATGCTTCAGACGTTGAATCGGTGGAGTTATTGTCACACCCTAATTCCGCTAGGGTGTGATGGGCACCCGACCCTTACCTTGGGCCGAGCGAACCCTCAGACTCTTGCTGCACATAAAATCACATATGTCAGAATCAGGCATTACACATACATACAACGTGCCCCGGCCCTCGGTGAGGGACTCGGTGATTAGATTCATGTATGCCAAAATCGTATATCAGAAAAATACAGAAGGTAAGTAGCTTATCCAGAACATCAGAACACTTACTTTTCAATCACAAAGGATACATATCAGAGTCATGCAAAGGGCACAGGAACATGGTCGTCACTCCCGTCTCTGGCGCCATAACACACCATACTCCAGAAGATTCCATAAAATGTACACGGTATCTCGGGAACCGGACATATAACACGAGAACCCGGGAACTAGTCACATCATAATCCATATACACAGTAACTGAGGACGGACATATACCACAGTACCCCAGAGCCGGATACATCATAGTTCGAAAATTACATACATGGAACCCGACTCCTAGACAAGGTACTCGGCGAACCATACGCACGATACATACCGGCCCGGAACTCGGTGAAAGGGATCATAGCATATATACGAGCGGAGTAGTAAGAAATTAGGTGCACATAAATCAAAACCCGGTAAAAGAATCGAATGTATTATCAGGATATTCACATTAAGGAGCTTTCCAATGACTTATGGAACGAATCAAACGGAGTCTTAGATTCATAGACGAAAGTCTTACTTTCATATCATACAAGGATAGCTCAAGTGAGACAAACGAAGGAAGTTTCGGAACTTGTGGGCCCACCTCGGGTCAAGTCTAGGTGGCAGATATAAATTACAAACATTGGACTCTACGGAGTCATCCAAGAAAGTTTCAAAGCAATCCGAATACGCTTGTGGAAGTTATGGATGTTTAGACACCTTTCCAACAAAACATAAGAATTATAGTTCAATTACATTGAACGAATAGTATTCAAAATCAAACTCGGGTTTCGATGGACAGAATTGTTCCCGAGGCTCAAGTCTTGAACTAGTATACATAGGACATGCCAAAAGAAGGAAATGGTGAGCTTTACATACCTCACTTGCGCCTTACGCTCGTCCGAACTCAATCCCCGTTTCGTCCAAAATCTACAATTGGTCATAGTTGCCAAATGTAAGTTTCAAGCTTAAATTCATATTGTCTACCGAAATTTCGGCAGCATTTCCCCTGTAAATTCAACGTCCCCGAGAATCATCTCGGCCCAAAATATCAACAACAACAACCCAACAACAATACCAATAACATCAACGATCAAATTGAAACACATTCTAACATATGTTGTCTTCTTTTCTACATAACATATCAACTTCCAATCCGACTTCACACTTTCAAATCGATATCAACATTTTTGCATTCATACACTAATTTAAGATTATTCAAACATAGGCCAAGAACATTTCAAGCAATCCATTCTATATTCAACAATTCCATCCCATATGCTATGCCACCCGAATTCTTCCAAATGGAATCACAACAACAACAACATATTTTCTTTCTCCAAGTTCATGAATTATGCTAACAATTCATACCTTAACAACATTATTTTCTATATGCATACAAGCAATAATACTCTAGTCACATAGGCTTCCATGACTACTCTCCAACACTTGTAACTTCAACTAAAACCATCACACTTTCATTATCAACATAGAACCCACAACAACAACAACTAAAACACTAAATAAACAATTCAATCATTGTTCTTGCAAACCACCCATACACACGGCCATATACACCTAACACACATTATCTTTCATGATTATCATGCATTTCTACACACCACAACATTCCCAAGCATCCATAACCTTTTCTCATATTTCCATATCCAAAATTTTCATAAACAATTTATGTATCAAACAAGATCAAAACGCAGCCTTGTCTTTAACTTGTCACAATTATTTCAAATTTTCCGAATACGCAAAAATACGGGATATAACAGTTATCATTCTATAGATTGAGGGATGTCGTGGTTCATTGGTATACAGTTTGGATGGCTTCGCGGGGAGGCAATGCACCTCCCTCGGTATGGCAAGAATTTGTGGATGCCTTCCTCCGACATTACTTGCCTCCAGAGGTTCCGCGGGCTAGAGCCGATAAATTCCTAAATCTTAGGCAAGGGAGTATGAGTGCTTTAGAGTATAGTCTCCGCTTCAATTACTTGGCTAGGTATGCTTCAGCCGTGGTAGTGGATATGGGTGTCCGAGTGCACCGATTTGTGAGAGGCCTAAGGCCACATTTGACGGATAGGTGCTTGACTGCATCCCTTTAGAAAAATATGTATATCTCACACATTCAAGCCCATGCCCAGAATTTGGAAGAAATCCAACAACAACAAAGAAGTGAGCGTGAGTATGATAGATGGTATAACAAGAGAGCTAGATCTTCGGGTCCGATGAGTGAGTTTAAAGGTGGGCCGAGACAATAGTTTTCTAGACATTTGGGCCATGCTATGACTAGTGCGCCTCCACGGTTTACAGGCCAGAGATTTGATAGGTCTACTTATTTTGGGCCGAGTCAGAGTTTCATGGCTTCAGGTTCCCAGTTCAGGGGTGATTCAAGTCAGGAGAGGCCACCCGTGCCATGATGTTCCCAGTGTGGGTAGTTACATTGGGGCCAGTGTCGACTAGGTTCAGAGGTTTGCTATACGTGCGGTCGGCTAGGCCATATTATGCGCGATTGCCCCTCGGTTGGTGGTAGGGGTAGGGCCCAACCTTCAGGATCGGTAGCCGGATCTTCATCGTCTATACGCCCTATGGGGCCAGGTTCACATGTGCCAGTCAGCCATGGTAGAGGTAGGGGGAGACCCCCAGTTCTAGCGGTCCTCAGCACCGTATTTATGCTCTGGCTGGACGCCAGGATCTTGAGTCTTCTCCGATGTCACAGGTATATTATCGGTATTCTCTCATGATGCATATGCTTTGATAGATCTGGGCTCCACATTATCTTATGTTACTCCATATATTGCAGGTCTGTTTGGGGTTAAACCAGAGACAATCAAACCTTTTAAGGTGTCTACACCCGTTGGTGAACCGGTGATAGCTAGTCGAATATATAGAAGTTGTGTAGTTGTGATTTGTGACCATCGTACTATGGTTTATTTGCATGAGTTAAAAATGATAGATTTTGATGTTATCATGGGCATGGATTGGCTGGCTTCTTACTATGCCAATGTTGATTGTAGAATGAAAATGGTTCGCTTCCAATTTCCGGGAGAACCAGTTTTAGAATGGAAAGGAAATACTGCGTCACCAAAAGGTAGGTTTATTTCCTATCTTAAGGCAAGAAAAATGATCACAAAAGGTTGTATTTACCATCTGGTTCAGGTTCAAGATGTAGAGGCTGAACCGCAAGCTCTTCAGTCTGTCCCCGTAGTGAATGAGTTTCTGGATGTGTTCCCGGAAGAGCTTCCAAGCCTCCCTCCAGAGCGAGAGATTGATTTTGCTATAGATGTGCTGCTAGATACAAAGCCCATATCTATTCCTCCTTATAGAATGGCTCCCGCAGAGTTGAAAGAGTTGAAGGAGCAACTGAAGGACTTGCTCGAGAAAGGCTTTATTAAGCCTAGTTCATCCCTGTGGGGAGCACCCGTATTGTTTGTGCAAAAGAAAGATGGCTCCTTACGAATGTGTATTGACTATCGACAACTGTATAAGGTGACGATCAAGTACAAATATCCTCTTCCAAGGATTGACCACTTATTTGACCAATTACAAGGTGCCAAATGATTTTCAAAGACAGATTTGAGATCCGGGTATCATCAAGTGAGAGTTAGGGAGAAAGATATCCCTAAGCCAGCCTTCAGAACAAGATATGGCCACTTTGAGTTCCGAGTGATGTCATTTGGGCTAACTAATGCACCAGTAGTATTTTTTATTGATTTGATGAACAATGTGTTCAGGCCATTCCTAGATTTATTTGTGATTGTATTCATCGATGATATCTTGGTGTATTCTAGGTCCGAGGCAGAACACGCAGATCATTTGTGTACCGTTCTTAGAGTTCTTCAAACTCGAGGATTATTTGCCAAATTCTCTAAGTGTGAGTTTTGGTTGAGCTCGGTAACCTTTCTGGGGCATATCATTTCAGTCGATGGTGTTCGGGTAGATACCTAGAAGATTGAGGCCGTGAAGACTTGGCCAAGGCCCACAACTCCTACGGAGGTTCGTAGTTTTCAGGGCTTAGCAAGTTATTACAGGAGGTTCGTAGAAGGCTTTTCTTCTATTTCTGCACGACTCACGAAGTTAACCCAGAAATCAGCTAAGTTTCAATGGACAGGTGCTTGTGAACGTAGTTTCCAAGAGCTAAAGGATAGATTAACTCCTACCCCAGTCCTGACACTTCCAGAAGGATTGAGAGGTTATGTTGTGTATTGTGACGCTTCAGGCGTTGGGCTGGACTGTGTGTTGATGCAACATGGTAAGGTGATTGCGTATACTTAAAGATAGTTACTGAAACATGAGAAGAATTATCCAACCCATGATCTTGAATTGGCTGCAGTGATTCATGCATTAAAGATGTGGAGACATTATTTGTATGGTGTACATATGGATATTTATACAGATCATAAGAGCCTTCAGTATATCTTCAAGCAGAAAGAGTTGAATTTGCGGCAATGGCAGTGGTTGGAATTATTGAAAGACTATGATGTTGACATCCTGTATCATCCCGGAAAAGCAAATGTTGCGGCTGATGCTCTTAGCCGCAGATCCATGGGAAGTTTATACGATGTGTAGCTAGAGAAGAGGGAAATGGCTCGTGAGCTCCAGCAGTTAGCTAGCCTAGGAGTTCGAGTAGTGGACTCAGGTAGTATGGGAGCTACCATTCAGAATTCAGCGATTTGGTCGTTATTAGTGGGAGTGAAAGAGCAAAAATACGAAGATCCCATGCTAATTCATTATATAAATACCCTCCCTCAAAAGGAGAAGTCATCATTTGAGATTTCGGGAGATGGAGTTCTCTGATTCCGAGGCAGGTTATGTGTTCTTGATGTTGCAGGATTACGCCACCAAATATTGAGAGAAGCTCATTGTTCCCGTTATTCTGTCCACCCAGGAGCAACGAAAATGTATCATTATCTTAAATCTATATATTGGTGGAATGGGATGAAGAAAGATATAGCGGAATTTGTAGCTCAATGTCCCAACTGTCAGCAAGTGAAAATCGAGCACCAAAAGTCGGGCGGATTGTTGCAAGCTATAGAAATTTCAACTTGGAAATGGGAAGTAATTAACATGGACTTCGTTACAGGCTTACCCCGTTCCAGAAGTAAGTATGATTCTATATGGGTGATTGTGGATAGACTTACGAAGTCAGCTCATTTCTTACCGGTCAGAACTACACATGTAGCAGAAGATTATGCAAAGCTTTATGTTAAAGAGATAGTGCGGCTTCACGGTGTTCTAGTATCTATTATCTCCGATAGAGGGACTCAATTTACAGCAAATTTTTGGAAATCTTTCCAAGAAGGTTTGGGGACTCATGTGAGCCTTAGCACAACATTTCACCCACAGACGGATGGGCAAGCCGAACGTACCGTTCAGACCCTTGAGGATATGCTACGGGCATGTGTATTGGATTTTAGAGGTAGTTGGGAGGATCATTTACCGCTTATTGAGTTTGCTTATAATAATAGTTATCATTCTAGCATCCAAATGGCGCCATATGAGGCTTTATATGGGCGAAAGTGCAGATCCCTAATTGGGTGGTTCGAGGTAGGAGAGACTAAATTGATAGGGCCAGACTTGGTCCAGGAAGCTATAGAGAAAGTTAAGCTCATACAGGATCGATTATTAAAAACTCAGAGTCGTCAAAAGTCCTATGCGGACAATCGTCAAAGGGACTTAGAGTACCAAGTGAAAGATTGGGTATTCTTAAAGGTGTTACCGATGAAGGGCGTAATGAGATTTGGCAAAAAGGGGAAGCTTAGTCACCGGTACATTGGGCCTTATGAGATTGTGTGCAAAGTAGGCAAAGTGACTTACGAATTAGATATACCTCATGAGTTGGAGTCAGTTCACCCAGTTTTCCATGTATCAATGCTTCGTAAGTGCATTTGATATTCTTGTAGAATAGTACCAATAGATGATGTTCAAGTTACAAATCAATTGTCTTATGAAGAAGTCCCCATTGCCATTTTAGATAGGCAAGTACGAAAGCTCAGAACCAAAGAGGTAGCTTCAGTTAAAGTTTTATGGAAGAATAATAATAGAGAGGAAATGACTTGGGAAGCCGAAGAAGACATGAAATTATGGTACCATCATTTATTTTCACCATCAGAGGAAACTCAGGTAGAGATGCCATTATCCTCAGGTATGTAATGCTTTTCTTGATGTTTTCTTTGTCGTGTGTGGCCATGGTAATTGACGTTGTTATCATAGCCCTGTAAGGCGATATATTTTGGGTTACTGTGCAGGATGGTAGTGCCCTATTATAGGGGAAACTCTGGCGAAATTCTTATAAAATCCCCGAGAACCTAACATTCGAGGACAAATGTTCTTAAGGGGGGAAGAATGTTACACCTCGAAAAAATTTCGTGTCGTCATATGATAGATAGACTAATGCAGGGTGAGACGAATACGGTGTTCCTATAAGTAGAAAAAGGTTATTGAACGATCCTAGCTAAGATTTCAAAGATGTTGGAAGTAAGAGGAGAAAGTTCCTTAAGAAGGGCAAGGTATATGTGGTGTTTTGGAAAAGTTCTGTATAGTACCGAGCTAATGTTGACTTAATGATGTCTTAAAGAAGAGTTGTAACTCTCCTTAGATTATTAATGAAGTGTTAAACAAGTGTTAAGAAGGTTCCATAAAGATTGGAGATCGAAAGAAACGACGGATACCATTTCAGGGAAGTGGAGTTATACGACCGCTTATACGGTTTGTATAACTTTATACGGTCCGTATAAGGGATCTGCATAACCCCCATCAGGAATATGATTTCTATGATGGTGAACCACGGCCACTTATACGGACCGTACAATGTTATACGAACCGTATAAGTGTCCGTATAACACCCGACGGGCTGAGTTATTTTCAAGTCTATAAATGTGATCCCACTTCATTATTTTTATTTTAACACTTCTCCACTTCTCTCCAAGTCTCTAGAACATTCCATACATTTCATATACAAGAATCCAAAGGAGATCCAAGGCTCATATCATTAATCTAAGGGAATCAAGTATAAGGAAGCTCTTAGAGGTTGCTAGAGTCAAGGAGAGTGTATGGATTGCAGCTAGGGTTTTTCTTCAAGTGAAGTGTTTCCACCTAAAGTCCATTCCTACACCATCTAAGGTAAGTTTTATGGCCATTCCATGTTGTTTAAAGTATTGAGGGGTTGAAAGACATGGATTATGAAGGGAGATAGAAAATGGGTTACAAAGCTAAGAATAATGAGATTTTGAGTCGTAGCTTGGAATGAGTCATGATTCTTGATATGTTGTGATTATAAATATGTTATAAATGACATTAAGAACATGAGATAAACATTTTGTGTGAGTGAACGTAATAGTGTACTATGACCATGGTTATGGATGATTTGTAGCGAATTGGGAAAATATGGATAATATAGGTGAATAAAGGTTATTGCTTATGATGTTGTGAGTGTTATTATAGATGTTTGGAGTTGATATATGCTATGGAGAAAGTTGTATAAACAAAGGAGATGCTGCCCAATTTTCTCTAGCTTTAGTCACATATGCTAAGCTATCGATTATCTAATGTTAGTATAAACTCTAATGAAGGTAGAAACGTGAGCATTGAAGGAGAACGTTCAAGTGGTAGAATAGCTAAACAAAAAGGTATGTAAGGAAAAACTTTCTTTCAATAAGGCTTAGTTCTTTTGCTATATATATATATATCCTTTTATGAGTTCCATAATGTCCTCCAAATGATTCTATCTCTAAAGCTACTAAAGGTCATGATCCTCGATACTTTCAAGATTCCATTGCATCCTTTATACGATAGTTGATCCTTCATGGATAGACGTAACAAAAACGATAATGGCAGTGGTGTTGATGATACTTATGAACCCTCACGTATACGTTTAAGTATGTATGACTATCACGTGACACCGTGCTTATATAGCTGGGTATGATACGTATCGCGTGCGCACCACTGCAGTTGGGTACGGTATCACTGAGCCTTGGTAGGGCTAACAATAGCAGCAATAGAGATATACATACAAAATTCTTGTAATTCAGCCCATAACAATTCTAACAATCCAACAATCCTTCTGAATCCTTTTCAACCCACAATTTCATATAACAACGATCTCATGCATTTTCTTACTTCCAATTTCGTCCAACCCAATTTTAATAATTCCATTACAACACTATTAACACAATTATACCACAAAATAAGAAAATCTTACCTAAATTTTCTTGGAGGAATTTCTACGCTCAATTGCTCCAATTTTATGATTCCTTCTTCCCCAACTCAATATCCAATGTTGCTATCACCTCCTTGAACTTGTAATGCACTTGAATCTTGATCAAAACATTCAAGAATCAAAATGTTTCTTCAACACCATGGCTGGCCGAGAGCAGCCATGGAGGATTTGTGATTTTCTTAAGCTTTGGCTTTTCTTGAAAATGAAATTAAAGTTGTAAATTTGTTCACTCTTATTCATATATATATGGTGGCTTATTGGAAGACACGTGTCCCCCCCCCCCCCCCCCCACCCCCACTAAATAACTCACCAAAAATATTTCTTGAATGTCATTTTTTTTATTATTTAATTTAGGTGGGGCCCACTATGGTAATTAGGCTAATTAATTTTTAATTAATCACTAATTCTTACTTAATAATCTAATCCAATTAATTAATCCCTAATCTCTAATAATATTCCTATGCTAAATAAAATTTATAAACAATTTGTGTAATAATTAAAATTGAAAATTAAAAGTTCTTGTTTCATGTCCGAAAATAATCCCGTCTTTAACATGAGTTGATTTGCTTGCGAATAATTCGACGTATAAAAATACGGGGCATAACATGTTCTTCATACTATCTCTTATGTGGAGTTGGTTTAGAGGTCTAACAAGTCTTAAAAGTGAAGAGAATCATGGTGGAAAGGTCATAAGGTGTTGTGTTGAAGTTACTGGCTATAGACTAATTTTGAAAGGAAGTTTTTGTCTAATTTGAGTCTAGTTTGAATATAACCTCTTGGCTATGTTGTTGATGATGTTGTTATTGATGTTTTGGAGTTGTTTTGTAATTTGGTGGAAGTAGATAATATAAGGGGAAATTCTGTCCGAATTCCGTTTACTCACCTACTAATTTAACTTGACCTTATAAGTATTTCAACAACTTAACATTAGTGTGAATCATCTTGAATGTAGATTTCAAGCTCAGGAAGATAGACGTTGAGTGGTTAAGTTGAGGAAGAGGTATATAAAGGCTAACTCTTCCTTCATTTTGGCATGATCTATAACGAAATTAAACGTAAACGAAAGTCGTTCCTTAATGATTCTACTCTTAGATATACTAGAAGCTTATGTTCTGGATCTTATCTTATGGTTGTTGATCTTACCTTATGGTCATTGATCCCTCAAGGTGAGATATGTCGATGATGCTAGTTCCATAATGGTAATCGGAGGTATACTGACCTTACGTCACTCTGATAGAGTCGTAACACCTCTTTGTACTCTCATGCATACATTATATATATGTATCTATTTTACTACACCGAGCCGCGCTATAGTCGGCCGGGTACGAAACTTATTGTGCACACCACTGTAGTTGGGTACGGTATGATGATACTGTCACGACCCATTTTGACTAAGTCGTGCGGGCACTTACCTTTCCCACCTCGGTAAGCGAACCCTCAACTCAACGATAATAAAGGCATAAATAAATAAATCAATTAAGTGGAAGAAAATAATTCACGTAAATCTTACGATAATAATATAGAAGAAAGTGCGGAAATAAGAAATACACCCAGGGTCTGGTCTAATCCATACAAGAGCATCTAAGAGAAAATATACAAGGCTGGAATATAATAATACATCAAATCTGTCTATGTCTCAGAATGGAAAAGTAAGACATAATAAGAGGAGTCCTCAAGCAAGCGAACGCCTCGTGCTCAACCTGAAAACTTGAAGTTGTACTGATAGCGACTATCAGCCACGAGAGATGGAAGCGGATCCAACCTGGAACTCTGCATTCATAAAAGAATGCAGCAAGTGTAGGTCAGTACAAAACCACAGTACTAGTAGGTATCATCGACTGACTAAGTATAGCTAACATAATTCAGGCAACAATGCAGGATAGGCAGATAAATCAATAAGTATAAGTCAAACACAATCAGAAACAACTATTCGTCATCACCTAGGTTGAAGCATCTAAACCCAAGTATTCCAAGTCTCAATATATATCCAAAATCCGAAATCAACAACACAAGTGAAGCACGGTTCATCACAACATAAGCCAAGATGCAATGCAATGCAATGATGTAAGAATGTCAATGCAATGCAGTGTACACATGTACTCCAGACGAAAATATCGACGTCCCGGTAACACAACCCATGGGGGACCCGCGAATTCCATATACTCACTCATCCACGATTCTGGGACAATCATCGGACATCGAGCTCTCACATCACACAATCCACAATTTCGGGACAACCATCGGACATTGGACTACTCACATCACTCATACACAATCCACGATTCCCGGACAACCATCGGATATCGGACTACTCACATCAATCTCATGCAATTGAGCTAAGCTCATCACAGTGTTTCATCAAGTATCAACAATGTATCAACAATATATCATGAGAGATGTGAATGCATGCGATGTATGAGTCAACATGAATAATCAGATCAATATCACAAGTACCAAACATGGGTACGCCAACAATATCATGAAAGACTACACAAGTCATATAAAGACACTATCCCGAAATCAAATGCCAGCAAGTGGGCACCACAATATTATGAACAAGATATCACAATAGTCTCCAATATCTACTATCACTATAATGCAATATCCAACCCAAATTCATACCCGAAGGTTTACATGCTTTCTCTGACAATATAGTTTAAATATATGCTTTGCTACACTAAGTCTCACAAAGGGTAAGCCATAACCTATTTGGAGGGCCGAACAACAAAACATCAACAATCACTCATTCACTTTCCCTTTCCGCTGAGCCTCAAGATCAAGAAAGGCTAGGCATAGTCGAAATCTAGATTAGAAATCATAAAAATCAATACCTATATTACAATCATTCAATTTAGGTCAAAATCCAACCCTAGAGTTTGGGAAAACGAGACCCACAAGGTCAAAACGGGAAATTCGGGGGAAAAATATCAAATTAAATGCTAGGTGATCAAAACCCATCAACTAATTGCTAAAATAAATCAAGGATTCACCCAATTTCAAAATTCAAGCAAAACCTCCAGTTTTGGGTATAAACCTGAACTCTTAGACTCAAGAATCCAACACTAACAATGGAGGATATATGAATAATAGCCTTAGATGCATCACAATCTAGCATAAACCCAATGAATTTCATCATTTAGAAGCCTAGATAGAACATTCATTAAACCCAGTTTAATCTTCTTCACTTAATGAACAAACAAGGGAAAGCGATTCTAAGATGGTTAGGAATAATGAATTAACAAGAAGGTTAGGAGGACTTACCACTAAGAATCTTCTCCAAGAATCCTCTAGAATTTCTCCCCTTATGAACCACTTTCGAAATAATGAAAGAATGAAAAGACTTGGGGTTTTATATCATTAAATACCCCAGTCACTGCCCGATCACTGCTTCAGCAGCGCCGCCCCAGCGGTCCCTTGACCGCTACAACGGTCATGCCCAATTGGCAAGGACCGCTCCAGCGGTAGGGTGACCGCTCCAGCGGTAGGGTGACCGCTTCAGCGGTACCGTTGCCGCAGTGCTGGTGCTGCTAAAGCGGAGACCAGACACCAGAAACTTCCCCAAATTTCACACTTCAACTCGAATTTTCGACTAATTCCCAAGGCTATCTGCTCACAAACCACATACACAGACACATATAAAAACACGCCACGAACACGCTCATGGACTCAGAATTCCCAACGGAGGTCTCGTTGACCGATGCAACCCCGATACCTCAATTCCAACTTCCTAACCCAAGTCTCAAAATGCATTTAAGTGCATTGGGAACCGAACCAGATATACATACAAGTTCTAAACGACCATCCTGACCTCTCGGAATCGACATATTTTTTAAAAAGGTCAGTTTACCCAAAAGTCAACTTTGAGTCAACTCTTTTTCGCTTAAAGCCCAAATTTTATAAAAAGTCGCCCGAATCAAATCTAGACACCTCGAGAAGCGTGTCAATAGTCCCCTTGAGTCAAAAGTGAGATAATCAAGCTTGAAAAGGTCAAAAGGGTGAGAAATGCAATAACGACCAAATGGGTCGTTACATCAGATACCAATTAAACACTTGCTCATCCTCGAGCGACAAGGAAGAGAGGACTGGAAAATGCTCGAATCGGCAATAACAGAAGATATCGGTCACGCATGTCGGCCTTCTCCTTACAGGAAAGATTCTCATCAAACCAAACTGATCCCAATGAATGATACAGAACCACAGAACGGTACTCTTCCAACACAGAAACATGGAAAACCGGACGAACATTCGACAGATCTGGTGAAAAACTAACTCATAGAACAAGGGGTCCAAAAATAGGTAATCTCAAATAGGCCCAAGCACCTCGGCTCACTACCAATCACAACTCTCTAAACTTAGCTCAAGCTCCAATTATCACATCTCCATATTCAGCTTTCCCTCGCAACTGACACTCGAAGAAATGAATCATTTTACTCGAATTCTCTGGTTTGGATAAAATCGCAACTTTGAATGCAATCAATAGGCCCTACAAAAAATTCCCAAGCCAACGCGATCCACTGAAACGTGGTCACAAACCGTAGCCCATTCCGAACCCATAAAATACTCTGATTCTGCTAACTCTTTCTCCTATATCTTCTGAAGTCGTTACTCGCACCATAATTTCTTAGAAATATACAAACACACATACCAAAATTCTAAAACCGTAACTTACTCTCGGCAGAAAGAATCCTTGATTCATCTACGATCTCTACGCAATTCCATCAAACTGATCTTACCGGCAACCAACTTGGCCAGTTCCAAATATTCTTACACTTTCAAATTATAGTACAGGAACCATACCTCTGAATATCTCGCCGAGTGATATTTGGCACAAATATCTAAAGTGCAACGCAACCATTTGGGGAGAAATGAGAAATTTGGTGGACTTTTGTTTTGGAAGCTTTGGCATCTGACTGTGGCGACGTGAGAAGCAGGAATAGTAGAGAAGAAGTGATGAACTGAAGAATCCGCTATCCATCCAGATCGTGGAACAAAAGCGAAGGAAATCTATCTCTGATCAAATTGCACAATCAGGCTTTTCATCCGCATCGTGGGAATAAAGCGAACAAAACAAGCTCCTGACCAAAATTTACCATCAGGTTTTTCATCCGCATAGCGGAAGAAAAGCGGAAGTGAATCAGGCTATTCATCCGCATCGCGGAAGGAAAGCACAGCGACAGGCAGCTTTCCCGTTTCAATCGGGATTAGGTTTACTTATTTTTTGTTTTAACCCTAGGGTATATATAGATGCTTTATTAGCAGAAAATGGTGTGCTGGGATATTTGGAAGACTTGTAAGCCACTGTTCTAATTTTCTCTCTAGGTTTATTTTATTTTCATCTTTTTAACCCTAGATTATTCATGAATTCTTGTTGTTCATTGAGAATCATGAGTAACTAAACTTCTTAATTCTAGGGTTGTGGAGAAAGACATAATAGTTGGTTTGGCAACTATTTCTATCAATTAAATTTCCATATTTTGGGTTGCTTATTTATTCGTGATCTTAATTGTTTGATTATCTGGCCAATAGTTAGACACTATCTGTGGTGCGTGAATTGGACTTGAGAAAGGGAGTTCACGTACGTAATAAGAATAAATAGATTTTGTTCGATTTAAACGTTTCGCTACTGAGGATAGAGATATACCCTTTAGTCCTACTTAGTTGAATACTGAGAATTAAATGCGTTCTTGTTACCTCTGATGACCATAGAGATATAGGCGTTACAGTAACATCTACAGGCTTGTGAGTAGTTCGAGAGAATATCATAAAGTTATAATTAACCCGTCAACTAGTAACACAGGAAATAAAAAAGGTGGAATTGTTCGAAGATCAACTGGATTGTTGAAAGCCATGACCCTAGATCTTTATCTCATATGATAAATCTTACAGTCTTTGTCAAAATACTCTCAGTCACAAAAACACCCATCACAAATTATTTACTTTTCAGTCTTAGTTTAGTTACAACAAATACCTTGATTTTCACTTCCTTGAATAGTTTTATTCGAATTTGAATTTGTTCGACAGTGGAATCTAAGCCTCTGTGGGATTGATATCTGGACTTAACAGTCTATATTACTTGTACGACCACGTATACTTGCCTGTGTGTTTGAGAACAACAAGTTTTTGGCGTCGTTATCGGGGACTTAGAAAAATTTACTGTTTTTCTAATTTGGGTTTGTATTTCTATTCAAGTCTTTACTTTTTTTCGTTGTTCTACTTGTGTCACTTCAGGTTTATCTGGTTTATGCCAAGCACTAGAAGTTCAGGAAAACTGTTAGTTGATCTTGATCCCGAAATCGAAAGAACTTTTCACAGACAGAAAAATGGCTGACGAAGCAGCAAGCCTTGCTCTTGAACAGACAGAAAGGGATAGAAAAAGAAACGGGGATGAACCGGGGGCAAGAGCAGCTGCAAAGGCACAAGAACAACAGATTCTTTTGTCCAGTTATGCTAGGCCTAGTCTGGAAACTATTGCTAAAGCTATTGTTAGGCCTGACATTACTGAAAATTTTGAGCTGAAGGAAGGAACAGTGCGACTAGTGCAGCATAGGTGCCAGTATATGGGTAAGTCTAGTGAAGACCCGCATAAGCACTTGATGCAGTTCGTGGATTTGAGCGAGAACTTCCAATATAGAGATGCTCCCGATGATTATGTGAAGCAGTCCTTATTTTCGTTCTCACTGATTAGCGAAGCAAGGGAATGGTTGACGAATCTACCTGCAGGTTCTATCACTTCTTGGGAGATATTATCAAATAAGTTTATCGACAGGTTTTTCTTACCCAAGAAAACAAAGGAGCTGTGAGGAAGAATTGCTAACTTCACTCAGAGAGATTCTGAATCTCTACCACACACTTGGGAAAGGTATAAGAGCTATTTGCGAGATTGCCCCATCACATACAGCCAAAGGAGATCATTGGAAACTATTTTGTAGAAGGTCTTAACCATGTATCAAGGGCCTTGTTGAATGCTTCAGCTCAAGGGCAGATCTTAAACAAAACATATGAAGAGATGGAAGCTCTCCTTGAGATGATGTTTGAGGGTCATCATGAGTATAACGAGACTAGCCGGGTGTTACCACAGAAAGTTGTTGGGGTTCTTCAAGTTAATGATGTTGCAACTATTCGACCTGATATAAGTACTCTTACTAAAGTTATGTTGAGGGCGTTTCCTCAAGCTCAACAGATTCAACCAGTCAATATATTCAGCAGGCAGCATGTGTAAGTTGTGGTAACCCTCATGATTATAGCAATTTCCCATTGAATACAGAGTCTGTCGATTTTGTGGGCAGCAGAACCGTGGTATTGGAAATCAGGGAAACTATTATGGAAATAATTACAACACTCCATTTGGGAAGAAAGATTTCCACAAGCCGAACAATTATCAGAAACCACAAGCTCAGCCAAGTAGCAATTTGGAACAGATGATAAAGCAACTCATAACTCAAAATCAAGTGACGCAGCAGCAGAATCAGAAAGTTCAGAGTGAGATGCGAAAATCTATTCACGAGCTTGAGCATCAAATGGGGCAGATTGGTCTTAGGCAGAACGTCCAACCACTGGGTGCTCTTCCTAGTGATACTGAGAAGAATCCAAAGGAATGCAAGGCAGTCACTTTGAGGAATGGCAGAGAACTTGAAGAAGTGCCTCCGAAAAAGAAGAACATAGCAGTAGCAGAACTTGTCCTTGCTAAGCGAGTTGAACCAAAGCAGACAGTCGCAGAGCAATATGTAGAGGAAGTGGTTCGACCACCCCCTCCCTTTTCTCAACAACTTCAGAAACAGAGAGCAGATTCGGCTTGCAAGAAATTTCTTGAACTCTTAAAACAGGTACATATCAACATACCTTTGGTGGAGCTTTTGCAAGAAGTTCCAAAATATGCTAAGTATATCAAAGATGTTGTTGCAAACAAAAGGTGTTGGACAGAGTTTGAGACTGTTGCATTTACTGAGGAGTGCAGTTCTAGAGTGAGGAGTAAAATTCCTCCAAAGTTGAAAGATCCGGGAAGCTTCACAATTTTGATTACTATTGGAAACATTAATGTTGGGCTAGCATTGTGTGATTTTGGTGCTAGTATTAATCTGATGCCCACCTCTGTGTTCCAAACGTTGGGCTTGGGTGAACCTAGGCCAACCACTATTACATTACAACTAGCTGATCGATCTCTTGCTTATCCTGATGGTATTATCGAGGATGTTCTTGTGAAGGTAGGCCCATTTATTCTGCCGGTTGATTTTGTGATACTTGATTATGAGGTAGATAAGAGTGTTCCCCTCATTATGCGAAGAGGATTCTTGGCTACTATTGATGCTGTGATTCGAGTAAAAGATGGGAAGATGTCCATGACAGTTGATGGACAAGAGGTGACTTTTGATGTGTTTAAAGCTATCAATCTTCCAGCCCATTATGAGGAGTTGAAGATGATTTTCGTGGTGGAGCCCGAGCTCACTAATGCAGAGTTAGATCACTTTCTAGCTTCGCGAGACCCTTTATAGACAACTTTGGTGTATGGGGAAGATTTGATGATTGATGCAGAAGTCGAGGAGTGTCTTAGCATTCTTGACACTTCATGTGCTTATCTACGAGCAAGCACACCGTTTGAGGAGCTAGATAGACCAGAGTCATGGAAGAAGCCGAAATCATCCATTGAAGAGGCTCCGGTTCTTGAGTTGAAGCCATTACCCCCTCATCTTCCCTATTTACTCTTGGGCAGTGAAGACACATTGCCTGTAATCCTCTCGTCTTATTTGACTGATGTGCAGGTTGAACATGTGTTACGAGTGCTAAGAGATTGAATCCGAGCCCTTGGGTGGTCGATAGTTGATATTCGAGGTATTAATAGTTCGTTTTGCATGCACAAAATCTTATTAGAGGAGGATAGCAAGCCAAGTGTTGAATGCCAGAGACGACTAAACCTGATCATGAAGGAGGTGGTGAAGAAAGAGGTAATCAAGTGGCTTGACAGCTGCATTATTTATCCCATCTCTGACAGCAAATGGGTAAGTCCTGTACAATGTGTTTCGAAGAAAGGGGGCATGACTGTAGTCGAGAATGAGAAGAATGAATTGATGCCTCAACAAACTGTTACTGGTTGGAGAATATGCATTTACTATCACAAGTTGAACAAAGCCACCAGAAAAGATCACTTCCCTTTGCCCTTCATGGATTAGATGCTCGATAGATTGGTTGGGCATTATTATTATTGCTTCTTGGATGGCTATTCGGGCTACAACCAGATAATAATTGCACCTGAGGATAAAGAGAAGACCACATTCACATGTCCATATGGCACGTTTGCATTCTTGAGGATGCCTTTCGGTTTGTGCAATGCCCCAGGTACTTTCCAGCGATGTATGATGGCTATTTTCATCGATA
This sequence comes from Lycium barbarum, assembly GCF_019175385.1. Lineage (NCBI taxonomy): Eukaryota > Viridiplantae > Streptophyta > Magnoliopsida > Solanales > Solanaceae > Lycium > Lycium barbarum. The sequence goes on along the minus strand of NC_083340.1, from coordinate 73,659,197 downwards.
TGGTGGAACAATATGTGGAGGTATTTATGGATGACTTCTCTGCTTTTGGGGATTCTTTTGATGACTGCTTGAACTATCTTGATGCTGTGTTAGCTCGTTGTGAAGAAACGAACTTGGTACTTAACTGGGAAAAATGCCATTTCATGGTTCGAGAGGGCATCATTCTTGGGCACAAGATATCGAGTAAGGGAATAGAGGTTAACAAGGTGAAGATTGAAGCAATTGAAAAATTGCCACCACCCGTTTCAGTTCGGGGAGTGCACAGTTTTTTTGGGCTTGCAGGCTTCTATCGACGATTCATCAAAGACTTCTCTAAAGTTTCTAATCTAATGTGCAAGATTTTAGAGAAAGATGTGAAGTTTGTGTTCAATGAATCCTGTCTGACGGCTTTCGATGAGTAGAAACAGAGGTTAGTGTCTGCTCCTATTATCATCGCACCCGATTGGTCTCTGCCGTTTATTTTGATGTGTGATTCAATTGGTTTTGCTGTGGGAGTTGTCCTTGGTCAGAAAAGGGACAAGATTTTTCATCTTATTTACTATGCCAGCAAGACTCTTGATGTAGCCCAGATGAACTATACTGTCACAGAGAAGTTATTGGCGGTTGTCTACACCTTTGACAAATTCTGATCATATCTTGTGGGCACGAAGGTGATTGTATACACGGATCACACTGCAGTTTGTTATTTGTTTGTGAAGAAAGAGGCAAAGCCAAGGCTTATTCGTTGGGTGTTGCTGCTGCAAGAGTTTGACATTGAGATTCTTGACCGAAAGGGCACAGAAAATTAGGTAGCAGATCACTTATCGAGATTGGAAGATTGGGAACATGTGGATGAAGCAGTGGCGATTAAGGAGAATTTTCCTGATGAACAACTCTTTGCTCTTCAATCAGCTGAGGTGGCATGGTATGCAGACATGGTGAACTTTATAGTAAGTGAGATTTACCCCCTGGTGCTAATCATGAGAAGAAGAAGCGGATTTTACATGATAGTCGTTTCTATGTATGGGATGAGCCCTATCTTTACAGGGTTGGCACAAATCAGTTGATCAGAAGATGTATTCCAGAGAAAGAGGTCTCCGCGATTCTCGAGAAGTGTCACTCATCACCCTATGGGGGACATCACACTGGTGACAGAACCACTGCAAAAGTATTTTAGTCCGGGTTCTACTGGCCCACGTTGTTCAAAGATGCTCATGAATTTGTGCGAGCCTGCGATAGCTGCCAGAGAACCGGAAATATCTCCAAGCGTTATGAAATGCCTTTGAAGGGTATCTTAGAAATTGAGCTATTTTATGTGTGGGGTATCGACTTCATGAGTCCCTTCATACCGTCCAAGGGGAATAAGTACATATTGGTTGATGTAGACAATGTCTCGAAGTGGGTGGAAGCCATTGCACTTCCCACCAATGATGCTAGTGTGGTGGCACGATTTCTGAAAAAAACATTTTTACAAGATTTGGGACCCCTCGGGCCATCATCAGTGATCAAATTTCGTACTTTTGCAATCGGCTCTTTGAAAAATTGCTGCTCAAGTATGAGGTGAAACACAAGATAGCGACCGCTTATCATCCTCAGACGAGTGGTCAAGTGGAGGTATCGAACAGAGAAATCAAGAGGATTTTGGAGAAGCCTGTGAGCGTGAATAGGAAAAATTGGTCACTGAAGCTCGATGATGCTCTGTGGGCATACAGAGCAGCTTACAAAACTCCGATTTGCACATCTCCCTATAAGCTCGTCTTTGGTAAGGCATGTTATCTACCAGTTGAGCTTGAGCATAGAGCATATTGGGCGATCAAGAAGCTGAATCTAGACATGGTTCAAGCTGGAGAAAAGAAACTGTTGTAGCTGCATGAGTTGGAGGAATTTCGTTATCATTCTTATGAAAACACGAAAATGTACAAGGAGCGAACTAAAAGAATTCATGACAAACACATCGAATCTCATGACTTTGAGCCTAGGCAGTTAGTCTTGCTGTATAACTCTAGGCTGAATATTTTGGGTGGAAAGTTGAAGAGTAAGTGGTCTGGGCCATTCGAGGTAGTTCGTGTGAACGCACATGGAGCGGTTGAGCTAAAGAAACCCAACTCGGATGAGACATTCCTGGTGAACGGGCAGAGAGTGAAGCATTACTACAGGGAGGCCACTGACCGCGCGAGGTCCTCCATCGATCTAGAAGAGGCTTGAGGAAAGCCTATGTCGTGCTGCGACGTTAAATCAAGCGCTTCTTAGGAGGCAACCAATGTTTGTAAAAAAAAAAAAAGAGGAAAAATGAGAAGAAAAAAAAAGTGTCGTGCCACAACCTTAACTAAGGCGATTTTTGGGAGGCAACCCAGCTTTTGTATGATATATGTCATGTTTGTTCATGTTGCAGGAATTGGGCAGAAAGAAAAAAATAAGAACGCCCAGTGATTTGCGCATCTGCTCCACGATGCGGGCCAATCGCGCCTGAAAGAAAAAGTGACCAGTGATTTGCGCATTGGTCCCGCGATGCGGACCTATCGCGCATGGTAATGACCCGTTTAGAAGTACAAAAATCAGGCTTTCCTTTCGCGATGCGGAGGGATCGCCTGATTAGAAAAGTTTTCTGTGTTCAGTGATCTACGCGTTTCTCCTGCGATGCGAGCTGATCGCGTAGGTTGACCCGGGCAAGATGGTTAACACCGAGTCTAAGGTAAAGTCCGTCGCCTCCTCCTCCCAAGGCACAAAAAGAGTAAGAGCACAAAACCCATCCAAGTATCCTGCAGTTGCCATCCCTCGGGCTTTATCAAGGAGGCCTCATCCTGGTCTGTTTAGGGACAGGGAGGAATGGTATGCAGGATTGGATACCTTGAAGGGGTACAGTCATGAGCGAGCTATTAGTCTAGCCCCTCTGAAGAGAAATTTTTGGGGCATATACAACTGCATAGTAGCCATGGGATAGAAGTCGGTGTTTTAGCAACCGGGTCCAGTGAATATTGATTTGTTCATGGAGTTTTACATTCACATTGCAAGCTGCGGTAACCGAGATTCTGTGTTCGTTCGAAAAAATTGGGTGCCATTGATAGCTTCGACTTTGTGCGGGGCAATTGGAGTCCCGGATATTCCTAGTGAGCCCTTGCTAGAATTCATCAAAAGGCCGAATTACAAGGATATCCGGGAAACTCTTTGTGGAGCCAACTCTAAAGGTCAACGGGCACGATACTCAGGGCCTCTTCGGAAGCATCGGAGCATGAGTATGAGTAACCTTTGTAGAGAAGATCGGGTTTGGGTACGCCTTCTGAATGCTAGAATCATGCCACTTGATCACTTCTCGGAGGTACAAAAGGACAGAGTGTGCGTAGTTTATTTCTTGATGACAGGGCAGCCAGTGAACATTCGGTATTGGATGATGAAGGAAATTCGTAGAGTGCGGGATGACAAGTCTAAAAGGCTGAGTTATGAAAACACTCTCACTGCTTACTTAATGAGGCTTGACGAGGGGTTGGAATACTCTACTGATAGAGTGCTTGTGGCGCCTACTGACGCACTCGACATCTCAAACGTCATAGCCCCATCGAGTTCATTTAGACATCATTTGACTCTAGCAGAGGAGCGGTCCGCCCAATTCACAGTGCTAGCCCAGCTTTACACGGGAATGATGGTTGCGGGTGAGCATTTCAACATTGATCTTTTGAGGTTCTTTATTCAGACCCCACACACACCACATTCTCGGTCACTTGTGGGTGAGGTGTCTCAGTTACATGAGGATAAGGATGAAAATTTAGCTGAACGAGTAATAACTGCACTAGAAGAGGGGGAGGAGGTAGAGTCGCTAATGCCAGGCGATGACAATGAAGGAGAAGAAGACGTCGAGCCAGATGATGGCGAGGCTGATGATGAGGATTACATTGAGGAGGACAACTAGGCCCTAGTGGGTCCCAGGGACTATCTCTCGCCTTACTTTTGTTTTTATTTTTCATATGCATTGAGGGCAGTGCATTATACCCTGCCCAGACCCCAAGATGTGGGATTTCACTGGGTTGTTGTTGTTGTTGTATTAAGGGCAGTGCATGAAAGTAACTGTGAGGTGGGAGTACATCTTCAGATAGAGGATGTTTATGGCTTAGGATTCGTTTTAGGATCTAACTGTATTTTATTCTTTCTTTTAATTAGGATTACTTACTTGAAAAAATATATTTTTTAGATTAGGCCCTCAGTAGTGGCATGAGCTATCCGTTAGGACTTCTGTTTTCTTGTTTTTTTTATTTCTTAGTTGTAGAAGGGAGTTTCCTGATGACGAGTGGATGACAACCTGCTTGAGGGAAATTTCATCCATAAAAAAAAAAAAAAACATTCTAATGCTAGGTTCTCGGGCTAGGTGAAATATGGGCATATGAGCATTTCTTGTAATCTCTTTTGAAAGCATGCCGTGTAGATACATAACCTTTCTCAAAACACTCAACTTGACGTTTGTTTGACTCATATGTGACCCACTTGGCATTGTTGGTATGTTGTTGCTTAGTCCGAGGGCCGGTATGGACCCTTTCTTGTGTTAATCATGTGCCATGTGTGTGAGGTGTTTGCATGCGATCCATGTTTGGTATTGACGTCTAGAACTTTCCTTGTGTGTTCGCGAAGTGAAACGAAGTTCGATTAAGCCTAGAAAATGATAGAGGCGTTTCTTTGATTAGTCACTAAAAAGCCTAAAATGTTTATCCTGCCAACTTGTAAATAGAACCCTAATTAACCCTTTTGAGCCTTTAGCCTCTTCTTTGATAGCAGTTAATTAGCATTCACCCCTTCGTTTTATAAAACTCGATTTTTGATCCAAATACTCTATAAGCACTTTAATCATTGACATAGATAATGAGAGTTGGGATGTGAATAAAAAAGGGGAAGTTGTTGTTAATTGTAATCTAGGAAGAATATGGGAGCACCGAATGAAAATAATGAATTCACTTGTTAGTTGGGAATTGAAAAAAAAAAAGAAATCTGAAAAAAACAGAAAAAATGTAGCGAAAAAGTTTCCCTTCTAACTTGTGTGACTTTTAAAAGAGTGGTGCTTAAACAAAGAAAAATGGGAATTGGGAGAAATTTAAAGGTTAGTTGGTGTTGAATAAGGGCTAGTGAAGAAATTGTGCAAGAATGATAGAAGTATATGTATAAAAGTGCTTAGAGAGGTTAGTCACTATTATCCAAATAATTCCTACCCGTCCCTTAGCCTACATTACAACCCTCAAAGTCCTACTTGATTCCAGGTTCGTCTTACTTGTATTAGTGGAGTGGTTACACTACGGGCAAGCCTATGGTACGTCGTACTTTGCATGTGATATTCTTTGTGAGAGTGAGCGACGTTGCTCAAATTCATGATTGCCGAAATGAAATTTTTGATTCATGTGACATATATGGACAACTCTCTTCTTGTGAGGGTACGTAATTGACAACGGATTGGTGAAGTGTCGAATTCTTGGTTAAGCAGCATGATTGATTTGTTTAAGTGGTGTCCTTGAGTCTTAAGTTTTTAAAATAATGTGTTTTTGAGAAGGTTGCTTGTTGATATTTTAAAACTAAGAACCTTGATCTTTGGCATGGCTTTCGTGAGGATTTGCTTGAAGTTTGGATTTTTGAAATAACCTTATTAGCCGAAGCCTGACCAGACCTGTTTGAATTGCAAGGTAGTGAAATTGTGGCACATTGGTATAGGTAAGTGATTGCTCGAGGGCGAGCAAGGTCTAAGTGGGGGGTGGTGATATTTGGCAAAAATATCTAAAGTGCAACGCAACCATTTGGGCAGAAATGAGCAATTTGGTGGACTTTTTTCGGAAGCTTTGGCATCTGACTATGGTGACGTGAGAAGCAAGAACAGTAGAGAAGAAGTGATGAACTAAAGAATCCGCTATCCATCCGCATCGAGGAACAAAAGCGAAGGAAATCTATCTCCGATCAAATTGCACAATTAGGCTTTTCATCCGCATAGCGGGAAGAAAGCAGGCAAAACAAGCTCCTGACCAAAATTTACCATCAGGCTTTTCATCCGCATAGCAGAAGAAAAGAGGAAGTGCATCAGGCTATCCATCCGCATCGCAGGAGGAAAGCACAGCGACGGGTAGCTTTCCCGTTTCGATTGGGATTAGGTTTACTTATTTTCTGTTTTAACCCTAGGGTATATATAGACGCTTTATTAGCTTAAAACGGTGTGCTGGGATATCTGGAAGACTTTTTATCCACCGTTCTAATTTTCTTTTCATCTTTTTAACCCTATATTATTCATGAATTCTTGTTGTTCATTGAGAACCATAAGTAGCTAAACTTCTTAATTCTAGGTTTGTGGTGAAAGACATGATAATTGGTTTGGTGACTATTTCTATCAATTAAATTTTCATATTTTGGGTTGCTTATTTATTCTTGATCTTAATTGTTTGATTATCTGGCCAATAATTAGACACTATCTGTTGTTTGTGAATTGGACTTGAGAAAGGGAGTTCACGTACATAATAAGAATAAATGGAGTTTATTCGATTTAATCATTTCGCTACTGAGGATAGAGATATACCCTTTAGCCCTACTTAGTTAAATACGGAGAATTAAATGCGTTCTTGTTACCTCCGATGACCATAGAGATATAGGCGTTACAGTAACATCTACAGGTTTGTGAGTAGTTCGAGAGAATATCATAAAGTTATAATTAACCCGTCAACTAGTAACCCAGGAAATAAAATAGGTGGAATTGTCCGAAGATCAGCTCGATTGTCGAAAGCCATGACCCTAGATCTTTCTTTCATCTGATAAATCTTACAGTCTTTGTCAAAATACTCTCAGTCACAAAAACACCCGTCACAAATTATTTACTTTTCAGTCTTAGTTTAGTTACAACAAATACCTTGATTTTCACTTCCTTGAATAGTTTTATTCGAATTTGAATTAGTTCGACAGTGGAATCTAAGTCTCTGTGGGATCGATATCTGGACTTAACAGTCTATATTACTTGTACGACCACGTATACTTGCGTGTGCGTATGGGAGCAACACCGATCAAAATACATCAGAACCCAACTGATCACTATGAAAACCTCTCGCACAACAGTTCCTTCTCAAATCTGTATTAAGCTCATTGTATAACATTTTTCTACCGAAGTAACTGTCCTCAAAAAGTATCATCAAATCCACTAGAAAATCATGACAAAGCTCAGTAAATCTGTCACACCTCAAATCTTTGATTCCTTAGATATCTTCCTAGAAGTGTAATCATAGACCCTTAATCTTAACTTGAATAACGCCGACCCTGAACGAATGCACAACTCTCGAATATTACCAATAGTCATTAGAGCTATGTTACATCTCACGAATTTCGAGTTGTTGCGTTATGAGTGGACAGACATAAGCCTAAGGTGGACGTGAAGTCCTTATGATATTAATAAGAGTATTTGATAACTTTAAGCTCATACCATAACATTTTGAAGTTATATGAGTTGGTAGAATTATGTTCGTCGATGGAAGTAGAATGTGAGTCATGTTTGGGAGGATTTTGCAATACTTGAGCTATACTTTGTTTAGTAATGACTTAAGGAGGAGCTATGGGGCTCCTTATATGGTTAATGAAGTGTTACACAAGTGCCAACAAGGTTCCATCAGGACCCCCAAAGCTTTGTTGATGGAATGTTGAGGATACTTCGGTTAATGCATGCTTCCGACGTCGAATCGGTAGAATTGGCCTCCTATAGACTATGGGATGTAGTGGTTCATTGGTATATAATTTGGATGTCTTCTAGGGGAGTCAATGCACCTCCCCGGTATGGCAAGAATTTGTTGATGCTTTCTTCCGACACTACTTGCCCCCAGAGGTTCGGCGGGCTAGAGTCGATAAGTTCTTGAATCTTAGGCAAGGAAGAATGAGTGCCTTAGAGTATAGACTTTGCTTCAATTCTTTGGCTAGGTATGCTACGACCATGGTAGCGGATATGGGTGATCGAGTGCACCAGTTTGTGAGTGGCTTAGGGCCACATTTGATGGATTAGTGCTTGAATGCATCACTTCAAGATGGTATGGACATTTCTCGCATTCAAGCCCTTGCCCAAAATTTGGAAGAAAGCCAACAACAACAAAGAAGTGAGCGTGAGAGTGATAGAGGTTATGGCAAGAGGGCTAAATCTTCGGGTCCGACAAGTGAGTTCAGAGGAGGGCAAAGACAGCAGTTTTCTAGGCATTCAGGTCATTCCATGACTAGTGTGCCTCTACGATTTACGGGCTAGAGATTTGATAGACCTATTCACTCCGGGCCGAGTTAGAGTTTTAGAGCTTCAGGTTCTCATTACAGGGGTGACTCGGGCCAGGCAAGATTTCCCATACCTCGATGTTATCAGTACAGGAAGTTGCATTAGGGCTAGTGCTGATTGGGTTCAGATGTTTGCTATGTATGCGGTCGTCCAGGCCATATCATACGTGACTACCCCTCGATTGGTGGTAGTGGTAGGGTCCAGCCCTCTAGGTCAATAGTTGGGTCTTCATTATCTATACGTCCTCCGAGGCAGGGCTCACAGACACCAGTTAGTCGTGGTAGAGGTAGAGGTGGAGCGCCCGGTTCTAGTGGCCCTCATAACCGTATTTATGCTTTGGCAGGACGACAGGATCTTGAGTCCTCCCTTGATGTTGTTATAGGTATATTATCGGTATTTTCTCTTGATGTATATACATTGATCGATCCGGGCTCCACATTTTTCATATGTTACTCCTTATATTGCTAGTCGATTAGGGGTAAAACCGGAGTCAATCGAACCTTTCAAGGTATCGACACCCGTTGGTGACCCGGTAATAGCTAGTTGAGTATATAGAAATTGTGTAATTGTGATTTGTGATCATTGTACTATGGCTGATTTACATGAGTTGAAAATGGTGGATTTTGATGTTATCATGAGCATGGATTAGTTGGCTTCTTGCTATGCCAATGTTGATTGTAGAACAAAAATGTTTCGCTTCCAGTTTCTGGGAGAACCAGTTTTGAAATGGAAGGGAAATACAGCGTCTCCAAGAGGTAGGTTTATTTTCTATCTCAAGGCAAGGAAGATGATTGCTAAAGGTTGTATCTATCATTTAGTCTGGGTTCAAGATATAGAAGACGAATCACCGACTCTTCAGTCTGTTCCCATAGTAAATGAGTTCCCGGATATGTTCCCGGATGAGCTTCCAGGCCTTCCCCCAGAGCGGGAGATTGATTTTTCTATTGATGTGCTACCGGATACCAAGCCCATATTTATTCCTCTCTATAGAATGGCTCCTGCAAAGTTGAAAGAGTTGAAAGAACAATTGAAGGACTTGCTTGAGAAAGGCTTTATTAGGCCTAGTTGTTCGCCACGGGGAGCACCCGTGTTGTTTGTAAGAAAGAAAGATGGCTCCTTGCGAATATGTATTGATTACAGAGAACTGAATAAGGTGACAATTAAGAATAAATATCCACTTCCAAGGATTAATGAGTTATTTGATCAATTGAGGGTGTCAAATGGTTTTCAAAAATAGAATTGAGATCCGAGTATCATCAGGTGAGAGTCAGGGAGGAATATATTCCTAAGACGGCCTCCACAACGAGATATGGTCATTTCGAGTTCCAGGTAATGTCATTTGGGCTAACTAATTCACCGGCATTATTCATGGATTTGATGAACAATGTGTCCAGGCCTTTCCTGGATTTATTTATGATTGTATTCATTGATAATATCCTAGTATACTCTCGGTCCGAGGTAGAACATGCAGACCATTTACGTACTATCCTTAGAGTTCTCCAGGATCGCAAGCTATTTGCAAAATTTCAAAGTGTGAGTTTTGTTTGAATTCGGTGACCTTTTTAGGGCATGTTATCTCAGCTGATGTCATTCGGGTGGATACACAGAAGATTGAGGCTGTGAAGACTTGGCCAAGGCCTACAACACCTACGAAGGTTCATAGTTTTCTGGGTTTGGCAGGTTATTACAGAAGATTTGTGGAAGGTTTTTCTTCTATTTCTGCGCCACTAACGAAGCTGACTCAGAAGGCAGCAAAATTTCAATGGACGGATGCTTGTGAACACAGTTTTCAAGAGTTAAAGAATATATTGACTTCGGCCCCAGTCCTGACACTACTAGAAGGATCAAAAGGCTATGTTGTCTATTTTGATGCTTCATGTCACGACCCAACCCCGTGGGCCGCGACTGGTACCCTAACTGGGTACCCGTACATACCTACCTGACCGAATTTCGTACCATACAGATTTTTTTTTTAAAATAAATGTTACAGAAGTACGCCGATACAGATACGGCACGCGCGCAAACATATATATGTATATACCTGAACATGCAGACATTTACAGATAAGCCGATAAGGCTAACATACAGACGAAACCCGTAACCCACACATCTATCTACAGGCCTCTACAGACATACAGAATCATATGACGGGGCAGGGCCCCGCCGTACCCAGAACTTCCATACATACAGAACATACGGAAAACAGAAGATATATATACCAAAGTACATGCTCCGAAGCAAAAGGAGCTCTTTAAGATAGTAGAACCTGTGCCCTAGACTGGCGGCGTGTCACCGAGTGCGCCTGTACCTGCGGGCATGTAACGCAGCCCCCGAAGAACGGGGGTCAGTACGAAATGTACCGAGTATGTAAAGCAGAAACATAACAGATACAATCATAGTCCGAACCGGAGTCACAGAAATATAACGGACAAAACTATACATCAGACGGACGGACAGAGTCATGATCCAGACCGACATACAGAATCGTGGTCCACACAGATAAACAGAATCATGGTTCGGACGAACCGACGGAATCATAATCCGGACAGACGAGCAGAATCAGAATCCATACGGACATACAGAATCAGAATCCATACGGACATATAGAATCAGAAGCCATACGGACATACAGACATAGTCGTAATTCAGACGGACAGACAGAATTATGCATGCAGAGTAGTGCAGAGTCATACTGAACCATACAAAATCATACAGAGGCATGTGCTTATATAAATACTGATGGCACATGCATACAGACAAACAGATTCCGGCCCTGTCTGGGGGAGCGGTAACAGAACCCGTCCCTTTTAGTACGGGACGCGGTGGACAGACAGAATCAGATCAGATCAGATCATATCAGATGCCATCCTGGCCGCCATCCCCATACACAGATCAATATATCAAAATCATACAGATATAACAGATCCCGGCCCGTACGCCGAGGGACGCGGTGAACAATGCAGAGAAATATGCACGATAACAGAACCTGGCCCGGGACGCAGTGAAGGAATGCATTGAGACAGCCACGAACAGATCCATGGGAAACCACATACATACAGACTCACATACGGACTCAATCAGACTAAAGGGTGCCAACTGGCAAGTCAGAATCAGAGTATACAGATAGTATGCATAGTACGCGCCTATATCCTATTTGGGAAGGCACGACAGATTATTATCAGAATCAGATTCTCAAATGTTCAGAAATCATTTTGTAAGAATTTCATAAAAATAGTTGTATCATGATCAAAATAATAGTTCAGATGGTTTCTGAGAAAATCGGACAAAACGGAAGTATTTAAAGTATTACAGAAGATATCGGGCCTTGCGGGCCCGCCTCGGACCAACTCGAGGCAACATATGTAAATTATCGCTAATAGACCTTATGAGGTCATCCATAATCGTTTGGAAGTGTTCCGACTCCGTTTAGGGAAGTTTTGTACAAAAATTCACATTAAAGGCAATTTGTAAGAAAATAGCTTCAGTTGAATTGAAGGAATTGGAGCGGTTTTCCGTCTCGAATTCCGGGGAACGGAGTCGTACTTAAGGCTCGCGGCCGAGCCTATCACATCCAGAACATGCCTATGAACAAAGGGAAGTGCTTCACATACCTCGATAGCGACTTACGCTCGCTTGGCGTCGACTTCAATTTCGTCCAAAATCTAGAAATGGTCAAGTTTACCATTTGTTAGTTTCAAACTTTTCAATAATCCAACTTAACACTGACTTGCCTACCGAAATTTCGGCAGCATTTCCTCTGTATATAAGACATCCCCGAGACTTAGCTCGGCTCAATTCATTATCACAACAACCCAGAAATAGCATCAATAACAACAATATGCATTAAACATACGATATGGCATCACTAGCCATCCTTTCGACATAACGAAACATTTTGCGTTTCAACCTTACATTTCCAACCCAAACTTATTATTCTCATATTCATCATCCATCAAAATCATTACAACATACGTCGGAAGCATCCATACCATTTTCACACAATATTCATAAGGTATGCAAACATTCAAACTTTCCATTAAGCCACTACTTTTCCAATTTTTCCTAACCTTCAACATACAAGTTCATTATACATTTCCATCTTCCAAATTCATCCACAATAATCATAATTTGCCTCTTGATACTTTCATTTCCATTTTTACATAAACCATAACAAAGTTGTATGTTTTCCTACAACAACTTAATAACCATTAAGTTCCTTCACTCTCCTCACATAATCCATGATTAAAACAACCAAAATATTAATTCAAATCAGTCCATCAATTTCAATTAAAACAGCCCCTCACCCATAAATTTCAACAAAATAACAAACGAGTTTATAATGCTGTTTTCTCCGTTCTAATTCGTTAAAACTCTAAATAAACACTTTAATAACATAAAAGGAATTTTATAAATACCTTATCAGAAGCTCCACCACGAAAATTTCATCCCCCAAGACCAATATTTATCTCAAATTGAAGGCAACGCAACGCACAATGTTTTTCTCTTCATGAGCTTCGGGATTCGGAGCTCGGATTTTGATCAAAATGGCTTCCTTAGCCTTGAAGTTTTCTCTCTCTCTCTCTAATGTTCTTGGAAGATCGTATCTGAAAATGATCAGCCCTAAAGTGAATTTGCCATATATATTAACGTTAATGGGCCTCATGGGCCGAAACATTAGTGTTTGGGTCGGGTCCAAACTTGCTGCCCTGCCAGCCCAAATTGCATCGTCCATATTTCCTTATCCAAATATCATTTTGACGAGAGGTTTGTTGCGTTGGAAACTAGACTCGATGAAATTAATTTTAGGCTTTTGAAACACCTTAAAACTCCTCATATACTAGGAGATATGCCTCCAACAATATGGGCTAAAAATCTGGTCCGAGATTTTTCTGAAGTTGTTCGGATTCATTTCGTTCAGATTCGTTTAACTTCTAATCCTCTTCCGACCCTCGTGTAACCTCTTATACATGCATATACATAGTCATATACATACATAACAATCCATACACATCTCGAAGGGTCCGGAGAATCACAATAACCTTAAACGTAACTGGAGAACTTACGAAGCTTCGACGAAACTCCAATCGCAAAAATATATTCATATCTTTTATCCATCTTCTATAACATTACTAATAATCTCAAATACTTTAAAAGGGCACTCACATTACCTCATATACGCTCATAACGCGATTTCAAATCCTTTAGGTTACGATGTCACCTCGGGATACTTAAGGAAACCATACATATATAACGATATTCTTACTAACTCGATTAACTTTCCTTGAACTTTCTTAACTCATTTTTTTCTTGTCTTAATTAAAATAGCACAGACTCTTACAGGGTGTAACACTTCAGGCATTAGGTTAGGATATGTGTTGATGCAACATGGTAAACTGATTGCTTATGCTTTGAGACAATTGCGAAATCATGAGAAAAACTATCCAACCCATGATCTTGAGCTAGCTGCGATGATTCATGCATTGAAAATGTGGAGGCATTATTTGTATAGTGTTCATGTTGATATTTATATGGATCACAAGAGCCTTCAGTATATTTTTAAGCAGAAAGAGTTGAATTTACGGCAAAGGCAATGGTTGGAGTTGTTGAAAGATTATAATGTTAACATTCTATATCATCCCGAAAGGCGAACGTTATGGCTAATGCTCCTAGCTGTAGATCTATGGGAAGTTTATGTGATGTTTAGCCAGAGAAAAGAGAGTTAGCTCGTGAGCTGTAGCAATTAGCTAGCCTAGGAGTTCAAGTAATGGACTCGGGCAATATGGGAGCTACCATTCGAAATTCAGTTATCTCATCACTAGTGGTTGAAGTGAAAGAGCGCCAGTACGAGGATTCCATACTAGTTCATTACAGAAGTATACTTCCTTATAAGAAGAAGTCATCCTTTGAGATTTCTGGAGATAAAGTTCTCCAATGTCGAGGCAGGTTTTGTATTCTCGATGTTGTAGGATTACGCCATTAAATATTGAAGGTTCTCGTTATTCTGTTCATCCTGGAGCAATGAAAATGTACCATGATCTTAAATCCATATGTTGGTGGAATGGGATGAAAAAAGATATAACGGAATTCATGGCTCAATGTCCTAATTGTCAACAAGTGAAGATTGAACACCAAAAGACCGGTGAATTGTTGCAAGCTATGGAAATTCCAACTTGGAAATGGGAAGTGATTAATATGGATTTCATCGCAGGCTTACCTCGTTCTCAATGTAAATATGATTCTATATGGGTAATTATGGATAGACTTACAAAGTTATCTCATTTCCTACCAGTAAGAACTACATACGCCGCTGAATATTATGCGAAGCTATATGTCAAGGAAATAGTACGACTCCATGGTATTCCAGTAGCTATTATTTCCGATAGAGGGACACAGTTTACAACCAATTTTTGGAATTCTTTTCAAGAAGGTTTGGGACTCAGGTAAGTCTTAGTACAACATTTCATCCGCAGACCAATGGACAAGCTGAGCATACCATCCAAACTCTCAAGGATATGCTATGGGCATGTGTGTTAGATTTTGGAGGTAGTTGGGATTATCACTTACTGCTTACTGAATTTGCTTATAACAACAATTATCATTCTAGCATCCAAATGGCCCCGTAAGAGGCTTTATATGGGCGAAAGTGTAGATCGCCAATTGGGTGGTTCGAAGTGGGAGAAACTAAATTGATAGGGCCAGACTTGGTCCAACAAGCTATTGACAAGGTCAAGCTTATACAGGATCGATTATTAGTAGCTCAGAGTCATCAGAAATCCTATGCAGATAGTCGTCGATGAGACTTAGAGTTCCAAGTAAAGGATTGGGTATTCTTGAAGGTGACGCCAATGAAGGGTGTCATTAGATTTGGCAAAAGGGGCAAGCTTAGTCCCCGATACATTGTGTCACACCCTAATTTCCCTAGGGTGTGATGGGCCCCCGACCCTTATCTAGGGCCGAGCGAACCCTCTGGCTTTTAAAACACACTCAGCTTCTTTGGGCTTTTAGATCAAATAGGCATGAAATAAGGCTTTCAGAAATTTTCTACGTTTGTTTATCAAATCCAACAAAATCTGTAATTATATAAAATTCATATCATAATACAAACTGACACATCGGCTGATGGAGCCGTCTACAGAACTGACATACTATACCCACGACTCTGTCTGCAAAGTCTCTAACATTAATCCAGAAACCGGAACATACATATACTCTGACTCGGCAACGCTCCAGAAGCAAATGGAGCTCGCTAATCCTGCTAACACATCTTCTGACAAATCTTCTACTCATCTGTAGGTACCTGCGCGGCATGAAACGCAGCCCCCGAAGGAAAGGGGTCAGTACGGAATATGTACTGAGTATGTAAGGCATAAGATACAAAAAAAAAAAAAAAACGAAACCATAATCAAAACAAACAGTACTGAAGGTACGTACATTACCCAGAATACCAAATGCTTACTTTCCAGACGCGAATCATGTATCAGAAGAAGTACAGACCCAGAATACCAAAACACCAGAATATCAAGATGCTTGTTTTTCCAGACACAAATCATGAATGCCAATATCATACGTAGTATAATAATGCCGCGGAACGTACGGTCCGATCCACACACACATATATATATATATATACACATATATCGCTACGGAACGTGCAGCCCGATCCATATAACATATCACATGTACAAATAACGTGTCCCGGCCCTCGAGTGAGGGACTCGGTGAATAGAATCATGTATGTCAACTGTCTATATCACATATGCATAACGTGTCCCGGCCCTCGAACGAGGGACTCGGTAGATAAAATCATGCATGTCACATCAAATATCATGTATACATGTAACGTGTCCCGGCCCGCCAGTGAGGGACTCGGTGGATAACGTGTCCCGGCCCTTCAATAAGGGACTCGGTAGAGGGGATCCGGTCCGGATCTGGCGCCATCATCATATAACGTGTCCCGGCCCTCTACTGGTGGGTCTCGGTGAACAATGTAGTGGAATACACACTAGAACATGTCCTGGCCCGGGACTCAGTGAACAGACATACAGAGACTTGCACGAACAGAGTAGTGCGAAACCACATACACATATATCAAGACTCGATATATACATACACATACCGACCTTTGAAGGATCATAAACATATTTCAAGTTAATCGGAGTTAGTATGTGAAAGTTACAGACATTTTTACCATAGAGCTTTTACGAACGTTTCAAGCAAATCCATATCCTTTACAAACGTTGGGGACATTAAAAACTTACAGAACTCTTTCAGAACAAACTCTTTACTCTCATCTCATTATTCGATCATATAATAAGCTTGATCATATCAGACATACTTATATCAGAAGTGAATTAGAATCATAGGCAACCTCGGGAACATATCGAACAGAGTCTCGAAATCACGGATACATACCAATCCATATGAAGTAACTTATTCATTTAGTGATCATACAATAGACTCAACCATACGAAACATACTCATGACAAAAGAGAATAGGCATCATAACCAAACTCGGAATCAAAGAGTAGAATTACCCCGAGGTGCGTGTCATATCATACCTTACTTAGCTCTAGGACATGCCAAAAGAAAGAAAGGGTAAGCCTTACATACCTATGCCACTCCTTATTAGCTACGCTTATTTATCCAAACTTGTTAGTCTACATTCAAGAAAGTTGACATAATCATTAGATTCATCAACATATACTAGTCTTATTCTTTCAAATGAATTCATTTATATTCTGCCGAAATTTCGGCAGCATTTCCCCTGTAAATACACCATCCCCGAGATTCCAACTCGGCCAATTTCATCAACAACAATCCGAGAATTTAACTCGGCCAAAATATCAACAACAATACCAACAATTGCTCTAACAATATTCATACCAACAATTCCAATAATCATGCTAACAACATCAATAATCAATTCAAGACACATTCTAACATTAACAACCTTTGTCATATGATTCAACGACATTCCATTTACATTCAATTCAATTCTCATAACATGCAAGGCAACCCAATTAACATTCTACTTCCCCCAAAGCCTTCCAAATTCAGTAAGGACAATAACAACACATTTCCTTATTTCAAATTCAAACACAATAACCCAACTTACAATCTTCTAACCACATGTCTCACCTTCCAAATTCATGAATTATATTTGCAACTTACACATTAGCAACTCTATTCTTATAATTATAAGGAACCATACTAATGTCGCATTAGCTTCTTCCACAATCCACAAACGATTTCAACCTCACTTCCAGTCATTAAATCTTCATTTAACATCATAAAATCCACAACACAACAACAATCAAAATGCTAAATAAGATCATTTCATTTATTCTACACGACACCACTATATTCGGCCATACTACACACACATATATTTCATGAATTTCACCCTTTTCCACATATTTCAACATACTACGAGGCTATAAATACATATATTTTCATCCAAAAATCCCCTTCAAATCTCATTCCATAATTCAACAACATCAACACAACAATTATAACTTTATTTTTGTAAATATTCCTTAATCTAAGTCGATAAAGAGAGAGAGATTTGAAGATTCATACCTTGTTTTTATGAAAGTAGAAAAATCTTCAACACTTTCTTGTTCCCAAACCAACTCCAACACCAAACCATATTATAATCAAGTCTATGCGTTGCCTGGACTTCGATTGGTATTTCGTAATTTGAATTTTTGCTCAAAATCTCACTTTTAGAGGGTATAAGAGCCCCTTTTTCTTGGCTGATTTCTCTGGAATTTTTAGAGCATTTTTGGTGATGAAAAATGGAATTTTTAGCCCTTTTTATAATAGTTAAGTCGGCATCACTGTAGCTACAGTCTATAGCTACCGTACTGTCGCTGCAGTACTTTTCAGAGCAGTTCTGTTTCAGCTTGTCAGCTCAACTTGTAACGTCTATAATTCTCTACTCCGATGTCCTATCGACGAGAGGTTTGTTGCATTATAAACTAGACTCGACGAACTAAATTTTAGGATTTTGAAACACCTTAAAACTCCATATATACTAGGAGATATGCGCCTCCAAAGTTGACTAAAAATCCTTCCAGCATTTCTCAAATTTTCGTCGAACTTATTTTCTTCAATTTGCTCGATCTCGAAATATTTCGAAACTCTCCATATGTGATATTTATCACTTATTATACTAACAATGGACATGTTCTCGTGTTTCAAAATACTCTTTCCCGATTACGACTTACGACATCGTAATTCACCCTTTTTCTTCGTTATTACGTACTTTCCATGGCTTGTGCCTTTCAAAACATCATGGGACGTCTCCGACACTCCATTACTAAGGTGAGGTACATGTCATACTCATGCTCTGAAAACGCGGGGTATAACACATTGGACCTTATGAAATTGTAAGCAAGGTAGACCAAGTGGCTTATGAATTAGATCTACTTTCGAATTTGGAGTCAGTCCATCTAGTTTTCCATGTATCGATGCTTCGCAAGTGCATTAGAGATCCTTCCAGAAATGTACCTGTAGATGATGTTCAAGTCGCCGAGCAACTGTCCTACGAAGAAGTTCCCATTGCCATTCTAGATAGGCAAGTACGAAGACTCAGAACCAAAGATGTAGATTCGGTCAAAGTCTTATGGAGAAACAATAATAGAGAGGAAATGACTTGGGAAGCTGAGGAAGACATGAAGTTCAGGTATCCATATTTATTTCCATCCCCAGAGAAGGCTCAGGCAGAGACGCCATTGTCCCCAAGTATGTAATGCTTTCTTTGATGCTTTCTTGGTTGTGTGAGGCCATGGGTTTTGATGTTGTTGTTGTAGCCCTATGAGGAGATATATTTTGGGTTGTTGTGATAGGTTGGTAGTGCCATATAACAGGGAAAACTCTGGCAAATTTTTTGTAGAATCTCTAAGAGTCTAATATTCGAGGATGAATGTTCTTAAGGGGGGAGGAATGTTACATCTCGGGAATTTCGAGTTGATACATTATGAGTGGACTAACATAAGCCTAAGGTGGAAATGAAGTTCTTATGAGATTAAGAAGAGTATTTGATAACTTTAAGCTCTTACCATAGCATTTTGAAGTCATATGGGTCGGGAGAATTAAGTTCGTCGAAGAAAGTAGAATGTGAGTCATGTTTGGGAGGATTTCGCAACAATTGAGCTGTACTTTGTTTAGTAATGACTTGATGAGGAGCTATAGGGCTCCTTAGATGGTTAATTAAGTGTTACACAAGTGCCAAGAAGGTTTCATAAGGATTGTAAGTCAAACGAATCGAAACGAGCAACTTATCGATGGAGACACTTTAACGGATCATTTGACAGACCGTATAACATTTGACGGCCCGTCAAATGGTGGAGAACCACCGTATAACCATCATAGTAAGCCATGGTGGACTGGGCAGTTTGACGTTACACTTTGACGGACCGTAGGAATTTTGACGGTCCGTCAAAGTGGGTATAGAATTGCCCGAAGGGATTTTAAGTTACGCTTTATATATTTCATTTCATATCATTTGGACTCATTATTTCACCAAATCAGATTTTTGAGCTCTCCAAAACCCTCTTTACAAGTCCATAAACTAATCCAAGCCAAAAATCCAAGAAAATCTAAAAGAATCAAGAGGTTCAAGTGCTAAGAAGCTTGCAAGGGTTTGTGGAATTCAAGATTTCCTGTGGTGTTGATGTTGGAGACTTCACTTTAGTGGAGTAAGTTGATCCAAGACTTGTTCTTGAGTGATTAAGGTAAGATTTCACATCTTTTACATATGGTAAAAGTTTTTTGATTGTTATGCCATATGGGTAAAGGAAGAAAAGTGGAAATAGAGTTCAAGTGTGAACTTGAGGATATTATGAGTTATAGGTTAACTTGAATTGTAATTCTTGTCATGTTATGAGTATAATCTTGATGTGGGTGATACTAATGATGTTAGGGAAGTGTTGTATGTAAGTATATATATGGTGTTGTGTTGTAGCTATTGTTATGCATGATCATGAAAAGGAGTTTTGGGGATTGAGTGATGCTTAACTTGAGTAAAGTCTCTTGATTATGGTATTGTTGATAATGTCATTGTTGTTTGGGGGTTGTTTTAGAATTTGGTAGAAGTAGATGAAATAGGGGAAATGCTGCCCAATTTTTAATAACTTATGAATTGTTCTAGTTTGAACTTAAGGGTGTCTTTGAAGCCTAACCTTGGTATGAACCCCCTCAAATGTAGATTTCTCGAGCATTGGAGGTGAACGTTAAGTAGCTAAGAAGACATAAAGGTATGTAAGGCTAACCCTTCCTTCTTAAGGCATGATTCCATTATTGTACACCTATTCATGAAATTCACCATGTCTCCCATGACGCCCTATTTCTAGAAGTGTTAAAGCTCCTAAGTCCTGATACTCTTATGATATTGTTGATCTCATCCTGCGATAGTTGGCCCTCTAAGGAAAGATATGGTGATTATGATGTTGATGATACTTATGTTCTCCTATGTATATATATGTATGGCTATTTGGTAATACCGATCTTATGTGGCCGGGTATAATATCTACTGCGCGCACACCACTACAGTTGGGTATGTATAACATTGAGCCTTGTTATAGCCGGGTATGTATAGCACCGAGCCTACATGGTCGGGTATAGTACTACTATATGTATATGTGTATGTATGGAAGGTTTTTATTAAAAAAAGGGTAAGTAAGTGTGGTGAACGTCTCAAGAGGTATAAGTGGTTCTTCTACCCTATGTCATCCTTTATGCTTTCATAATGTTATTACTTATGCCTTACATACTCAATACATTGTTCGTACTGACGTCCTTTTTGTTTGTGGATGCTGCGTCTTGCCCGCAGGTGGACAGGGAGACAGACTTGACCCTTAGGCTGCTTATTCAGAGACTACTTAGAGGAGCTCCATTTGATTCGGAGCTGCAGCTGTTGGTACTATTCTTTTGTGTGCATATATGGGCATGGCGGGGTCCTGTCCCGTCTTTATGATGTTACATACTCTTTCTAGAGGGTCGTAGACAATTGTGTATAGTTAGATGTCTCTTAGCCTTGTCGGCTCATATTTTGGTATATCATTTTGTTAGCCTCGTTGGCTTGTGTATATATATATATATAGGCATAGTGTTGATGCTGATATAAAAGTGCCTTAGCCCGATGAAAATTGTGTTATTGATGCATAGAGATTATGAGTAGGCCATATGGCTCACCTAGATATGATTGTAGAAGTATGATGAAAGGTGCCCGGTGGGTTAGCTCTAGGTGGCCGTCATGGCCCTTAGGTTGGGTCGTGACAAACTAACTTTGAATTTTGAAACCAATCACAGCCATACCACGCATAACAAATCCTGTCCATCACTTTTGACTTCATCAGTAGTGTCCTATCCCAGTTATCAACTTAGTACTGAAGAGCTATACCTTATGATGTCAAACTTCATGTTTCTCCACCTTTACCCAATATGCGAATCTGATACAACCTTGAACTTTTCAGTGCATACCTTTAAGCTTCATATAGTAATTATATAACCATTGAACCTCTCAAAGTATCCCCTGGAAATGTTCTTAAATTCTCTGAAGGTATCCAATCTTACACTACCACTCGAATTCTCACGCAATTTCCCCTAAGTCCGTAATAACCAAAAGTGCTTACCCAAACTGTCCAGTCAATATTATTTGCAATCATACTGTATTACCACGAGCAAGGTCCCCCCCCCCCCCCCCCTCCTACTGAAAATATAACTCAACCCTCACATGCTAGGAATTTCACAATTCTTTCTCTTAAGGCACACTAACTTATTCTCTGTAGAATGTTACGAACTTTTCCAACGGTGTACCACAAACACCACTTCTTATAAATCTCAACATGTCGGTTCACTAAATATGCTTATTGCTAGTTGCCGATTGCGAATCTTATGGAATTTTCCTCATATCACTTAGTCCATCAATATACTTCCTTCCTTAAGCTCACACAATAACTACACCTTATCTGAATATGCAAGACAATGATGCCACAATCTAAATAGACTCACGTAATCCCAAGATGTACCTCATTCTTGCCGACTCTCGATCAACTATTCCTTTATTGACTCTTCAATTCCTTAATCTCTCTATTAGTTCACTTATACTGCCATTGTTTGACCATTACTCGAACTCACTCAGTAGTCTATCACATAACCATAAGTCTAGCACGCTGATTGTATCACATCAGAAGGTAATAGTAGGCCACAACTCTATTCGTTATGGTTCCTTAACGCTTACCACTCTAAGCTGAACACTTTCTAAATGTAGCGTATTACACAAATAGTCTCACTATTATCCTCATGTATCTCACTGAAGCGTCCTTTCCCGAATTGCCTTACTGAATTTCAGAAATGTATATTTAACTTAACTCAGTTAACCCTTCATCGTCTATTCTATCATTTCAAGTACCCATGTTTACTAATCCCTTACTCAAATCCTTAACATTACTAATCCTCGAAGAATCACCTCTTACCTCAATCATCGAATTTGAACACCTTTAACCACTCGCGCGCCAACCCCTTTTTATTCTATCACATAAGCCGAGTAATAACACCATTAGTAGCGGGATCTAGCCAATAACATGTATACAAGGTTCCCAACCTTAGTCCACCACTAATCTCTATTAGTCTATCACATAACTGAACATAAAACCCATCCATAAACTCTTAAGCCATCTCTACACTGTACACGACAACCAAACTCCCACACCACTAACTCTTTCTTCAACGATTTCCTTTCTGCCCTTAACCTTGTAGACACCCATCAACCTCATCGGTAACACCCCTTACTGTACATTATGATATAATGTTCCTGCAATCCAACACGGCTCAAGTACCCATATTACCTCACCTCCAGTCTTACGAACCTTAATCTCTTGAACCCAATAGTAAGATATCTCATTGTAATCCTTCAATTCTCGTATTTCATTTCAGATCACTTTTATCACTATCAACCAACCTCTTAAATCCACTCGATCCTCTAACTAATCCTCCATTTAAGCCCGATAATCACAAAGCAATATCCATACTTCTCCTTAAATCTAAGTGAAGTAACCAGTAACTTCCCAGGTCATTAACTCCTCGCGTGTGCTCATAATTGAAGTCATTTCCATCAGTCGATTGCTCACTCCTCAGAAGTCTAACACCCAGTCGAATTCACCGATCAACGATGTGCCCATAGCATTCATTTACTAACCGAGTAGTCCTTTAACATCAATTAACTTATATCAAGAATAACCTTAGCGCCAGTCGTAACCTTATTCTGAAAAACATGCTAGATACGAATTTTTCCCTTTTCAATATCTCGAAAAGTATTCATGCCCAAGACATTTTATGAAGTCTCACTTCGCTACACGCTTTCCACCAAAGTCTTCCTTCATGTCCTTACCGTCAACTTTCTTTCTCTATTACATGTGATCACCATACGTTGCCCACATTCGATGGTCATCACCGAACTTACACTTGTTCTCACATACTGAAGTCTAATACTCTATCATTACTAGATTGTAGACCCGCTACTGGTTCACCAGTGTCACGCGCATCATCATAAAGCCCTGACGAAGCTGAAGTCAAATCGATCATATAATCGAGCAACCCACTATTGTTAAGCCATAAATGCACTTTGTCGCCTCCGAGCAACCCAACGCTGAAACATGGAGACCCTGTAACCCTCTGAATTATCTTCTAATTTCTCACGAACTTCCACAATAAACGAGTCTAATCGCGACTCCACACAGCAACCGAGTCTAGTCGCAACCCCACCCAATCAAAACCTCAGGCCATAACTAGTGACTGAATCGAATCTCGCGTCCGCATCAGGATAACACATCTCGTACCATTCCACAACACGTCATAGGTCGACCGTTTACGAAAGAATTTAAGGATGAATTTTCATCTTTCGAGGATAATCAAGATAATAAGGTCCAGATACCAATTGGAATCGACTAGATACCAATTTGAATAAAGTCGTACGAGAGAATGAAAGAATTCGAAGTTTCCTAAATGTCTTATAGCCTTTCGCAGATAAGTATGGAGCTCATTGTACCGATCCACAAGACTCTACTAGACACGCTCTTGCATTATAGACCGGGTAACCTGGGGCTCTGATACCAACTTGTCACGACCCATTTTGACTAAGTCGTCTGGGCACTTACCTTTTTCACCTCGATAAGCGAACCCTCAACCCAATGATAATAAAGGCATAAATAAATAAATCAATTTAGCGAAAGAGAATAATTTACGTAAGTCTTACGATAATAATATAGAAGAAAGTGCGGGAATAAGAAATACACACAGGGTCTGGTCTAATCCATACAAGAGCATCTAAAAGAAAATATACAAGTCTAGAATATAATAATACATCAAATCTATCTATGTCTCAGAATGGAAAAGTAAGACATAATAAGAGGAGTCTTCAAGGCAGCGAATGTCTCGTGCTCAACCTAGAATCTTGAAGCTGTACTGATAGCAACTATCAGCCATGAGAGATGGAAGCGGATCCAGCTTGGGACTCTGCATTCATAAAAAAATGTAGCAAGTGCGGGTCAGTACAAACCATAGTACTGGTAGGTATCATCGGCCGACTAATTATATCTAACATAATTCAGAAAATAAAGCAGGATAGGTAGATAAATTAAAAAGTATAAGTCAAACACAATCATAAACAAGTATCCGTCATCACCTAGGTTGAAGCATCTAAACCCAAGTATGCCAAGTCTCAATATTTATCCAAAATCCGAAATCAACAACACAAGTGAAGCATGGTTCATCACAACACAAGCCAAGATGCAATGCAATGCAATGATGTAAGAATGTCAATGCAATGCAATGCAATGCAGTGTACACATGTACTCTGGACGTAAGTATCGATGTCCCAGTAGCACAACCCATGGGGAACCCGCGAACTCCATGTACTCACTAATCCACGATTCCGGGATAATCATCGGACATCGAGCTCTCACATCACACAATCCACGATTTCGAGACAACCATCAAATATCGGGCTACTCACATCACTCGCACACAATCCATGATTCTGAGAAAACTATCGGATATCGGACTACTCACATCACTCTCATGCAACTGAGCTCAACTCATCACAGTGTTTTATCAAGTATCAACAATGTATCAACAATATATCATGAGAGATATGAATGTGTGCGATGTATGAGTCAACAAGAATAATCAGATCAATATCACAAGTACCAAACATGGGTACGCCAACAATATCACGAAAGACTACACAAGTCATATAAAGACTGTCATGACCCAACCGGAGGGCTGCGACGGGCACCCGATGCTATCCCACCCGTGCACCCCTTATCATACACTTACACTTACATCTAGGTGAGCCATATATTATATCATACATTCCTAATGATCAATCATACTAGTCCCACTGGACAACAATACCTTTATATCATCATTGGCATCCATGCCATATCAATGTACATAAGCCTACAAGGCTAACAAAATGATATACAAAACATAGGTCGACAAGGCCAAACACCTCTAACCATATACACATGTCTACAAGCCTCTAAGGAAAGTATGTCATATCATATAAACGGGACAGGACCCCGCTAGGCCCATAAATATATATACACAAAAGAATGAGTACCAAAAGCTTTAGCTCCGAAAGAAATGGAGCTCCGCTATGTAGTCCCTGAGTAATGAAGCTACGAATCAAATCTCTCTCCCTGGGCACCTGCGAGCATGACGCAACGTCCACAAACAAAAGGACGTTAGTACGAAGAATGTACTGAGTATGTAAAGCATGATCAATATCAATATGGGATCAAAATAAGCAACATAAGAAATAGCATAAGGTGGGAGACAATAGTATCATCGCCATAAGCACATATTTGTCTTTCATAGGGACTTTCCATTTCTAACGCGTATTTGATGTACATACATCCGTATCTGTATCCGTTTCACATTCGTACTCATATTCATATACATATCCTTATTATTACTCATATCTATACCATATACGTATCCACATTATGTACATATCCATATCATGAACATATTTATACCATATACATAACCATAGCATATACATAGCATGCCCGACCACGAAGGTTCGATGTTTCATACATATTTGGCAAACCAAAGCTCAAGGTTACACATACCTGGCCCTACCAAGGCTTCAGGGTTATATCTACCTAGCCCTACCAAGGCTTCAAGGTTATATCTACCTGGCCCTACCAAGGCTTTAGGGTTATATCTACCTGGCCCTACTAAGGCTTCAGGGTTATACGTACCATCTGCAGAGGTGTGCGCGCGTTACGTAAATAGATGCATATACTACCCGTCCTCATAATCTCGGGGTTCCATAATAGTCATACATAGACACACATACATAATAGCTCCTACACATCTTATATCATCATCACTATCATTATCGTCATCGTTATCGTCATCGCTATTACTCTCCTTATGGGATTACTCGTCGTATGAGGAACTTAGTACAATCTTAATACATACCGTGAGTCATAAGCTTAGTAGCTTTTGAAGCTGGAATCATTTGGAATACGTCATAGACTTATATAAGATTTAGATGATTGGCCAAAGAATCATGCCTTATGAAAGAAAGGGTTAGCCTTACATACCTTTCCGTTCAACTATTCTGGACTTGCACGTTCTCCTCCGAAGCTCACGTTTCTATCTTCATTAAAGTCATACTATCATTAGAAATCGATAGCTAGCATACATGACTAAGGCTAGAGACGATTGGACAACATCCCATTTATTTATACGACATTCCTCCATACCATATATCAACTTCCAAATGTCAACAATACATTCACAATATCATAACAATAGTCTTTATTTACCCACATTATCTATATTGCTCGATTCGCTTCCAATCACCCATATCCATGGTCATATCACACGATTACGTTAATTCACATACAATGTCTATCTCATGTTCTTAACGTCATTTATAACATATTCATTTCACGACACATCAAGAATTACGACTCAGTTCAAGCTACTACTCACAAACATCACTATTCTTACATTCAAGACCCGTTTTCTATATCCTTTTTACAATCCAAGTGTCTCAACTTCCAACTACCTTAAACAATATGTAAATACCATAAACCTTACCTTATATGTCATAGGAACAAGCTTTGGGTGGGAATACTTCTCTTGAACCAAACCCTAGTTCTCTTCCAATGGAATCTTTTGTGGTCCTCTAACCCTTGGAAGCTTTCTAACACATAAACACTTGTTTTTTGTCTTTGATATTTGAGCTCTCTTGGACTTGAGTGGAATATTCTTAGAGAAGGTTTTTTGAGCTCTCAACACTTGTGGAAGATGAAAAATGAAATAAAAGAACCCAAGGCATCCATTTATACAAACACTGAAAATCAGTTCGTCGGGACTTCCACGGACACTTTCACGGTCCGTGGAACACTTCACGGTTCGTGGAACTGGTCGTGGTTCACCACTGGCCAGTCATCATCCCTGCTGGGTATTCCACGGACCAATATACGGTCCATGGAAGGTTTCACGGTCCGTGAAACATGGCCGTGCAACTCACAGCTTTTCCGAAGTTGTTCTCGTTGTTTCGTTTGATCTCCAATCCTTATACAACGGTCTTAAAACTTGTTTAATACTTCATTAACCATACATTAGTCTCTATAACAACCCTTCAAGACATCATTACATAAACATTAGCTCAATCATAGCAGAACCTTTCCGAACACGACTTACATTTCGCTTCCTTCAACAAACTAAAATTCACATATTCATAGAATTTCGAAATCTTATTGTATGCACCTCAAGCTATCTATTCCTTTTCTTAACCTCATAGGGATTTCATAATCATCTTAATCTCACCTTATCCTTTCCGCAAGGCAACACAAACGGAATTTCCGAAGTGTAACATTCTCCCCCCCTTAAGAACATTCGTCCTCGAATGTTAAGTCCTCGGGAATTCTATAAACATTTCTCCAGAGTTTCCGCTGTAATATGGCACTACCATCCTGTCATAACAAACCATAATAACAATGCCTCACAGGGCCACAACATAATAGCAATAGAATTTTTCCACACATGACCCAAAATCATAAAAGGAAAACATACATACCTTATGATCTTGATATCTCATCTTGGATTTCTTCTAAGGGCTGATATAAATACGGGTACTTGGATCGCATAATTTCGTCCACTTCCCATGTCATTTCTTCTCATTTATTGCTTCTCCATAAAACCTTAATTGAGGCCACTTCTTTGTTTCTAAGCCTCCGTACTTTCCTAGCTAATATGGCAATGGGTACCTCTTCATAAGTCAACTTTTCTGTCACTTGTACAACATTTATTGGCACGATCCTAGTAGGATCTCCAACACATTTTCGAAGCATCGAGACATGGAAAACTGGATGGACTGACTCCAAATCCGGAGGTAGATGTAATTCATAGGCCATTTTGCCTACTTTGCGCACAATCTCATAAGGCCCAATGTACCGGGGATTAAGCTTCCCCTTTTTGCCAAATCTCATTACACCCTTCATTGGTGACACTTTCAAAAATACCCAATCTTTCACTTGGAAGTCTAAGTCCCTTCGACGATTATCCGTATAGGAATTTTGACGACTTTGAGCTGCTAACAACGAATCTTGTATGAGCTTGACTTTCTCTATGGCTTGCTGGACCAAGTCTAGCCCTATCAATTTAGCCTCTCCTATCTCGAACCACCCAATTGGGGATCTACACTTTCGCCCATATAAAGCTGTCACGACCCGGCTAGGGGGCCGCGACGAGCACTCGGTGCTACCCCACCCGGGCACCCCTTATCGTACATGACATAACATCTAAGCAAACCGTAAATCAAATCAAGCATTGTGGTCATTAATCATGTTAGTCCCATTGGACGACCATCATCATTTAACATATCATTGGCATCTATGCCACGTCAAATGTACAAGGCCGACGAGGCCAACAAAAGATATACAAAACATAGGCCGGCATGGCCAAACATCTCTACGCACATACACATGACTACGAGCCTCTAAGAATGTGACATATCATATGAGCGGGACAGGACCCCGCTATGCCCATAATTATTTACACAAAAGAATGAGTACCCAAAAGCTCTAGCTCCGAAGAAATGGAGCTCTGCTATGCAATATCTGGATAAGCAGCTATGGATCAAGTCTGTCTCCCGGTGCACCTGCGGGCATGACGCAGCGTCCACAAACAAAAGGACGTCAGTACGAAGAATGTACTGAGTATGTAAAGCGTGATCAACATCGATATAGAGGCATAATAAGCAACATATGAAATATCATAGGAAGGGAGACATTATTATCGTCATCATGGTACATACTTGCTTTTCCATAGGGACTTCTCATTTCTAATACGTGTCATATGCACATAGTCATATCACATTCATATTCATATTGTATACATAGTCATATCATCTACATAGTATTTACATATCATACCCGACCTCGTAGGATCGGTGTTTCATACATACTTGGCCAACCAAGGCTCAAGATCATACATACCTGGCCCTACCAAGGCATCAGGGTCATCCGTACCATCTGCAGAGGTGTGCGCGCGTTTCGTAATCGTATACATACTTTATATATAGTCATATACATATATTCTTACCCGGCATCATAAGCTCAGGGTCTTATCATAGCCCTTCATAGGCACACATATACATATATAATAGCCCGTAAGAATCTCTAATCTCATTTTACTCTCATCATCATTACTATCCTCATCATTATCGTTACATCTACGTTATAGACTTACTCGTCATGCGAGGAGCATAGTATAATCATAGCACATATCAAGGGGCGTGAGCTTATGAGCTCGGAATGTCAACCATGTGAAGACAACATACTCATATAGAGGGATTAGGAATTTGTCCAAGAACCATGCCTTAGGAAAGAAGGGTTAGCCTCACATACCTCTTCGTCGAACTATTCTAAACTTGCGCGTACTCCCTCGATGCTCAAGTTTCTACCTTCATTTAATATTATAACAATAGCCATTAGTCATTCATATTATCCACATTCTTCATTTTACCCTCCATTGACCATTTTAGCATGTACTTCTACTATCCAAGTATTTCAACTCCCCAATATGTTAACCAACATATAAATATCATGAATCTTACCTTAGATGATGTAGGAACAAGCTTTGGTTGATAATACTTCACTTTGAGCAAAACCCTAGTTTTTCTCCATTTGCACTTCTTGACTTGAATGGTATTTAATGGCTTGCTTACACTTGATTCACTTATTTATGTTGTTGGAGACTTATAATCCTTGAAAACTTATGAAATAAATGTAGAGAGATGATTCTAGAGAGAAGTGGTGTAATGTAGAAATGAAATAAATCAAGTCTTGGTCCTCATATTTAATGAATTGAAAATCTGTGCTGAGGTGAACAGTGGTCGTCCATGGAGGTTTACGGTCCGTATTCCAGTTTACGGACCGTCCCTCGTGGTCGTCTTTAACCTTAAGCAGAACCAGAAACTTTGGCTGCATGCATGGTGATTTACGACCATGGTTTACGGGCTGTAAATCACTTTACGGTCCGTCCTCCTGGTCGTATTTTACCATTTCTCAACTAGGGAGAAAGTTGAAACCTTGCATGCAAATTTACGACTGCCAGTTTACGGACCGTATTCCATTTTACGATCCGTATTTTGCACTTTACGACCACTGGGCAGTTTTGCCAACTTTCAACTTTTCACATTTCTCGACTTTTCATTCTAATCATTCTCGTCCATATACGCACATTGCTCATGAAACATTATACACTCGCACTCCTCACACACATCACTAGTTCGTTTACTTGCGTACCAACGGAAAATTTTCTGAGGTGTATCAAAAGCCTCATATGATTCCATTTGAATGCTAGAATGATAACTATTGTTATAAGCAAATTCAATGAGGGGTAAGTGATCATCGCAATTTCCTCTAAAATCTAACATACATGCCCGTAACATATCTTCAAGAGTCTGAATGGTACGCACAGCTTGTCCATCAGTTTGCGGGTGAAATGTCGTGCTAAGGCTCACTTGGGTCCCTAAACCCTCTTAGAAGGACTTCCAAAAATTGGCTGTGAACTGAGTCCCTCTATCAGAGATAATAGATGCTGGGACACCATGGAGGCGCACTATCTCTTTAACATAAAGCTTTGCATAATCTTCCGCCACATTTGTCGTTCTGACTGGTAAGAAATGAGCTGACTTCGTGAGTCTATCCACAATCACCCATATAGAATCATACTTACGTCGAGAACGGGGTAAGCCTGTAATGAAGTCCATGTTAATTACTTCCCACTTCCAAGTTGGAATCTCTATAGCTTGCAACAATCCGCCCGGCTTTTGGTGCTCGATTTTCACTTATTGACAGTTGAGGAATTGAGCTGCGAATTCCGCTACATTTTTCTTTATCCCATTCCACCAATATATAGACTTAAGATCATGGTACATTTGCGTTGCTCCGGGGTGAATATAATAACGGGAACAATGAGCCTATCTCAATATTTGGTGGCGTAAACCTGCCTCATCAGGAACACAAAATCTACCTTGGCATCGAATAACTCCGTCTTCTGAAATCTCAAATGATGACTCCTTTTTCTGAGGGAGTGTATCTCTGTAATGCATCAGCATGGAATCTTCGTATTTCCGCTTTTTTTCACTTCCACTACTAGCGACGAGACTGTTGAGTTCTGAATGGTAGTTCCCCTGCTGTGTGAGTCCACTACTCGAACTCCTAGGCTAGCTAACTACTGGAGCTCACGAGCCATTTCTCTCTTCTCTGGTCGTACATCACACAAACTTCCCATAGATCTGCGGCTAAGAGCATCAACCACAACATTTGCCTTTCTGGGGTGATATAGGATATCAACATCGTAATCTTTTAGCAATTCTAACCATCGTTGTTGCCGCAAATTGAACTCTTTCTGCTTGAAGATATACTGAAGGCTCTTATGATCTGTATAAATATCCACATGGATACCATATAAATAATGTCTCCATATCTTTAATGCATGAACTACAACAGCCAATTCTAGATCATGGGTTAGATAATTCTTCTCATGTTTCCCCAATTGTCTTGAAGCATACGCAATCACTTTACCATGTTGCATCAGCACACAGCCTAGTCCAACGCCTGAAGCATCGCAATAAACAACATATGCTTGTAATCCCCCTGGAAGTGTAAGGACTTGGACAGAAGTCAATCTATATTTCAACTCCTGGAAACTACGTTCACAAGCATCTGTCCATTGAAACTTTGCTGATTTCTGGGTCAACTTTGTGAAAAACCTTCAACAAACCTCCTGTAATAACCTGCTAAGCCCAGAAAGCTAAGAACCTTCGTAGGAGTTGTGGGCCTTGGCCAAGTCTTCACGGCCTCAATCTTTTGGCTATCCACTCGAATACCATCGGCTGCAACAATGTACCCCAAAAACGTCACTGAGTTCAACCAAAACTCACACTTAGAAAATTTGGCAAACATCTCTCGAGTCTGAAGAACTCTGAGGACAGTACGCAAATGATCCACATGTTCTGCCTCGGATCTAGAATATACCAAGATGTCGTCGATGAATACAATCACAAACAGATCTAGGAAGGGCCTGAACACATTATTCATCAAATCCATAAATACTGCCGGTGCATTAGTTAGCCCAAATGACATTACCCGAAACTCAAAAAGGCCATATCTTGTTCTGAAGGCTGTCTTAGGGATATCTTTCTCCTTAACTCTCACTTGATGATACCCGAACCTCAAATCGATCTTTGAAAACCATTTGGCACCTTGTAATTGATCAAATAAGTCATCAATCCTCGGAAGAGGATATTTGTTCTTAATCGTCACCTTATTCAATTGCCGATAGTCAATGCACATTTTCAAGGAGCCATCTTTCTTTCAGACAAACAATACGGGTGCTCCCTACGGGGATGAACTAGGCCTAATAAAGCCTTTCTCAAGTAAGTCTTTCAATTGCTCCTTCAACTCTTTCAATTTTGCCGGTGCCATTCTATAAGTAGGAATAGATATAGGCTTAGTGCCTGGCAACACATTAATGGCAAAATCAATCTCCCGCTTACGAGAAAGGCCTGGAAGCTCTTCCGGAAACACATCCAGGAATTCATTCACCACGGGAACTGACTAAAGAGTTGGCGATTCAGCTTCTACATCTTAAACCCGAACTAGATGATAAATACATCCTTTTGTGATCATTTTCCTTGCCTTTAGATAGGAAATAAACCTACCTTTTGCTGACACGGTATTCCCTTTCCACTCTAACACTGGTTCTCCCGGAAATTGGAAATGAACCATTTTCATTTTTCAGTCAACGTTGGCATAGCAAGAAGCCAACCAATCCATGCCCATAATAACATCAAAGTCTACCATTTTTAACTCATGCAAGTCAATCATAGTATGATGATCACAAATCACAACTATATAGTTTCTATACACTCGGCTAGCTATTACCGATTTACCCACGGGTGTAGACACCTCAAAAGGTTTGATCGACTTTGATTCAACTCTAAATCGACACGCAATATATGGAGTAACATTTGACAATGTGGAGCCCGGATCAATCAAAGCATATACATCATGGGAAAATACCGATAATATACCTGTGACCACATCAGGAGAAGACTCAAGATCTTGGCGTCCAGCCAAAGAATAAATACGGTGCTGAGGATCGCTAGAACTGGGGACTCTCCCTCTTCCTCTACCATGACCGACTGGCGCACGTGAACCTGGCCCTATAGGGCGTACAGATGGTGAAGATCCAGCTACTGACCCTGAAGGCTAGGTCCTACCTCTACCATGAACTGAGGGGCAATCATGCATAATATGGCCTGGCCGACCACATGAATAGCAAACCTCTAAGCCCGATCGACACTGACCCCAATGTAACTTCCCACACTGGGAACATCGTGGTACGGGTGGCCTCGCCTGACCCGAATCACCTCTGAACTGAGACCCCAAAAAATTCTGACTCGGCCCAGAATGAGTAGATCTATCGAATCTCTGGCCTGAAAACCGTGGAGGCGCATTAGTCATAGAAAGGCCCGAATGCCTAGAAAAGTATTGTCTGTGCCCGCCTCTAAACTCACTCATCGGAGCCGAAGATCTGGTGTCACGACTCAGCTAGGGGCCGTGACAGGTACTCAGGGCTAGCCACCGAGCACCGCTCATTCTACTACTCATCTTACTCATTTAATGCTCTTTTATCAACTTTATACTCAAATTACAGGAAAATCATATTTTATATGAAAACATAAATACTTTATATACATTTGCCTCTCGGCCATCAAAATAGTATATACATATAACAGCATCTCGTGACACCATCTAACCCACACTGCGCATCTACGAGCCTCTACTGGAGTGCTAAACGTAAGGACGGGACAAGACCCCGTCATGCCCAAAAATACATATACATGAATATACATAAAAGAATCATCATAAGCACCTCCGAACACAGGAGTTCTTTCAATCAGCTGACAGCTACTGCTGGTCTGGGTCGAGCTCTCCTCTCTGTCTACCTGTGGGCATAATCACAGCGTCCAAAGAAAACAGACGTCAGTACGAACATTGTACTGAGTATGATAGGCACAAACTATGAAATAGAACAATGACATAAAGGAAATGTCAATATGGAACATCTATATCTGACTGTCATGTATAAAAGAATTATGTCATGATGTCTTACTCATACTCGTCATCATATCATGTATGCATAATGTATAAGCTGCCTGCCCATATAGGTGCGGTGTAGTAATGTATAAGCTGCCCGTCCAGATCGGATCGGTGTGATAATCATAACATTAGCCTACGTCCAGGCCTCCCACATCCGGGGTATCATCTCATGCCGCCCACTAGTGGTGTCTGCCCATGCCATTTGGCCATGGTGTATCGTATAGCTGCCCGCCTTAGCGGTGACTGCCCGGCCAACTAGGCGCGGTGTTATATCATCATCATACATACTCATCATAATATGCTTATCGTAACATACTTATCATGATACATGCATAAGGCTTATGGACAACTTTACTTGATCGGGGTGACGTAAGGTCATGATTCCCCGATTTCATTATGGAGTAATCATTGACATTCTGCCCCACCTTGAAGAGATTAGCATATAAGGTGAGTGTAAGCAATAAATAACATCTTTAACATTATAGAATCATCGTGTCATATCTTCTATCTTATATAGCTATTCATAGACATAGGCTCTTAGCTTTCTGGGATATAGGAACTCATGAGGAGGAAGGAAAATCATGCTAGAAGATTCATGGAATTAGAAGGAAAGGGCTAGCCTCACATACCTTTGACGTCTAACTAAGCTATCGCTTGCTTGTTCTCCTTCGATATCACATTTCTACCTTCAAAAGTTAATTCGCATTCACGTTAGTTAATCGACTATAAGAACGCGCTACTATTTCTAGGGAAAGTTGGGCGGCACTTCCTTGGTTTATACTACTTTTCCCATATGTTATATCAAGTCCCACACGCTGACAACAACATTCACAATATCGCAATAAACAATCATCATTTATATACATTGACCACAATCCACCATTTCTCTTCAATTTCTCCACATTTATGGTTATAGCTTAATATCGTGTTTCCTCATACCTAATACTTATTTCATGGCCTAAATGTCATTTATAACGTATTCATAATCACAACACTAACATTCATAATCCAACCCAACTACTATCCAACCATAACACTATTCACTCATAAATGACCCATTTCCTATGTCTTTTTACAATTCAAGTATCTTAACCTTCCAATACCTTAAACAACATGTTTTAGTCACGAAACTTACCTTAGATGATGGTTGAACAAGCCTTGAATGGAATTACTCCCTTAGCACCAAAACCCTACTTTACTTCTTTTGGGTTTTCTTGAGAAAGATGAACTTTAGTGTGATTCTTACACTTGATTTCGTGGGTTTCATGTATTTGATCACTAATTTCCTTTGGTTTTCTTGTGATGAAGAGTAGAGAGTATTCTAGAGGCTTCTAGAGAGAAATATCGTGGAGTTGAAATGAATTGAATAAGGTTAGGTCTCCTTTGAATGACTTAAAATCTAATCTGGAATGAACAGTGACTGAAGTGCACAGTGGTCGTAAACCCAG
Organism: Lycium barbarum; assembly: GCF_019175385.1. Classification (NCBI taxonomy): domain Eukaryota; kingdom Viridiplantae; phylum Streptophyta; class Magnoliopsida; order Solanales; family Solanaceae; genus Lycium; species Lycium barbarum. The sequence continues at coordinate 73,622,814 of NC_083340.1, read as the reverse complement.
TTTACGGTCCGTATTCCAGTTTACAGGCCGTATATCGCGGTCATATTTAAACATATCAAAACCAGAAAGGTATGCTGAGGATCATGGTGATTTACGATCGCAGTTTACGGGCCGTATTTCAATTTACGGTCCGTATTCCAAGTCATATTTCAATTTACGGTCCGTATTCCAAGTCGTATTTAACCATTAGAACATTTGGCAGAAAGTTAAAGTTTGGTAATTTGGAATACGACATGGTGGTTTACGGGCCGTATACCACTTTACGGTCCGTATTTCACTTTACAGTCGATTGGGCCAAAATGCAATTCTGCAACTTTCAAATCTACAAAACCTATAATTAGTCATTGTGGACCATAACCTTATCCCTTATTCCATTGCCTTTGAAATCTTACTTAGGGTCGTCGAACGTCATTCCCTTCTCATTAAAACATCGTATACTCGTATTCTTCATTAGTCTATTCATTGTACGTTCACGGGGAAATTTCCAAGGTGTAACACTCTTCCCCCCTTATGGAACATTCGTCCTCGAATGTTAAACACTCGGGATTCTGCGAAAATTTCGCCAGAGTTTCCCTTGTAATACGACACTACCATCCTGTCACAACAACCTATAATATCATTGCCTCACAAGGCTACATCACAATAGCAACATATCTATGGCCACGCACACAACCAAAAGCATGAAAAGTAAGCATATATACCTTATATCGTTGGCGTTTCATTTTGAATTTCCTCTGGGGGTTGGAATAACTGCGGGTACTTGGACTTCATACTCTCTTCCGCTTCCCAAGTCATTTCTTCTCATTTATTGTTTCGCCACACCACTTTGACTGAAGCTACCTCCTTATTTCGAAGTCTTCGTACTTGCCTGTCTAGAATAGCAGTAGGCACTTCTTCATAGGTTAAATTTTCTGTTACTTGCACATCATCTATCGGAACAATCCTTGTGGGATCTCCAACACACTTGCGGAGCATCGAAACGTGGAAGACTGGATGGACTGATTCAAGCTCCGAAGGCAAATCCAGTTCATAGGCTACATGACCCACCTTGCGGATAATTTTATAGGGTCCAATGTATCTAGGACTTAGCTTCCCTTTCTTACCAAATCTCATCACCCCTTTCATTGGCGATACTTTCAAAAATACCCAATCACTAACCTGAAATTCCAAGTCTCGTCGGCGATTGTCTGCATAAGACTTTTGGCGACTTTGGGCTGTTAGCAATCGATCTCGGATCACCTTAACCTTTTCCACCACTTGTTGAACCAATTCAGGGCCTACTAGTTGTGCTTCTCCTATTTCAAACCATCCGATTGGGGATCTACAGTTCCTTCCATATAAAGCTTCATATGGATCCATTTGAATGCTGGAATGATAACTATTATTGTATACAAATTCGATTAGCGGTAAATGATCCTCCCAACTTCCACCGACATCCAGCACACATGCTCGTAGCATATCTTCCAAGGTCTGAATAGTACGCTCGACTTGCCCATCGGTCTGCGGATGAAATATCGTGCTAAGTTTAACTTGGGTGCCTAGACCTTCTTGGAAAGACTTCCAAAACTTGGCTGTAAACTGTGCTCCTCTATCTGCAATAATAGATAATGGAATAACATGAAGTCGCAATATTTCCTTGAGATATAACCTTGCATAATCTTCGGCTGAGTATGTAGTCTTAGGAGAAAATAGGCTGCTTTCGTCAATCTATCCACGATCACCCATATAGAATCATACTTGCCGCGGGAACGAGGTAATCCCATAATAAAATCCATGTATCACACTTCCCATTTCCAAGTAGGGATTTCCATTGCTTGCAATAAGCCTTCTGGCTTTTGATGTTCAACTTTTACTTGTTGGCAATTTGGACACTGTGCTACAAATTCGACTATGTCTCTCTTCATGCCATCCCACCAATACATCATCTTGAGATCATGATACATTTTGGTGGCACCTGGGTGAATAGAATACCGAGAACAATGTGCTTCTTCTAGAATTCGTCGGCGCAATTCTGCTACATTCGGCACACATAATCTGCCTCGGTACCTAAGAAATCCATCCATAGAAACTTCAAATGAAGACTTCTCTTTTCCATGAGATGTGTCCCTGTAACGACACAATTGAGGATCTTCATATTGCCGTTCTTTCACTTCCATATCCAAAGACGAAGTTGTGGGGTCATTGATGCTAATCCCTGCATTACCTAAATCAATTACACGTACTCCCAGATTAGCTAATTGGTGGATCTCATGAACCATCTCTTTCTTTCCCGGAGGGACTTCACATAAACTGCCCATTGATCGGCAGCTAAGCGCATCGGCTACTACATTCCCTTTTTCGGGGTGGTACAAAATGGTCACATCATAATCTTTTAACAATTCTAACCACCGCCTCTGTCGCAGGTTCAACTCCTTTTGCTTGAAAAATGTACTGAAGACTCTTATGATTTGTATAAATATCAACATGCACACCATACAAATAATGCCTCCATATTTTTAAGTTGTGAATAACCGCAGCCATTTCGAGATCATGAGTTGGATAATTCTTTTAATGTTTCTGTAATTGCCTCGAAGCATATGCAATAACCCTTCCATGCTGCATCAATACGCATTGTAACCCGACACCGGAAGCATCACAATATACCACGTAGCCATCTGACCCTTCTGGAAGGGTTAAGATCAGAGCTGAGGTCAACATGTCTTTCAACTCTTGGAAGCTGCGCTCACAAGCATCATTCCACTGAAATTTGGCTCACTTCTGGGTTAGCTTCGTCAATGGGGCTGAAATAGATGAAAAGCCCTCTACGAATCTTCGATAATAACCTGCCAACCCCAGAAAGCTACGAACTTCTGTAGGCGTCGTAGGCCTCAGCCAAGTCTTCACAACATTAATTTTCTGAGTGTCGACTCGAATGCCACCATCTGAAATAACATGGCCCAAAAATGTCACAGAATTTATCTAGAACTCGCACTTTGAAAATTTTGCATACAATTCTTGGGCTCGAAGAATGCCAAGAACAATTCGCAAGTGATCTGCATATTCTGATTCCGTGCGAGAATACACCTGAATATCATCAATAAATACTATCACAAATAAATCCAAGAGAGGCCTGATTATGTTGTTCATTAAATTCATAAACACGGCCGGAGCATTAGTCAACCCAAACGACATCACTCGGAATTCATAGTGACCATATCTCGTTCTGAAGGCCGTCTTGGGAATATCCGCTTCTCTAACTCTCACTTGATGATAACCCGACCTCAAATATATTTTTGAAAACCATTTGGCACCCTGTAGCTGATCAAATAAATCATCAATCCTCGGAAGAAGATATCTGTTCTTTATCGTCACTTTATTCAATTGCGTGTAGTCGATACACATTCGTAGAGATCCGTGTTTCTTTCTTACAAACAAGACTGGTGCTCCCCATGGTGATGAACTAGGTCTAATAAACCCCTTCTCAAGCAAGTCTTTCAACTGCACCTTTAGCTCTTTTAATTCTGCCGGAGCCATTTGATAAGGAGGAATAGAAATAGGCTTTGTGTCCGGCAACACATCAATGGCCAAGTCAATCTCTCTTTCCGGAGGAAGACCTGGAAGTTCATCTGGGAATACATCCGAAAATTCATTCACTACCGGAACTAATTGGAAAGTTGGTGGCTTTGATTCGGTGTCATGAACCCGAACTAAATGATAAATATAACCCTTGGCTATCATCTTCCTTGCCTTAAGGTAGGAAATAAACCTACCCTTTTGAGATGCTGCATTGCCCTTCCATTCAAGCACGGGCTCTCCCGGAAATTTAAATCGCACCACTTTCAATCGGCAATCAACATTAGCATAGCACGAGGCCAACCAATCCATACCCATAATTACATCGAAATCTAACATATCCAACTTAATAAAATCAGTTATGGTCTGGCGATCACATACAACAACTACACAATTTTTATACACTTGTCTTGCTATCACGGGATCACCAACCGGAGTAGATACCTCGAAAGGTTTGATTGGCTCAGGTTTCACCCCAATACAACCAGCAAAATATGGAGTAATATAAGAAAAAGTAGAACCCGGATCTATCAATGCATACACATCACGGGAAAATATAGACAATGTACCTGTAACCACATCTGGGGAGGACTCAAGATCCTGCCGTCCCGCTAAAGCATATACACGGGGCTGAGTGGCACCTGAAGTAGATGCTGCCCCTCTGCCTCTACCTCGGCCGGCTGACATCTGAGGAGTCTGCCCTACCGGGCGCGGTGAGGAAGAACCAGCTGCTGAACCTGTAGGCTGAGTACCAACTCTACCACTCATGGATGGGCAATCTCTCATCATGTGCCCAACTTGGCCGCAAGTATAGCAAGCGTCCGAACCCTGGCGACACTGTCCGGAATGCAATCTACCGCACTGGCTGCATCGCGGTACTGGGGGTCTCCTCTGGCTATAATCTTCCCTGATTTGGGAATCTAGGGCCCTCAAACTCTGACCCTGTCCTGAGCGGAAGGAGCGATCAAATCTCCTACCTGCAAATCGGGGAGGTGCACTGGTCACTGACTGGCCTGAGTAACCAGAATATGTCTGCCTTGATCCCCCTCTATAACCACTGCCTGCTCCCATAGATCTAGCCCTCTTGCCTTGCCTTCTTTCGTTATCGCGGTCACTTCTTGGTGGTTGTTATCGCCCCTCTAAATTCTGAGCATGGGCCTGTATTCGGGAAATATCCATCCCGTCTTGCAAAGAAGTCGTCAAACAATCTCTGAATAAATGTGGCCCTAGGGCACTTACAAATCTATGTACCCGATCTCCCATGTCGGCCACAAGCACCTATCCGTCAAATGTGGCCCTAGGCCCTTCACAAATCGGTGTACCCTGTCACCCATATCTGCTACCATGGCCGAAGCATACCTAGCCAAGGAATTGAAGCGGAGACTATACTTTAAAGCACTCATGATACCTTGCCTCAAATTAAAGAACTTATCGGCTCTACCTCGCCGAACTTCTGGAGGTATATAATGTCACGACCCAACCCCATGGGCCGCGACTGGTGTCCTAACTGGGCACCCATATGTACCTACCTGACAGAGTTAGCGTACTAACCAACTAATCAAATAAGACATACACAGATTCATATGGATATGGAATACATCCCGCGAAAATACATACATACACAGACTTATACATAGGCCGTTAAGGCGATCATAGCAAGCAGGGTCACTTAAATCGCAGTCTCACACATACCTACCAGAACTGTGACAATCCACAACCCACAAACATGTCTACAAGCCTCTAACAGACATAACGAAATCATATGATGGGACAGGGCCCTGCCGTACCCCAAATGACTATATGTACAGAAGATGAAAACAACGGAAGATATATACCAAAATATAAGCTCCGGATCAACAGGAGCACTCTCAAGTAACGGATCGGGTGTCCTATGCTGGTGGCGTATCAAAAGGAGCGTCTGTACCTGCGGGCATGTAACGCAGCCCCCGAAGAACAGGGGGTTAGTACGGAAAATGTACCGAGTATGTAAAGCGGAAATGTAACAAATAAAATCATAGTCAAGAACAGGAGTACAGAATTATAACTGTCAGAACCACAGTCAGAGCCGGAGGTACAAAGATATAGATAGCAGAATCATACTCGGAGTCGGAGATCCAGAAATAAAACAGACGGAGCTATAGTCAGAGTCCGAGGTACAAAAGGTGAATGCCTTATCCGAGACCTCAGAAAGGTAATGTCAAAGCATAGGTGATGCATGCCAAATCATATAACATCATATAAACACATATAACGTGTCCCGGCCCTCTGATAAGGGACTCGGTAGATGAAATCATGTATAACAAAATCATGTACTGTGTATACATAACGTGTCCCGGCCCTCTGATAAGGGACTCGGTAGATGAAATCATGTATAACAAAATCATGTACTGTGTATACATAACATGTCCCGGCCCTCTACTGCGGGTCTCGGTGAATAATCATCATGTGCCATCCTGGCCGCCATCCCCGTATCATTATATCATAAACATATACAAATAACGTGTCCCGGCCCGCAAGTACGAGGGACTCGGTGAGTAATGCAGAGGAGTGCGCACGAGATCATGTCCTGGCCCGGGCTCAGTGAAAAGACATACTATAACTTGCACGAACAGAGTAGTGCAGAAACATATACATATAAATCCGGACTCACTAGACAAACCAAACAATAGATCATAGAATGTACCTTTCGTAATTTGCGACGGATTATGTCAAGCAGAATTTCTGAGATTGTTCGTACATAAAACATATACCATGGGGTTCAACAGGATAGTCAGAATGGTCGTTCTTTAACGAATGGAACAGTTCAAATGACAAACCATTTGAAAGAAGTCGGACGTTAGTCATAGAGTACATGTATGCCCTTTTTGTGGATGGCACGATTCATCATATCAAATTATGTTTCTAGAATCATAGCACGTATCAAAGTATAATACAGATTCTTCACATTTATTATTTGATAAACGGAACAATAATCCAAAGTTTCTTTTAAGCACTGTATAGATATAAGACAAATAAGGCAATAGTAGGAGGTCTCAGAATCTGCGGGCCCACCTCGGGTCAATCGAGGTAGTGAACTCAAGTTATGAATCATAGACCTTATAGAGTTATTTATGAGAGTTTTGGAACCATTCGACTTCACTTGGGAAGGTTTCATACACCTAAGTCATTCTGACAACAATTTGTAAGGAAACTAATCCAATCTTATTGAATGAAATGAGGCCAATTTCAATCTCGGATTTCGAGAGGCCGAGTCATATCTAAGGCTCGCGACCGAGCCTATTACGTTTAGAACATGCCTAAGAATGAAGGGAGAACTTTACATACCTTAGTCGTGCCTTACGCTCGTCCAATCTTAATTCCCGTTTCGTCCAAAAACTGCAAATGGTCACATTTACCAATGTCACGACCCGTCTAGGGGCCGTGACGAGTACCCGATACTTGTACCGAGCACCCCTTGTCTATCGTTTTATCTTTACCTCTTAGCAAGCCATGTAAACAGAGCCATTTTTTTTTTTGAACATTAACATTAGCGGCGTCATTCTGAACATAGACTAATAAACTTCGTTATCACTTATACATCAACATTAACATGCCAAAACACCATATATCTAACTGTACTTAACTGACTGTACATAACTGTCTACGAGCCTCTAGACGTAGTACACTTATACATAGAAAGGGCTGAGTACTGCCATGCCCGAATATATATACACAAAATAGTACCAAGGAAGTGAGGCTCCGGAATAACTGGAGCACTGTCAACACTGCTGGTAGAGCTTCTAAGGATCAAATCTGCCTGTCTGCTGACCTGCGCGGCATGAAACGCAGCGTCCACAAGAAGGGACGTCAGTACGAATAGTGTACCGAGTATGTAAGGCATGAATAGTAATATACAAAAAATATGAATCATGTATAATGACATAAGAGAGTTACAACACATGTCCTGGGATAGAAACATACACTGTATATATATATACCCTTGGCAGGTGCTATGCGTACTTAGCTTTCCTTTAAGAATCTTTCCTTGTTCATATACATATACATATAAAATAGGACATCTCATATTGCCGAGGCGTCGGCAGCCGATCCATTTAACCATAAATATACACATCCCGCGTCCGGGCATCCCGCGTTCGGGACGATATCATATCATGTAATGCAAACTGATCAGGTGGATATGCGTTCATAACGCTCTGCCCTTACCTCCATTTTCCCCGTATACACATGCATATATCATGTACATATATCAGCGTCTATAGCGCTCTAGCTCTTTTATCATATACATATACGTGTGTCGTGTAGGTACATCAGCGTCTATAGCGCTCTAGCTCTTTCGTCATGTGCATGTTTTAAAAAAATATATACACATATCTTGCATACATTTACATGTCTTATATGCATTTACGTATCCTATATACATATGTCTCATAGGCACGCAGGAAAGCCCAAAGAAGAATCATATAGTCATCGGAGTGACGTAAGGTCGGTGACCTCCAATTATATTATAGAATACTCGTGATCGCTTTGTCTCACCTTGAAGGAACGAGTATTTTAAGGTGAGACTACCAACGGGGAATAATAATAAAGTAAACGCAGAATGAAATCGGGGCATCATAGATGACAGTTCATAGACTTTGAAATCTTTTAGAAAATAAAGTCATAGCTAGGAAATATAAATAAGATTCAAAAATTAGTTTATCATTTTCATGTTTACATAAGATACTTAGCTTAGTCATCTTAGTCATAGAGTCGTTCTGGTAGTACGTATCATAGGCATATTCTCTTATCTAACATCATTGTTATCATTATCGTCATGGAAGTGCCCTCGTTAGAGGAGTCATAGTATTTATCATTTGGTATCGAAATCGGGATCAAAGGTTCCCTTTGGATTCACTTCAAGTAAGTCAAGCAAGACTGTAAGGAAAAATCCGAGAGTAGCGGGCCCACCTCGGGCCGGATGGGGTGACGTATATGATTTACATATATTACATGTCATGTCATTACTTGTGAGGGTCCTAGGGTAATGGGGTCCCACTTATGCAAGTTCTAAGGGTTTAAGAGGTCTTTCCATCATTTGCACACTTTCTAGTTCAATTCTATTGAACAAAAAGTGGAAAACGTTAGGTGCGGATTCCGGGGGCTAGGGTTGTCCCCGAGGCTCGTACCCGACTTATTACATCTAAGACATGCCATAGAAAGAAGAGTGAAGCCTTACATACCTCTTTCCGCTCCTTTTGCTATTCCAAATTCACGTCGCAATCTCGTCAAAATCTGCAAATTGGTCATGTTTACCAAAACTCTTATTAGGGTACTTAGAGTTGAATTCTTAAGGAAACATTTGCCTACCGAAATTTTGGCAGCACTTCCCCTATAAATACTCCATCCCACCAAGTTCAACTTGGCTAATTTCAATCAACAACAATCCCGGGAATTCAAACCCGGCCAAAATATCAACAACAATTCCAACAACAACAATACTAACAACTTTCATATTCAATCAACTTACTACTTCTTCCAAAAACTTTCTAACTTTAATGAAAACAATAACAACCTCATAATCTATATTCCAACAACATCATACTAAATAAAATTAACTCATTCTCTTCCATTTTTTCACCATAACCACACGGCCAACACCAACATACACACTACAACTTCTCAAAATTCATTCAACTTCCATTTTCCACATATCATTCACAACAATAACAACCAAACACTAATTAAAATAATTGAAGCATGACTCCTACACATATATAAATACACACGGCCATGTACTATATTTCTCTCCTTCATGAATTTCATCCATTTTAGCATACTACAACACATATAAACCATATATAACACATAAAACAAGATCAAAACTCACCTTTCTTCTTCAACTTCTCACTTGACTACAACTTGACAATTTGTATGATTTTGAATTTTTCTTGCTCCAACAACAGCTCCACCTTGTTAATCACCCTTTACTTGGTAGAAAATGATTTTTGAAGAATTTTTATCAATTTTTCCTTGGAAATTTGATCTTGGCCGAAATGGCCTTCAACTTTTCTCCTTCTCTTTCTTGTTCTTCAACTTCTTGAATATTCTAGAGGTTGTGTGATAAAGATGACTTAGTCTTCTTATTTATTGACCAAATTTTATGTAATATGGGCTTGGGCCATAACCATGGCCGGTTGGGCCTCACAAATTTGGGCCTTATTATTTTTTTGATTTTTTTGGGCCAACTCGGTTTGGTCCCGAGTTGGGCCTAGCCCACTGACCTTTCGACCTTAAAACGTTCATATCTCCTTGTACCGACGCCACCTAGGGACCCACGACCTATGGTTGGAAAGAGAATTCAATTATCAACAACTTCTAGTTCTTGGTACTTTTCCAAATTCCAAACTTATAATACCGTTTTTGCCCCTTGAAGTCAGATCACCCGAAAACGTTTTCTTAGAATATTCGTTTGGAGGACTTCCACTTTGATTTGGCCCAAGGGTCCTTCTTGAGTTGTGTTTAACTTCTCATATGTGATTCATATGAATTTTCAGATGTCCCAAAAAAATCTCGATGTGTGGGTCCCATCTCAGCAAATAATCTGACGTTCAAAAATACGGGATACAACATTCTCCCCCCCTTTAGAACATTCGTCCTCGAATGTTAAACTGGCCTCATAGTGTATCATAATACTTCGGGGAGGTCTCCTTCGTAGACATCTCACATGTCGCTTAGGTCGCTGTTATGTCGTAAGTCCATTGAGTAAGCTCTGAACGTTGCCCCTACGTTAATAAGTCCCCTTTCTGTCACGCTTTCTCCTTTTCCGTTAGTCTTGTCCGTCTCAGCCTACATGACTTTTATAGGGTTTGTAACCACTCCACACACTCTAATTTACATTGGACTACCTTGCTTCACATTCGTCTCTTGTTCCCACATTTGTGAAAATTTCAGCATATTTCCCAGGAGGTCACCCATCATGAAATTACTCGCACCCTAGCACGCTTAACCTTGAAACTTTAGTGCATTTCAGCGTCTTAGCGTTAGTATTTTCGCCCCCACTCCCTCGCACTACTTATATCACATATTATGGAACGAGTTGGGGTCTTAGCAGTTTTCGAAATGCCGCGTAACATATCTCTTCTTTTATTTACGGTTCTAACCTCCGCAATCTCTAGTATTCGTCTTTTTACCTGTGCGTATGGCTACCTTTCGTCCTAATTTCTGAATTCTTAATATGATCAGCAATATAAAGGCAACGTAAGATAGGATAGAATCCGAATCAATTAACATACACATCATAGAAGGTGCCGAAAAAGTACCTGTGGCCGCGTCTGCGGAAGGCTCAGGGTCCTGTCGTCCTGTCAATGCATATAGGCGGTGCGGAGGACCAGCTGAACTAGGTGTCCCTCCTCTACCTCGGCCGCGGCCCTCTGGAGCTTGGGAAGTCTGTCCAAGAGGGCGTACGGTCGACGATGAACCAACCGCGGACCCGACGGGCTGGGTTTGGTCTCCCTCATACCTCAGTGGGCAATCACGCATCAAATGGCCAACCCGCCCACAAGTATAACATGCACCTGTACCTGCGCGACACTCTTCAGAATGTGGTCTACTACATCGCGCACACCGTGGCGGGGGTGGCATCATCCTGCTAGAATCAGCTCTATACTGGGATCCTGACGCGTTAGTACCCTGATCTGGTCGCGAGTGAGTAGAACGGTCAAGTCCCCTATCCGTAAATCGAGGCGGTGCACTGGCCGCCGGTTGTTCTGAATGCCTGAATAGCTCTTCTGCCTGTCCCCCTCTGTACTCGCTTCTAGTCCTGGAAAACCTGCCACTTTTTCTGGAACCCCTATCTGGGTAACGCTCCTCTCGCCGTGGCTGATATTGTTCCTCCAGATTTTGGGCGTGGGCCTGGATTCGAGTAATAGTCATCCCGTCCTGGAGTGAAGTTGTCAAACATTCCTTAACCAAATGTGGCCCTAGCGCACTCACAAATCGGTGTACATGATCTCTCTTATCCGCTATCATGGCTGGGGCATACCTGGCTAATGAATTAAAACGGAGGCTGTATTCTCGAACACTTATATTTCCCTGTCTCAGGTTCAAGAACATATCGGCTCGAGCCCGTCGAACCTCTGGCGGTAGGAAATGTCGCAGGAACGCCTCAGTGAACTCCTGCCAAACCGGAGGGGGTGCATTTGCTCCCCTCGATGATATCCAGCTACTGTACCACAGAACTGCCACATCCCGCAGCTTGTATGAAGCCAACTCTACGAACTCCGTATCCGAAGCATGTATGATCCCCAGAGTCCTCAGCATCTCATCTATAAACTCTGCGGGTCCTCCTCTGGTTTTGATCCATAAAACTCTGGAGGCTTCAGGGTGATAAAGTCGCGGGCCCTTGCACTTACCGCTCTGCCTCCCAGGTCTACATCTTGCCGCTGAGCCTGTGCAGCAACGAGCTGGGTTAATAACTGGATGGCCTCTGCCATCTGCTGGCCCGGAACTGCTGGCGGTGGAACTGGAGGTGCGGGGGCTGGAGCTGGAACTCTTTCCTGCTCTGCTGGTGCAGGGGGAGCAGGAACAGTCTGAGGGGGAGCCTTATTATGAGATTCTTCTTCTTCTAGCTCCCGTTCAACTCTGCTGGCCGCCACCCCCTTGGCTTGCTCGGCCATCGTAGCCTTTTTCTTCGGCGGCATTACTGAAACCATAACACAGGTTTAGGAAAAGGAATATGGAAGCCTGGCAACTTAGCTCTATCGCACGATTTCAGAATGAAAAGAAGGTCACATTTCCTAAATGCCCTGTAGCCTCCTGTTTATAAGTGTGGCGCGCAACACACCCATAAACAAGACTCTACTGGACACGACTCGTAGACAAACTCCTAGGACCGAACTGCTCTGATACCACTTCTGTCACGACCCATCTAGGGGCCGTGACGAGTACCCGATACTTGTACCGAGCACCCCTTGTCTATCGTTTTACCTTTACCTCTTAGCAAGCCATGTAAACAGAGCCATTTTTTTTTTGAACATTAACATTAGCGGCGTCATTCTGAACATAGACTAATAAACTTCGTTATCACTTATACATCAACATTAACATGCCAAAACACCATATATCTAACTGTACTTAACTGACTGTACATAACTGTCTACGAGCCTCTAGACGTAGTACACTTATACATAGAAAGGGCTGAGTACTGCCATGCCCGAATATATATACACAAAATAGTACCAAGGAAGTAAGGCTCCGGAATAACTGGAGCACTGTCAACATTGCTGGTAGAGCTTCTAAGGATCAAATCCGCCTGTCTGCTGACCTGCGCGGCATAAAACGCAGCGTCCACAAGAAGGGACGTCAGTACGAATAGTGTACCGAGTATGTAAGGCATGAATAGTAATATACAGAAAATATGAATCATGTATAATGACATAAGAGAGTTACAACACATGTCCTGGGATAGAAACATACCCTGTATATATATATACCCTTGGCAGGTGCTATGCGTACTTAGCTTTCCTTTAAGAATCTTTCCTTGTTCATATACATATACATATAAAATAGGACATCTCATATTGCCGAGGCGTCGGCAGCCGATCCATTTAACCATAAATATACACATCCCGCGTCCGGGACGATATCATATCATGTAATGCAAACTGATCAGGTGGATATGCGTTCATAACGCTCTGCCCTTACCTCCATTTTCCCCGTATACACATGCATATATCATGTACATATATCAGCGTCTATAGCGCTCTAGCTCTTTTATCATATACATATACGTGTGTCGTGTAGGTACATTAGCGTCTATAGCGCTCTAGCTCTTTCGTCATGTGCATGTTTTAAAAAAATATATACACATATCTTACATACATTTACATGTCTTATATGCATTTACGTATCCTATATAGATATGTCTCATAGGCACGCAGGAAAACCCAAAGAAGAATCATGTAGTCATCGGAGTGACGTAAGGTCGGTGACCTCCAATTATATTATAGAATACTCGTGATCGCTTTGTCTCACCTTGAAGGAACGAGTATTTTAAGGTGAGACTACCAACGGGGAATAATATTAAAGTAAACATAGAATGAAATCGGGGCATCATAGATGACAGTTCATAGACTTTGAAATCTTTTAGAAAATAAAGTCATAGCTAGGAAATATAAATAAGATTCAAAAATTATTTTATCATTTTCATGTTTACATAAGATACTTAGCTTAGTCATCTTAGTCATAGAGTCGTTCCGGTAGTACGTATCATAGGCATATTCTCTCATCTAACATCATTGTTATCATTATCGTCATAGAAGTGCCCTCGTTAGAGGAGTCATAGTATTTATCATTTGGTATCGAAATCGGGTTCAAAGGTTCCCTTTGGATTCACTTCAAGTAAGTCAAGCAAGACTGTAAGGAAAAATCCGAGAGTAGCGGGCCCACCTCGGGCCGGATGGGGTGACGTATATGATTTACATATATTACGTGTCATGTCATTACTTGTGAGGGTCCTAGGGTAATCGGGTCCCACTTATGCAAGTTATAAGGGTTTAAGAGGTCTTTCCATCATTTGCACACTTTCTAGTTCAATTCTATTGAACAAAAAGTGGAAAACTTTAGGTGCGGATTCCGGGGGCTAGGGTTGTCCCCGAGGCTCGTACCCGACTTATTACATCTAAGACATGCCATAGAAAGAAGAGTGAAGCCTTACATACCTCTTTCCGCTCCTTTTGCTATTCCAAATTCACGTCGCAATCTCGTCAAAATCTGCAAATTGGTCATGTTTACCAAAACTCTTATTAGGGTACTTAGAGTTGAATTCTTAAGGAAACATTTGGCTACCGAAATTTCGGCAGCACTTCCCCTATAAATACTCCATCCCACCAAGTTCAACTTGGCTAATTTCAATCAACAACAATCCCGGGAATTCAAACCCGGCCAAAATATCAACCACAATTCCAACAACAACAATACTAACAACTTCCATATTCAATCAACTTACTACTTCTTCCAAAAACTTTCTAACTTTAATGAAAACAATAACAACCTCATAATCTATATTCCAACAACATCATACTAAATAAAATTAACTCATTCTCTTCCATTTTTTCACCATAACCACACGGCCAACACCAACATACACACTACAACTTCTCAAAATTCATTCAACTTCCATTTTCCACATATCATTCACAACAATAACAACCAAACACTAATTAAAATAATTGAAGCATGACTCCTACACATATATACATACACACGGCCATGTACTATATTTCTCTCCTTCATGAATTTCATCCATTTTAGCATACTACAACACATATAAACCATATATAACACATAAAACAAGATCAAAACTCACCTTTCTTCTTCAACTTCTCACTTGACTACAACTTGACAATTTGTATGATTTTGAATTTTTCTTGCTCCAACAACAACTCCACCTTGTTAATCACCCTTTAATTGGCAGAAAATGATTTTTGAAGAATTTTTATCAATATTTCCTTGGAAATTTGATCTTGGCCGAAATGGCCTTCAACTTTTCTCCTTCTCTTTCTTGTTCTTCAACTTCTTGAATATTCTAGAGGTTGTGTGATAAAGATGACTTAGTCATCTTATTTATTGACCAAATTTTATGTAATATGGGCTTGGGCCATAACCATGGCCGGTTGGGCCTCACAAATTTGGGCCTTATTATTTTTTTGATTTTTTTGGGCCAACTCGGTTTGGTCCCGAGTTGGGCCTAGCCCACTGACCTTTCGACCTGAAAACGTTCATATCTCCTTGTACCGATGTCACCTAGGGACCCACGACCTATGGTTGGAAAGATGATTCAATTATCTACAACTTCTAATTCTTGGTACTTTTCCAAATTCTAAACTTATAATACCGTTTTTGCCCCTTGAAGTCAGATCACCCGAAAACGTTTTCTTAGAATATTCGTTTGGAGGACTTCCACTTTGATTTGACCCAAGGGTCCTTCTTGAGTTGTGTTTAACTTCTCATATGTGATTCATATGAATTTTCAGATGTCCCAAAAAAATCTCGATGTGTGGGTTCCATCTCAGCAAATAATCTGATGTTCAAAAATACGGGATACAACAACCAATTACTATTCATGAGACTTAAAATTTCAATCATAACCAATGCTTGCCTACCGAAATTTCGGCAGCACTTCCCCTATAAATGCGACACCCCGAGAATACAACTCGGCTCAAAACAACCAACAACAACTCAACAACAACATCAAAAACATCAACAAGTACTACAAAACACATAATATGGCATAACTAGCCATGTTTCCGACATAACGCAATATTTTTCATTCCTACTTCAGACTTTCAAACCAATCTTACTATTTTCATATTCATCATTAATCACGACCATTACAATGCAAATTTGGGAGCATCCCATACCATTTTTACAAAATATTCATAGGATATACAAAAATATTCAACTTTCCACCAAAACCATAATTCACCTAAACTTCGCACTTTTCAACATAAACATTCATAATACCTTCTTGCCTTCCAATTTCATTAATAACAATCATAATTTGCACCTTACCACTTCCATTTCCATATTTACATAAACTACTATCAAGTTACAAAATTTCCTACAACAACTTAACAACTATTTTCCATGACAACAAGAACCATTATTATTCCATTCACTTCACAATAACACAATTAACATGCTAAAACTTTTTTAATTCATCTTCCCTCATTAACATAGTACCACACGACCATATTCTATATTTTTCCAACTTCCACTAATTCATTCAACTTTCATTTCCAATACAAATTCCACCATAACCACAACTAGATGATAACATAAAAATTCAACTCATATTATCTACACATCTTAACACACACACGGCCAACATACACAGACCCCTAACACACAAAAATTTCATACTTTTCATTCATTCCCACACACTACATCACACATACATCTTCCATAACATAACAAAAGCATGAAATCCTTACCTTTTCCAAGACTTTCCACTTGGGGTTAAGGTTGCTTCCTTGCCAAGATAATTATATCACCTTGAAGAGAATCTTGAGCTTAGTAGTAATCCCACAAGAAATGAATTTTTAAACCAAGGATTTAGCTCCAAGAATTTTTTTTTCCTTTCCTTTCCTTTCTCTCTCTAGCCGAATTGCTCTCTTTCTTTTTCTCTTGTTTGTTCTTGTTTTCTCTTGAAGTTTCTTAGGAGCTTATCCCCTTAATATAATTAGTCACATGACTAATTAATGGACTTGGGCCAAAGGCCATCTTGGCCGGTTGGGCCTCCCTTGATTGGGCCGTATTTTCTTATTATTTTGTGAGCCCAAATTGTAGGCTAACTATTATAATTCATGGAACAAGTTTCCAAAATTCCAATTTTGCCCTTGGCCTCCTTTCGTAATTCCACACCAATGTATTCTTAGCCGACACATTCATACCAAGTAAGGTCCAAATATGGCCTCATTCATTACAAGCCAAGTTATCTCGAATTTTTTTGAATATGCAAAAATGCCGGATGTAACATCCTCCCCCCTTTTAAAACATTCGTCCTCGAATGTTAAATTGACCTCATGGGGCGTCATACTACTTCGGGAGGGTTCTTTTTATAATTATCCTTTGTTGACTTTCTGATATGGATTCTTCACCAATATGATGGAATAATTCTTCACATTACTGACTCATATGATTTCATAATGTATTTTCTCATATCCCACACCGTCACTGGGCCATGAACTATATTCTAGTAATAGATAAATGCTTTTCGCTCTTTCACGGACGTTATGTCCCTTCTTCCTTCCCTTCAAAGCTTTTCAACCATTATAATTAATATCACTTCTTGTCACACTCCTCGGTTCCTTACCACATTTTCATAATCCCACGTCATACCAAACAGATTCATAACTGGGATCGGACGCATAGAAGCGTATCGGACAGATTCGTAATCGTAGGCAAATGTACGAAACTATGGCGGACAGATGCGTAGTCAAAATTAGACGTATGGGAGTATGTCAGACAGATCCGTGACCAGAGTTAGACGTACAGAGATGTATCAAACAGATTTGTAATCAAACTCGGATGTACAGAGGCATATTCAGAGTCAGACGTACAGGGACACATCAGACAGGAGCATAATTAGATTCAAAAGTACAGAGGCGTAATAGATAGAGCCTCGTCAATATCAGAGGCACAGAGGTATGACATACAGAATAATGGTCAGAGTCAAATCACTTTCATTAATGCTTTCCGTGTATTGTAGCATTTGTGGCTGGAACTCACTTCCTAGTTAGTTTGGGTCACCAGGTGAGAATCACACACATATATATACGCCGCTACTATCTTACTTACAAACGTTTCCAACCGCTATTCGAATTCGTCCTAATTCCCGAGCGATATTGCGCTTTCTTCTTTTCACCCATAGGTCCGCTTCGCTCTGCGCGACCCCTGTAAGGGTGTTAGCTACTTCACAGACTCTCTTTTCCGTTGGGTTACCCCCAAGGTTTCCATTTGTCTTTTATAGCAACATTTACGAAAATCGGGTATACTTCCCAGGGGGTCACCCATCCCAGAATTGCTCTGGTTCCATCACGCTTAACTTCGAAAATTTCATGTGTTTTGGTGCGTTATTGCTAATATAACGGCGTCGACTGCCCCGCACAACCTTCATCACATAATTTAGGGCAGGTCGGAGTCTTAATAAATTTTCAAAAAAATTTCGTAGCGGGTCCCACCCCGATCTAACCTGCGCAATGACCATATCGCCCTACCGAATTCTCGATATTCATTTTTCATCTGTATGTGTAACTATCTCAAACGACTCTATTGGTTTGGATTTTTGCCTTACTTCCACTGACGCCCAGAAAGAGAAAATCACGTAATATAACAGAATACAGATCCATCAATACATATATTTCTCAAGAAATGATTAACAATATACCTGGGTCTGCGCTCGAGGACGCTCCTGGGTCCTGCCGGCCGGTCAAAGCATACACGCGGTGTGATGGTCCGCCGGAACTGGAAGCTCCTCCACGACCTCTGCCACGACTCGCTGGTGCCGGCATATCTCGCCCCGTGGGGCGCGTAGCTACTGAAGGAGAAGATGAGCCGGCAACTGACCCAGTAGGCTGGACTGAACCTGAACCACCTCGGTACGGGCACTCCCTTATAACGTGGCCCTGACGGCCGCACGAGAAACAAGCTCCGGTGGCGAGACGACATTCTCTCGGGTGGTACCTGCCACACTGAGGACACTGAGGCATAGATAGCCTCGTCTGACTGAACCCCCTACTCTGCTGCAAATCCAAGGCCATAGAACTCTGGCCTGCTTTAGACGGACCTACGCCATCAAAACGTCTGCCGGCGAACTGCGTACCCCGGCCTGACGGAGGAAGGGACCTACCAGACGACTGCTGGGACCATCCCCCTCGGAAATCTCCGAAATATCCCGCAGATCTGGCCCTCTTGGGCGGCCTCCTATCACGATCTCTGCTTGGCTGATCTGCTCGATGGCGGTCCTCCATCCCTTGGGCATAAACCTGCAATCGGGCGATGTCCATGTCTGTCTGCGCCGCCATCGCCATACAGGCATCAACTAAGTAATCATCCAGCCCCATCACATACCGGTGCATTCTGTCCTCCATAGCGGCTACGATAGTAGGGGCATATCGGGCTAAGGAATCAAACTCTAGATTATACTCCCGGATACTCCTGCCTCTTTGCTTTAGCTGCAAAAACCTGTCAACTTTCGCCCGTCGCAGCTCCGGAGGGAGAAAGTGGCGAAGGAAAGCGGCCATAAATTCATCCCAGGTAGCTGGGGGAGCACCCTCACCCCTGGATAGCTCCCAGGACTCATACCAATTTGCCGCCACATCACGTAATCTGTGTGAGGCTAGCTCCACGGACTCGGTCTCCGTAGCCCTGACCAGTCTCAATGAGCGCCTCATCCCCCTAATGAAGTCATGGGGGTCCTCCTCGGGCTTGGACCCGAAAAAATCTGGGGGGCCGCACGTCAGAAAATCACAGACTCTCAGGCTATCGCGCCTGTCATCGTCATCATCACCTCTCCACCCGCGTCCGCGAGCCTGTCCTGCCACTATCGTCGTCAACAGCTGCACGGCCTCCCTCAAAGTCCTATTCTCCGTCTCTGGCTGGGGAGCTGGGGCCTCCGGGGCTAAGGGTGGAGCTGCTTCCAGCCCCTCCGGTAGTGGTACAGTAGAACCCTCTGACTAGGACACAACATCGGGCATGGTCTGGGGGTGGGCTCTGGTAACCTCTGGGCCCGGCTAGTCTCCCCGGTCTCTGGCACCGCTTTGCCCTTCTGGGCGGCCGTCGCCTTCTTTGGAGGCATCGCTGAAAACATAACATTTCGTTTGAAAGAGAAATATCCTGATAACACAGCTCTAACGCACGATTTAAGATCCAAAGAAAGGGTAACACCCTATATGTCCTGTAGCCTCCTGTTTATAGATGTGGTGCACAACACACCGATAAACAAGACTCTACTAGACACGGCCTGTAGACATTCCGAGGATAAACCGCTCTGATACCACTTTTGTCACGACCCAACCCCGTGGGCCTCGACTGGTGTCCTAACTGGGCACCCATACGTACCTACCTGACAGAGTTAGCGTACTAACCAACTAATCAAATAAGACATACACAGATTCATATAGATATGGAATACATCCCGCGAAAATACATACATACACAGACTTATACATAGGCCGTTAAGGCGATCATAGCAAGCAGGGTCACTTAAATCGCAGTCTCACACATACCTACCAGAACTGTGACAATCCACAACCCACAAACATGTCTACAAGCCTCTAACAGACATAACGGAATCATATGACGGGACAGGGCCCCGCCGTACCCCAAATGACTATATGTACAGAAGATGAAAACAACGGAAGATATATACCAAAATATAAGCTTCGGATCAATAAGAGCACTCTCAAGTAACGGATCGGGTGTCCTATGCTGGTGGCATATCAAAAGGAGCGTCTGTACCTGCGGGCATGTAACGCAGCCCCCGAAGAACAGGGGGTCAGTACGGAAAATGTACCGAGTATGTAAAGCGGAAATGTAACAAATAAAATCATAGTCAAGAACAGGAGTACAGAATTATAACTGTCAGAACCACAGTCAGAGCCGGAGGTACAAAGATATAGATAGCAGAATCATACTCGGAGTCGGAGATCCAGAAATAAAACAGACGGAGCTATAGTCAGAGTCCGAGGTACAAAAGGTAAATGCCTTATCCGAGACCTCAGAAAGGTAATGTCAAAGCATAGGTGATGCATGCCAAATCATATAACATCATATAAACACATATAACGTGTCCCGGCCCTCTGATAAGGGACTCGGTAGATGAAATCATGTATAACAAAATCATGTACTGTGTATACATAACGTGTCCCGGCCCTCTGATAAGGGACTTGGTAGATGAAATCATGTATAACAAAATGTCACGACCCAACTCCGTGGGCCGCGACCAGTGCCCTAGCTGGGCACCTATACGTACCCGATACCCAATTTAGCATATTATCAGAATAATGTAATATAATAGCAACATTAGTGGATGCTACAGAATTTAGCAGAAGAGCAGACTTGGCACACAGAAGCCGATAAGGCTGTCATAAAACCAAAACATCCCAAACATATGTACAGGACCCACACAGATGTATCCACAGACCTCTACAGAACATATCATAATCATAAGACGGGACAGGGCCCCGTCATACCCTGAACAAAGTACATATCCAGATAGCAGTGACAGACTGTACCAAAAGATGGGCTCTGTAGAAGAGAGCGCCCCAAAATAGCAGAAATGGGATCCTAAACGTGTGGATCAGCAAACCTGTCGTCCGTACCTGCGCGGCATGAAAACGCAGCCCCCGAAGAAAGGGGGTCAGTACGAAATATGTACTGAATATGTAAAGCGGAATCACAGAAGTCAAATCATAATGGTTACAGAAAATGAGTACAGAATCCAGAGTGTCAAATGCATATTTCCAAAACAGACAGAATGCGTACAGAAACATATGTCATATCATATCATATCCGGTCCCTGCCACGAGACTCGGCAGACAGAATGTGGCCACCCTCCCGACGCTGGTGCCACTATACAGAGGAATCAGAAAAAGGGGCGTGGCCCCGTATCATATAATGTCATATCAAAATGGCCATAACAGATCAGAACAGAATAGGCGGACATGGCACATCATACTCCACAGACCCATGTACGCGTATACCTGCCCCCTCACATCGGGACGCGGCGAACAATGCAGAGAATTACGCTTGACAACATATCCTGGCCCGGGCTCAGTGTGGGAAACATTGGGACATCCACGAATGGAGTAGTGAGAGACTAATGCAATTTAAAAATATCATAAGTATTTTCAAAGACTCGATGAGGCGTAGCAAAGACAAACAGATCAAATGGAGTCAGACGGAATCAGAATTGATACAATTCGGATATCATAATAATTTACAGAAATATAACTTTACTGAAGTCATTCCGAGTGTCCAAATAATTTATAAGATTTAATAAAATATTTAAAATAATATTCGTTAAGCGATTAGTAGGGTAATTAAAACATTTCTTTCAAAAATCGCTTAAAAAGGAAGCTTTAGCATATTAGGGGCAAAACCGTAAATAGTGGGGCCGCCTCGGGACAAATAAGGCGGCGGGCTCAAATTGTGCCCTCTAAGCATATAGTGCCACCTAAAGAGGTTATACAGACATTCTATGACTTTCTGAATAATTTAGAGCAAGTTTGCATAATTTCAGAAAAAGCGTATCAAAGAGGTTCAATTCTACTGAAGGAAAAAACTGAAATTTTGTCTTGCGGAATCCGAGGGCCAAGAGGTCCTTCGAGGCCCGGATCCGACCCTAATACACTAGGGGCATGCCAAGGGAAGAATTGGGTTTGCTTTACATACCTTTGACGCTCCTTAAGCCTTTCCAAACTCACTTCCCGTTTCGTCGAAAAACTGCAATTGGTCAAGTTTACCAATTGTAAGCTATGAATACCAAAGTTTCAACTTAATGCATATTTGGCTACCGAAATTTCGGCAGCACTTCCCCTATACATATAGCACCCCGAGAATTCAACTCGGCTAGAAATCATCAATAACAACCCAAACGACAACATCAATATCAACAATGAACATTAAAAACATAAATATCCTTCAACTAGTCATTTTTCTCACAAGTTGACATAATCTTCAATTCAACCCAACTTTCAACTAAGATCAATAATTTCACATTCAACAACAATCATGATCATCACCATATAGTTCTAGAAACATTTCATATCGTTTTCCTCAAGATATACACTCGATATACATAATATACAACTTTCCGCCAAAGTCATAACTTATGCAAAACATCAAATCTTTGGCATACAACTTCATAACAAGTTTCCAACTTCCAAATTCATCAATGATCATCACTATTAGCAACCAAACAACTTCATTTCCTTAATGTCGGAAAATCATACTAAAACGACATAAGTTTCTACATTCCAATTCAATACAAACTTATATCATTCTAACTTCATTTACATTACAAACATCACAACAACACTTTAACACACTAAACAACTCAATTCCTTTCTATCCCAAACCATATACACCCTACGGCCATATGCCTATTTTTTCCAATATCAACTAAATTCATCCAACTTTCAATTCCCATATGCATTTCATCACAATCACAACTATAATATAACATAAATTCAACACATTGTGGCTATACAACTGTGCATACCCACGGCTACACACCTACAACACACACCCACTTTGCAAACTTCCATTTTTCCATACAATCAACACATTTCTATATACTACAACACAATCAAAACTTCATAACACAATAAAAAGGTAGAAATTCTTACCTTTTCTTCAAGTCTTCTTCACTTGGAGATGTGATCACTTTGGTGATTCTAATGCTCCCCACTCCAATCCAACTATACCAAGTTACAAAGGAACCTTAACTTAGTAGGAAAACCACAAAAGAAAAATTTTAGGAGCAAGACTTTTGGTGGTGAATTTTTGCACCTCAAACCCGAAATGGTCTTCTTTTTTTGCTCTTGTTTTGCTCTTCTTTCTCTTCTAAGTCTCTTGAACCTTCTAAGGGATATTGATCCCTTTATAATTAATTAGCACATGGAAATACTCATTAAAGCCATGGGTTGGGCCTCACTTGGCCGGCCACCCCTTAAACATTGGGCCTAAATATATTTTTTTTTTTTTTTGGGCCAACTCGGTTGGTCCCGAGTTGGGCCTAGCCCACTGACCTTTCGACCTTAAAACGTTCATAACTCCTTGTACCGACGTCACCTGGGAACCCACGACCTATGGATGGAAAGCTAATTCAATTATCTACAACTTCTATTTCAAGGTAGTTTCGAAATTCCAAACTTATAATACAGTTTTTTCCCCCCAAAGTCAGGTCACCCGAAAACGTTTTCTTAAAAATATTCGTTTGGAGGGTTTCCACTTTGATTTGGTCCAAGGGTACTTCATGAGTTGTGTTTAACTTTACATATGTGATTCATATGACTTTTCAGATGTTCCAAAAAAAATCTCTGTGTGTGGGCCCCACCCCAGCAGATACTCCGAGGTTCAAAAATACGGGATATAACACAAAATCATGTACTGTGTATACATAACGTGTCCCGGCCCTCTACTGCGGGTCTCGGTGAATAATCATCATGTGCCATCCTGGCCGCCATCCCCGTATCATCATATCATAAACATATACAAATAACGTGTCCCGGCCCGCAAGTACGAGGGACTCGGTGAGTAATGCAGAGGAGTGCGCATGAGATCATGTCCTGGCCCGGGCTCAGTGAAAAGACATACTATAACTTGCACGAACAGAGTAGTGCAGAAACATATACATATAAATCCGGACTCACTAGACAAACCAAACAATAGATCATAAAATGTACCTTTCGTAATTTGCGACGGATTATGTCAAGCAGAATTTCTGAGATTGTTCGTACATAAAAAATATACCATGGGGTTCAACAGGATAGTCAGAATGGTCGTTCTTTAACGAATGGAACAGTTCAAATGACAAACCATTTGAAAGAAGTCGGACGTTAGTCATAGAGTACATGTATGCCCTTTTTGGGGATGGCACGATTCATCATATCAAATCATGTTTCTAGAATCATAGCACGTATCAAAGTATAATACAGATTCTTCACATTTATTATTTGATAAACGGAACAATAATCCAAAGTTTCTTTTAAGCACTGTATAGATATAAGACAAATAAGGCAATAGTAGGAGGTCTCGGAATCTGCGGGCCCACCTCGGGTCAATCGAGGTAGTGAACTCAAGTTATGAATCATAGACCTTATAGAGTTATTTATGAGAGTTTTGGAACCATTCGACTTCACTTGGGAAGGTTTCATACACCTAAGTCATTCTGACGACAATTTGTAAGGAAACTAATCCAATCTTACTGAATGAAATGAGGCCAATTTCAATCTCGGATTTCAAGAGGCTGAGTCATATCTAAGGCTCGCGACCGAGCCTATTACGTTTAGAACATGCCTAAGAATGAAGGGAGAACTTTACATACCTTAGTCGTGCCTTACGCTCGTCCAATCTTAATTCCCGTTTCGTCCAAAAACTGCAAATGGTCACATTTACCAATTACTATTCATGAGACTTAAAATTTCAATCTTAACCAATGCTTGCCTACCGAAATTTCGGCAGCACTTCCCCTATAAATGCGACACCCCGAGAATACAACTCGGCTCAAAACAACCAACAACAACTCAACAACAACATCAACAACATCAACAAGTACTACAAAACACATAATATGGCATAACTAGCCATGTTTCCGACATAACGCAATATTTTTCATTCCGACTTCAGACTTCCAAACCAATCTTACTATTTTCATATTCATCATTAATCACGACCATTACAATGCAAATTTGGGAGCATCCCATACCATTTTTACAAAATATTCATAGGATATACAAAAATATTCAACTTTCCACCAAAACCATAATTCACCTAAACTTCCCACTTTTCAACATAAACATTCATAATACCTTCTTGCCTTCCAATTTCATTAATAACAATCATAATTTGCACCTTACCACTTCCATTTCCATATTTACATAAACTACTATCAAGTTACAAAATTTCCTACAACAACTTAACAACTATTTTCCATGACAACAAGAACCATTATTCTTCCATTCACTTCACAATAACACAATTAACATGCTAAAAAAAAATTAATTCATCTTCCCTCATTAACATAATACCACACGGCCATATTCTATATTTTTCCAACTTCCACTAATTCATTCAACTTTCATTTCCAATACAAATTCCACCATAACCACAACTAGATTATAACATAAAAATTCAACTCATATTATCTACACATCTTAACACACACACGGCCAACATACACACACCCCTAACACACAAAATTTTCATACTTTTCATTCATTCCCACACACTACATCACACATACATCTTCCATAACATAACAAAAGCATGAAATCCTTACCTTTTCCAAGACTTTCCACTTGGGGTTAAGGTTGCTTCCTTGCCAAGATAATTATATCACCTTGAAGAGAATCTTGAGCTTAGTAGTAATCCCACAAGAAATGAATTTTTGAACCAAGGATTTAGCTCCAAGAATTTTTTTTTTCCTTTCCTTTCCTTTCTCTCTCTAGCCGAATTGCTCTCTTTCTTTTTCTCTTGTTTGTTCTTATTTTCTCTTGAAGTTTCTTAGGAGCTTATCCCCTTAATATAATTAGTCACATGACTAATTAATGGACTTGGGCCAAAGGCCATCTTGGCCGGTTGGGCCTCCCTTGATTGGGCCTTATTTTCTTATTATTTTGTGAGCCCAAATTGTAGGCTAACTATTATAATTCATGGAACAAGTTTCCAAAATTCCAATTTTTCCCTTGGCCTCCTTTCGTAATTCCACACCAATGTATTCTTAGCCGACACATTCATACCAAGTAAGGTCCAAATATGGCCTCATTCATTACAAGCCAAGTTATCTCGAATTTTTTTGAATATGCAAAAATGCCGGATGTAACATATAATGTTGGAGGAAAGCATCAACAAATTCTTGCCATACCGAGGGAGGTGCATTGGCTCCCCGTGAAGCCATCCAAACTGTGTACCAATGGATCGAGACATCCCTAAATATATATGACGCTAACTCCACCGATTCGGTGTCCGAAGCATGTATCAAACGAAGCGTCCTTAACATCCCATCAATAAAGTCTGAGGGTCCTCATCCGGCGTCGACCCAAAGAATTCCGGAGGGTTTAAGCTAATGAAGTCACGGGCCCTTGCACTAACAACCCTATCACCTTGCCCTGTACCTTGCCGCTGAGTATGGGCAGCAACTAATTGAGTAAGCAAATGAATGGCCTCTTTTACATCTCGGCCTGAAGCATCCGGTGGAGGAGCCAGAGGTGCTGGGGCTGGAGCTGAGGCTCCCTCACGCTCCTCAGAAATAGGCACGGTCTGCGAGGACTGAGATTGGGCCGCGTTCTGGGACTCACTTTCCTCTACAACTGTTGGCGATGCTCTTTCAGCCCGCTTTTCTGTCACTGTCTTGCCCTTTTGGGTTGCTGTAGCCTTTCTCTTTATAGGCATCTCTGAAATACACAATACACGGTTAAGGAGAAGGAAGTTCTTATATCATAGATTTAACGCATGATCTTATGAAGAAACAAGGTCAATCATTCCTAAAATTCCCGCAGCGTCTTGTTTATAAGTGTGGCGCGCAACACACCCATAACCAAGACTCTGCTGGACACGGCTCGTAGACACACCCTAGGACAGAACTGCTCTGATACCACTTTTGTCACGACCCAACCGGAGGGCCGCGACGGGCACCCGGTGTAATCCCACCCGGGCACCCCTTATCATACACTTACACTTACATCTAGGTGAGCCACATATTAAATCATACATTCCTAATGATCAATCATACTAGTCCCATTGGACAACAATACCTTTATATCATCATTGGCATCCATACCATATCAATGTACATAAGCCTACAAGGCTAACAAAACGATATACAAAACATAGGCCGACAAGGTCAAACACGTCTAACCATATACACATGTCTACGAGCCTCTAAGGAAAGTATGTCATAACATATAGACGGGACAGGACCCCGCTAGGCCCATAAATATATTTACACAAAAGAATGAGTACCAAAAGCTTTAGCTCCGAAAGAAATGGGGCTCCGCTATGTAGTCCCTGAGTAATGAAGCTACGAATTAAATCTGTCTCCCTGGGCACCAGCGGGCATGACGCAGCGTCCACAAACAAAAGGACGTCAGTACGAAGAATGTACTGAGTATGTAAAGCATTATCAATATCAATATGGGATCAAAATAAGCAACGTAAGAAATAGCATAAGGTGGGAGACAGTAGTATCATCGCCATAAGCACTTACTTGCCTTTCATAAGGACTTTCCATTTCTAACGCGTATTTGTGTACATACATCCGTATCCGTATCCGTATCCATTTCACATTCGTACTCATATTCATATACATATCCTTATTCATACTCATATCTATACCATATACGTATCCACATTATGTACATATCCATATCATGAACATATTTATACCAGATACATAACCATAGCATATACATAGCGTACCCGACCAAGAAGGTTCGGTGTTTCATACATACTTGGTCAACCAAGGCTCAAGGTTACACATACCTGGCCCTACCAAGGCTTTAGGGTTATATCTACCTGGCCTTACCAAGGCTTCAGGGTTATATCTACCTGGCCCTACCAAGGCTTCAGGGTTATATCTACCTGGCCCTACCAAGGCTTCAGGGTTATACGTACCATCTGCAGAGGTGTGCGCGCATTACGTAAATAGATGCATATACTACCCGGCCTCATAAGCTCAGGGTTCCATAATAGTCATACATAGACACACATAATAGCTCCTACGCATTTTACTATCATCATCACTATCATTATCGTCATCGTTATCATCATCGCTATCACTATCCTTATGGGATTACTCGTCGTATGAGGAACTTAGTACAATCATAATACATATCATGAGTCATAAGCTTAGTAGCTTTTGAAGATAGAATCATTTGGAATACGTCATAGACTTATAGAAGATTTAGATGATTGTCCAAAGAACCATGCCTTATGAAAGAAAGGGTTAGCCTTACATACCTTTCCGTTCAACTATTCTACACTTGCACGTTCTCCTCCTAAGCTCACGTTTCTACCTTCATTAAAGTCATACTATCATTAGAAATCGATAGCTAGCATACATGACTAAGGCTAGAGACGTTTGGACAACATCCCCTTTATTTATAAGACATTCCTCCATTCCATATATCAACTTCCAAACGTCAACGATACATTCACAATATCATAACAATAGTCTTTATTTACCCACATTTTCTATATTGCTCGATTCGCTTCCAATCACCCATATCCATAGTCATATCACACGATTATGTTCATTCACATACAATGTCTATCTCATGTTCTTAACGTCATTTATAACATATTAATTTCACGACACATCAATAATTACGACTCAATTCAAGCTACTACTCACAAACATCACTATTCTTACATTCAAGACCCGTTTTCTATATCCTTTTTACAATCCAAGTGACTCAACTTCCAACTACCTTAAACAACATGTAAATACCATAAAAGTTACCTTAGATGTTGTAGGAACAAGCTTTGGGTGGGAATACTTCTCTTGAACCAAACCCTAGTTCTCTTCCAATGGAATCTTTTGTGGTCCTCTAACCCTTGGAAGCTTTCTAACACATAAACACTTGGTTTTTGTCTTTGATCTTTAAGGTCTCTTGGACTTGAGTGGAATATTCTTAGAGAAGGGTTTTTGAGCTCTCAACACTTGTGGAAGATGAAAAATGAAATAAAAGAACCCAAGGCATCCATTTATACAAACAATGAAAATCAGTTCGTCGGGACTTCCACGGACACTTTCACGGTCCGTGGAACACTTCACGGTTCGTGGAACTGGTCGTGGTTCACCACTGGCCAGTCATCATCCCTGCTGGGTATTCCACGGACCAATATACGGTCCGTGGAAGGTTTCACGGTCCTTGAAACATGGCCGTGGAACTCATAGCTTTTCCAAAGTTGTTCTCGTCATTTCGTTTGATCTCCAATCCTTATACAACCTTCTTAACACTTGTTTAATACTTCATTAACCATACATTAGGCTCTATAATTTCCCTTCAAGACATCATTACATAAACATTAGCTCAATCATAGCGGAACCTTTCCGAACACGACTTACAATTTGCTTCCTTCGACAAACAGAAATTCACATATTCATAGAATTTCGAAATCTTATTGTATGCACCTCAAACTATCTAATCCTTTGCTTAACCTCATTGGGATTTCATAATCATCTTAAGCTCACCTTAGCCTATCCACAAGGCAACACATACGGAATTTCCCAAGTGTAACAAAGACACTATCCCGAAATCAAATGCCAGCAAGTGGGCACCACAATATCATGAACAAGATATCACAATAGTCTCCAATATCTACTATCACTCTGTGGCATACAAATCATGAAGATCGATACCTATGTTGCTATCATTATATTTAGGTCAAAACCCAACCCTAGAATTTGGGGAAATGGGACCCACAAGGTCAAAACGAGAAATTCGGGTGTAAAATATCAAATTAAACGCTAGGTGATCAAAACTCAACAACTAATTCCTAAAGTAACTCAAGGATTCACCCAATTTCGAAATTCAAGCAAAACCTGCAATTTTGGGTATATACCCGAACTCTTTGATTCAAGAATCCGACACTAACAATAGAAGATATATGATTAATAACCTTTGATACACCACAATCTAGCATAAACCCAATGAATTTCGTTATTTAGAAGCCTAGATAGAACATTCATTAAACCCACTTTAATCTTCGTCACTTGATGAACTAACAAGGGAAAGGGATTCTAAGATGGCTAGGAATAATGAATTAACAAGAAGGTTAGGAGGACTTACCACCAAGAATCCTCTATAACTTCTCCCCATATGAACCAATTTCGAAATAATAAAAGAATGAAAAGACTTGGGGTTTTATATCATTCAATACCCCAGTCACTGCTCGATCACCGCTTTCGCGGTCACTCAGACCGCTTCAGCAGTGCCGCCCTGGCAGCGGTCATGCCCAATTGGCAAGGACCGCTTCAGCGGCAGGGTGACCGCTTCAGCGGTATCGCTGCCACGGTGCTGGTGCTGCCAAAGTGGGCACCAGACACCAGAAACTTCCGCAAATTTCACACTTCAACTCGAATTTCTGACTAATTCCCGAGGCCATTTGCTCACAAACCCCATACACAGACACGCATAAAAACACGCTACGAATACGCTCGTGGTCTCGGAATTGCCAATGGAAGCCTCATTTACTGAGTCAACCCCCGATACCTCAATTCCAACTTCCCAACCCAAGTCCCAAAATGCATCCGATTGCATTGGGAACCGAACAAGATATACACACAAGTTCTAAATGACCATTCGGACCTCTCAAAATCGACGGATTTCCAAAAAAGTCCTTTTACCCAAAAGACAACTTTGAATCAACTTTTTTTCGCTTGAAGCCCAAATTTTATAAAAAGTCGCCCGATTCAAATCTAGACACCTCGGGAAGAATTTTAACTGTCCCCTCGGGTCAAAAGTGAGCTAAACAAGCTCGAAAAGGTCAAAAGGGTCAGAAATGCAATAACGGCCAAACGGGTCGTTACAGATGATAACCCTAAAGAGCGGCTTAATGATGCTGATGCAGCCCACCGGGAGGCTTATATTGTCACGATCCAATTTCACTAAGTCGCGCAGGCACCTGTATTTCCCACCTCGATAGTCGAACCGTTAACTCCACATTTACAGGTAATAGAAAATAGCGGAAGAAGTAAAATAGCGAAAGCCTCACAAATATAATATAAGAAAGCGAAAATAATGGAAATACACCCCAGTATCTGATCTGGTCATACAAGAGCATCTAACTAAATACTACAAGTCTGGATAATAAGTATGCATAAATAGTCTCAAAATATGTCTTAGAATAGAAATAAAGACATAGTAGATAGAGGAGTCTTCGGGTAGCGAGCGTCCACATGCTCACTCTGTAAGACTCGAATCAGTAATCCTGGAAATAGTCAACAACGAGAAGTAGAAGTCGATCCCTCCTGAAGCTCTACATTCATAAAAGAATGCAGCAAGTGTAGGTCAGTTTAAACAAGTACTGGTAGGTATCATAGGCCGACTAAGACTAGCTAACACATATAAAGATAACAGAGCAGGATAAACACATAAACCAACAAGTAGAAGTATAATATAGCCTCAACAATTCCTAACAAGTCCTCAAGCATCAACAATTAACGTTAGTATTCAAACCATCAGCTGCCAAAAAGGTTCCAAAAGCGATCAAGTCTACAGTGAAGTATCTAAACCCGAGTGTTCCCAATCTCATCATATCTGATCAATCCTGTTGTTAAAGAATCTAACCTCAAGTGTTCCAAGTACTCATTAAAATCGGTAAAATATTTAACCAAGTATCCGATCAAGTATCCACAACACAATAACAACCAAACACAATGATGATAACAAGTGCAATGCAATGATGTGGATGACATGAATGCAATGGCCATATATCAATACCGTGTACACACATGCCTCAAGCGGAACATCACGTTTCGACGGTCATGACCCATGAGGGACCGACGAAGTCCATGTACCTCACGGTTCCTGTAACAACCTCGACAACCGCTACCTCACAATTTCGTTAACAACCTCGGCAATCGCTACACTCTCACAATCCCGGAAAAGACCTCGGGTATCGAACACTCTCACGATCTCGGCAAAGACCTCAGGTATCAAGCACTCATCTCTCTTTTACGCTCTCTAGCAGAAACCTCGGAGGCTACACTCTCTCACATATCATCATCAGTACCAGAACCATCCATATGTTAATGTATCATGGAAATACGTATGAATATGATGAAATGTGATATCAACAATCTGAAACAGTACCACACATGGCACCCGAGTAATATCAATAGTAAGGCTACATAATAAGCCACAATGGAATCACAACTTTCTGCAGTACCTCTCAGGCACACAAGTAATATCAATGATAAGGCTACACAACAAGCCATAATGGAATCACAACTCTTAGCGTACCTCTCAGGCACACAAGTAATATCAATGATAAGGCTACACAATAAGCCATAATGGAATCACAACTCTCAGCGTACCTCTCAGGCACACAAGTAATATCAATGATAAGGCTACACAATAAGCTACAATGGAATCACAGTTCTCATTTGCCACTGTATCAATATGTCAACAATGTCAACAAGTAATTGACCAGATAAGTCAACAACACAACGGGGTGGCTAGCTCCCAAATCATACAACAAGGCCCAACCTAAGACAATATCCATCCCAACTTCGTACCCAAAGGCTTACATGCATTCTTCGACAATATCATCTAAGCATATGCTTCACTAATCAAAGTCTCATCATAAGGTAAACTGTAACCTACTTGGAAAGCCGAACAGTAAAGTCTCCAACAATAACACCTTAGTCTTTCCTTTCCTTTGAACCTCGAGATCAAGAAAATCTAAGCATATTAGAATCATGAAATTAGAATCAAGAAGAACATCAATCAAACTCTACTTCTATTCAAGACCAAATTCCCAACCTATGGAATGGGGCTTATGAACTAGAAGGGTGAAATTCGGAATCTGAAGGTTCCAACAAGAAATTAAAGCTCTAGGTGATCAATTACCATCAATATCAAGCTAGAATAACCAACAATTTACTTAAATTCGATTTCTATGAAAACCCCCCAAATTTGGGTATAAACCTTAGTTTCCAATCCCATAATTTAGCCACTAATTAGGAAGAAATCATGCAATTATAGGTTCTAGCCATCAATTCAATGCTTAAAGTAGCTAACCCAACCAACAAATCATGATTTAGAAGTCTAGAAAGAAGAACTCATGAAAACCTCTTTTAATCCTCAAACACTTAATGAACCATCAAGATAAATGAATTCTAAGGTGATTAAGGAAAATGGAATAGTAAACGAATTTGAAGAACTTACCACCAAGAATGTCCTCCAAGAATATCCTTGGAAAGCTCCCAATAACTCTAAAGTCGAAATAATAAAGAATGGGGAACTTAGGGCTTTTAATGCTCAGTTAATGAAATAATCCCTGCCCGATACTGCTTCTGCGGCTACGGGACTGCTGTGGTGGTCCCGCCCGGATGGACACTTAGACCTCTTCGGCGGTCATCCCAGAAAGCACTACACCCCTGTGGCAGCCATCCCACCGCTATAGCGGGCACCAGAACCAGATTTCCCCAAAATAATCACAACTCATTCCCGAAATCCTGACTATATCTCGAGGCTATCTGCTCACTTACCACACACACAGACATACGTAAAAACACGCTACGAACGCACTCGTAGCCTTGAAATTCCCAACAGAGGTCTCATTGATTGAGTCAACCCCCGATACCTCAACATGAACTTTCCAACCCCAAGTCTCAAAATGCACCCGAGTGCATTGGGAATCAAACCGAATAATCAAACAAGTTCTAAACGACTATCCAAACCTCTAGAAATCGATGGATATTCGAAAAAGGCACGTTTTCTCAAAAGTCAACTTTAAGTCAACCCTTTTTCGCTTTAAGCCCAAAATTCCAAAAGGTCACCCAAATCATATTCGATGACCTCGGGAAGCGTGCTAACGGTCCTCACGGGTCAAATATGAGTTAATAAAGATTGAAAAGGGATCAAAAAGAT
This sequence comes from Lycium barbarum, assembly GCF_019175385.1. NCBI lineage: Eukaryota > Viridiplantae > Streptophyta > Magnoliopsida > Solanales > Solanaceae > Lycium > Lycium barbarum. Next base: position 73,588,399 of record NC_083340.1, on the reverse strand, counting down.
CGGGAACCCAATAACGACCCGATATATATATATATATATATATATATATATATATATATGTTTTTAAAAGACAGCATGCATGTCGTATGCCCTCAGTGGCATTAGGATGCATAGATTGACTCTCTTTTATCTCATGTTACCTTCATGTCTTTATTATATTACTTTTGTCACACCCCAATCCTGATAGGGTATGATGGGCACCCGACCCCTTACACAGAGCCGAGCGAACCCGCTGGTTCTCGTTACGTTCATAACCTCACTGGACTCTTAAATCACGAAATGTAATGCATAATGAAAACCTGTCAAAACCATTCCTTTCGTCGTTCTAAAATCAAGTTGAATCTGTAATCATATGGGATTTGTAATATAATGCATAATGGTACGTCGGCTTGTAGAGCCGCTTACAAGACAGACATGCTATATACGTGACTCTGTTTGCAAAGTCTCTAACATAAATCAATATACCATAACGTAGATACTCTGACTCGGCAACACTCCAGAAGGAAATGGAGATCGCCAATCCAGCTGGAACATCTACTAAGATATCCTCCACTCATCTGTATACACCTGCGTGGCATGAAACGCAGCGTCCACAAGAAGGGATGTCAGCACGAGCAATGTACTGAGTATGTAAGGCATAAAATACAATAAAGAGGATCATAACTAGAATAGAGATTTACCAGAAACAAGTATGACTTTTAAAAACATCAATACACTTGCCTTGTGAAATGAAAATCATGCATATCAACATCATATATCATATATATATATATATATATATATATATATATATAATGTGTCCCGGCCCTCTAGTGAGGGATTCGGTGAATAAAGTCATCATATGCCGTCCTGGACGCCATCCCCGTATAATCATATCATCATATACATATACATATAACGTGTCCCGGCCCTCTAGTGAGGGACTCGGTGAACAATGCAGTGGAATTACGCACGAGAACGTGTCCTGGCCCGGGACTCAGTGAAGGAAGTAATGACAGCATGCACGAGCAGAGTAGTGAGAAACCATATGCATATAAATCAATTTTTTTGGACTCAACAGATAAGTACACTAATCAACACTTGAAGGTTCATAGAAACGTTTCGAGTCAATCTGAGTTAGCATAAGAAAGTTATGGACGTTATTCATTACAGAAACCTCTACGAACGTACCAAAGCAATCTGAGACCGTCTATGAAAGTTAGGTACATCAATCCTTATAGAACCCTTTTAGGAATAGGGACTCTTTATGCTTTGCTTGCTATTCAATCATACAAAGGCTCGACCATACTAAGTATGCTAGTGTCAAGAAGTGAATAAGAATCGTAAACAAGCTCGGAACTAAAGAATAGAGTTACCCCAAGATGCGTGTCATATCTTACTTAGGTCCAGGACATGCCAAAAGAAAGAAAGGGTAATCCTTACATACCTTGTCCGCTTCCTAAGCTAATCCGAACTTAAGTCTCGGCTTTCCCAAGATCTACAACATCGTCAAAAGATAGCAAACATTAGCTATAAGTATTTAGGA